>NC_057808.1:116054157-116426937 GCF_018294505.1 Triticum aestivum
TGAACAGGACCCCGTGGTGTGGAGGGCTGGATGAACAGTAGACGGTGGAGGGGTGCCCGTGGAGGGGTGGTTGAACAGGACCCCATGGTGTGGAGGGCTGGATGAACAGTAGACGGTGGAGGGGTGCCCGTGGAGGGGTGGTTGAACAGTAGCCGGTGGAGTAGCGCGCGGTGGAGGCTGGATGAACAGGAGCCCGTGAAGGCTGGAGGAGGTCGACGGTGGAGATGAACAGTATCCCGTGGAGTCCCGTTTTGCGGTACGCCACACCTCTCCCGATGAACAGGACCCCCATTTCGACCGTAGGAGGTCCGTTTCGTCCGTTTTGCGGTACGCCACACCCCTCCCGATCAACAGGACCCCCGTTTCGACCGTAGGAGGTCCGTTTCATCCGTTTTGCAGTACGCCAAACCCCTCCCGATCAACAGGACCCCCGTTTCGACCGTAGGAGGTCCATTTCGTCCGTTTTCCGGTACGCCAGACCCCTCCCGATGAACAGGATCCCGTTTCGAACGTGGCCGGTCGAACACAAGGCCGTTTCCTCCGTTTTGCGGTATGCCAGGCCTCGTTTCCATCGCCTGTTCCGTCCAAGCCCTCCTGATGAACACGACCACGCATTCCGTTCCGACCCAGCCGGTTGGCTCCCACGCGTTCCGTTGCCTCCCGATGAACACGACGCATTCCGTTGCCTCCCCATGAACACGACGCATTCCGTTGCCTCCCCATGAACACGACGCATTCCGTTGCCTCCCCATGAACACGACGACGACGCTGTTTCTCCGTTCCGACCCAGCCATGTCAACGAGCCCTCGCCGTACGTATGCGTGAGTAGGCGTTCGAGACCCCGCCCATATGTACACATGTCTGGCCGTATTTTCTTTCTTGCACCCTGGCCACTGTACGTACGTGTACATGCTACGTGCGTGCCTCTACTACGACACGTACGCGCCTCTACTACGACACGTGCGCGCCTCTACATCGACCAGTATATATGTACGTACATGTTCGCGACCAGAATGACAACGCTACGTACGCTTCGACCAGGTGGGTCCCGACTGTCAGGCACTTCCTTGCCTGCAAGATGTAGCTGGTGGGTCCTAGCAGTCAGGGGGGCGAATCGTTTTGGTTTTTCTTTGCCCGGACGCACTTCCTTGTGTGCGAAGATGTAGCTGGTGGGTCCCAGCAGTCAGGGTGGCGAATCGTTTTTTTTTGCCCGGACGCACTTCCTTGCGTGCGAAGGTGTAGCTGGTGGGTCCCAGCAGTCAGGGGGAATATTTTTTTCACGAAATACGATGGCCTGTCTGGTGGGTCCCTGCTACCAAGTGGAGGAATCATTATTTTCCGTGTAATAAGGAGGCACTTCCTTGCTGCCGCCGTGGACCCAGCTGTCAGCCTCTCTACGTACAGTCCACGTCCAATGGAAGTCGTTCCTTGACCACGTTGACCACGCCGCGCCGAGAGCACCAGGGCGGTGGACGACGGCGAGGCCTAGGAAGGGGACGACGCGGAGCCGGTGAAGACGCGGCAGTGGATGCCCACGCGGAGAGGAGTATGAGGGTTCACTCGTTCGGCTGCGGTGTGATGCTGCCGTCGCCGCAGGGCCTGGCCAGCGGTGGGAATAGTAGGGGCGGTGAGGCCTCCGCGGCAGCACAGCCGGCCACGGGAGGCAGGAGCAGGCGGCACGACCGGCGCTGCTTTGGGCAGCTGGAGCAAGAAGACCAGAGGTTGAAGAAGCACTACGGCCGTTGGATGGACATCGTACGGTCACTAGAGCTAGAATCGTTCATATTGACTAAGTTGACAAAGCCCTCCATCCCCGTCAACTTAGTAGGACCACAAGTCAGCCTCCCACCAAGGTGTCCCAACTAGCAGGGGGAGTATTCATTTTTTTGTGCGTAATAAGGAGGCACTTCCGGTGGGTTCGAGCTGACAGCGGGGGGAACGTTTTTTTCACGAAATACGGTGGCCCGTCCGATGGGTCCCAGCAGTCAGGGGGGAAACGTTTTTTTTCGCGAAATAAGGTGGCCCGTCCGGTGGGTCCCCGCTGTCAGGTGGAGGAATAATTATTTTGCGCGTAATAAGGAGGCACGTCCTTGCGGCCGCCGTGGACCCAGCTGTCAACCTCTCCACGTACAGTACTCTTCCGATGGAAGTCGGTCGTTGACCACGTTGACCACGCCGCGCCGAGAGCACCAGGGCGGTGGACGACGGCGAGGCCTAGGAAGGGGACGACGCGGAGCCGGGGAAGACGCAGCAGTGGAAGCCCGTGCGGAGAGGAGTACGAGGGTTCACTGGTTCGGCTGCGGTGTGAGGCTGCCGTCGCCGCAGAATAACAGGGGGTGTGGGTGAGTGGAGGGATGGCCTGGCCAGCGGTGGGAGTAGTATGGGGGCGGTGAGGCCTCCGCGGCAGCACAGCCGGCCACGAGAGGCAGGAGCAGGCAGCACGACCGGCACTGCTTTGGGCGGCTGGACCAAGAAGACAGAGGTTGAAGAAGCACTACGGCCGTTGGATGGACATCATACGGTCACTGAAGCTAGAATCGTTTATATTGACTAAGTTGGCAAAGCCCTTGGTACGCTCCAACTTAGTAGGCCCACAGGTCAGCCTCCGAAACGGTGTGCCCCAGATGTCAGGGGGAGGAATCATTTTTTGGGCGGCCGAAGCTAAGAATATCCGAGATTGAAGAAGAAGCACGACATCCGTTGGATAGACATCCAACGGCCACTGCTGCTAGAACCGTGTGTTGACTATAATAAGTTGACAAAGCCTTGCATACGCGTCAACTTATTTTTTTAGGGGACGCGTCACTTAGTAGGCCCACAAGTGTGTGGCAGAGAACTTATAGCCCATTTGCGTTTTGTAAGAATGTACAGCCCATTTTTGAATTCTAATGGAATTTACAACAGCCCATTTACAGTTTGTTAAAAGTACAGCCCATTTTCTAGCTAGGACAACGATTAATAATTTCAACCAACCATTGAAGATAGAATTCAATAAAATTTCCCACATTTTGATGGGATCCGAAATATTTTTATCCCGAAATTTCTAGTCAGATTAATTATAAATTTGTATTACGTAAAAATCCAACGAAACATTGCGCGCGCAACAATGAAAATTTAAGATTTTCAAAATCCATAAATAATATTTTATAAACTAATTTCGTGTTTGGTGCATTTTTTTATAGTTACTGCCTAGTTTTTATAATTACATCCCATTTATTATTTTTTAAAGCCCATTTTCCTGTTAAGCCTAATGCATCCCTCCTAGGAAAGATTTGCAGCCCAGCAGGGCGGAGAATAACAAGTTGACCTTGCCTGGGTATTCCTCAAAAAGATGTATAGCTGGGCTAGCCATTTTCATCTTGAAAAAATTGGTATCTGGGCTGGATATCTGGCCTGGGTTAGACGGGCCACAGCCCGCCCAGTTAATACCCTGCTCTCCTCTGAACAACAATGAAATCATCGCCAAGAAAAACCCTGCAGCTGCTTGGTCCCAGCTGTCGGCCGCACCTTGTGCAATTATCTCATTTATATTGACTACATAGGTTGACAATGGTGTGGGACCGTGATGTCAGGAAACCAGGAGAAAGCAAAAAAAAATATAGTTGTACATAATAAGGAGGCACTTGCGTACGTACGGCTATGGCCCTAGTGGGTCCCTAGTGTCATCCAGTCAAAATAAAGTCATCTCCTGAATCCTCATGTTCGTTGACGATGTTAACAATGCTCGGCGCCACGGCGAGCGCAACAACTTGAAGGACAACGGAGACGGCCTCGCGGGCCCTACGGATGGTCTGATACAGCGCCCGCTGCTCATTCAAGAAGCCAGGATCATCGGACACCTATGAGCACCTTCGAGAAACTGAGACGGCATGAAACGGTAAGGCCGCGCTTGGGAGCTCTGGTTTATTTCAAACCTGTATTAACATACAAGTGTAATTTACTCGTTATCGGAAACAACGCGTAAAATACAGGCGTAATGAAACCGAGGGCCCAAGGTCTGTAAGTAAAACCGGGGGGTTACGCGTGTAATTTGAGAGACCAGTGTATATTTTACGAGCACTGCTATATGGACGACATTACCAGACGATACATGCACGACGTGCGTATCATGCCATCCATGGGCAAGGCTGAAACAGCAGCTAACGACTGGATTAGCAATCGTCCGAGTGTCGTTCGGCGTTTTTATCGTGTGTGAAGTACTTCCGATATTTTACTAGTCGAAATAGACCAACCAAGCGCCTTCGCCCGAGACCATCTACTTTAATTTACAAGCGTCAGTTTGACAAGCGGTTTTGGTTGGAAAACGATGATCCAATCACGGCCTAATATCATGAGTTGGTCGGAAGATCATATGGTTTCACGTCTAACCTACCCGACTTGTCGTATAGGCTATGAATGAAACATCAGACGATGAACTTCTTAAGCACGGAAACAACAGAAGAGGATGATCTTCTTAACAACCAAATCACTGGCATTAGATCGACATGCAAAACAATACGAAGCATTATTCTCAGGAGGCACGGTGAACAGCTCGTGATGCCGCATGCCACAACATTCCAATCTCAACTTTGCAATCAAACACAAGGCCTGGCATTACATAGACAATATTCAGAACAAACTCTTAACACAGGAATATCTCAGCAGAGTAAGTATTTACTTCTAAACTGAACACAGGAATAGGAAAAAACACTCGACGCTGCTCACAGCAAGGGCGTCCCACTCAAAAATATCAAATGCATGTCTTCTGGCTAACATCAATGAGCAAATTTTGACAAGGTTTTCCAATTCCAATATATTAAACTAACGTCTTCTTGCTAACATCAATGATTAAACTTTGACAAGCTTTTCCCATTCAAAATATGTAATGCCTATGATCGTGGAGTCCTGTTGTAGCTTCTTGTACTTGTTTGGGCACTTTTTGCCCAGGGCACTCCACGTGTTGTTAAATTGCCAATGGTCTCTGCAGACTAGTCATGTCACCGGTGTCTAATAATACTCTGTAAAGCTTCTCGGTCATTCCTTCTGTAATGTAGCGCAAACAGTGACTGCTTCTTTCTCCAAAGTGGAACGACCAACTGGACCCAGTAATGCAGCAGTTTGCCTTGGACACATTGGCTCCTTTTGTGCAGTTCAACTAAAATCGAAGTCGGATTAAAACCGAGCTTTAATTTTGATATCCCTGTAAGCAACAATAGGTATAAGGGAAACAATTACTGAGAAATAACGGTTGATGACTTGTACTCCCAGAAGAAAAGCATCTACTGATCTACTTTATCTTAATGGGAACAAAGCAGGAGAGTAGCAATTCTCCATCAGTGTGATTCATTCATATTGACTGAGACATTATCTTAACAATGCCTTGTTTCAACATGTATAAAGAACGACAAAGCAGAAAAGTACCATTCCTAAAACAATGCAACTGATTCATTTTAACAGAGACATTATCTTAACAATACCTTGGTTAAACATGTAGAAAGAACTACAAAGCAGGATAGTACCATTCCTAACAAGTGTTGCAGTTTTGAACTAAGATTCAGTAGTTAATTAATTCTGAGAGTGGCATTGCTTAATTTTACCAGCGGCATTAGATTGACGAAAAGCATAAACAGTTCCAGGGGAGAGTGGGCGCAACAACAATATGTGCTTCCATCTACTTATAAAGGGGGTGATGCAGAGTTTATTGTAACAAAGCAACAAGCATCATGTCTGGGTTGGTCCCATTTTTGTTCACTACTTAATGGGAAAAGACAGCAATACAATAGCTTCATTTCAACATTTATTTAAAACAGTACCAATACAAGTAGCACAACATCTCAAAGCACACTACACAATCATGTGGATGAAGGCCTGTACTGACCTTTCATGAGACGGACAAGATAAAATATGAATCTGCCAACACGAATAGGAAATCCAATCTCGTTTTGTGCAGTTGCACTGAGATCAAGCAAAGCGTTTCGCGCAGCGAAGCAAAATGTCGCAATAGCAACAAGTTGAATAGATATCTCTGTTTAAACAGAGGCAAAAAAGGAATCAATTACTGGCTAATAAAGGAGGATGAAACATGCGGCCACAAAAATGGTAATCCCGCCAATCCCTAACAAGTGTTGCAGTTTTGAAATAAGATTCAGTAGTTAATTCTAAGAGTGGCATCAATTACTGGCTTATAAAGGGGGTGATGCTGAATTTGTTGTAACAAAGCAACAAGCATCATGTCTAGGTTGGTCCCATTTTTGTTCACTACTTAATGGGAAAAGACAGCAATACAATAGCTTCAATTCAACATTTATTTAAAACAGTACCAATACAAGTAGCACAACATCTCAAAGCACACTGCACATCATGTGGTTGAGACCAAGATTTGAAACAACTCGCCACGAAGACTGGAAACAAATCTCGATCTCCTTCTGTGCAGTTCCACCAAAATTAAGCAAAGTCACCGGTGTGACATTCAAGTTGAACTGCACAAAACACTCTTAAAACATAAGTGTTTCGAGTAGCGAAGCAAAATGTCGCAATAGCAACAAGTTGAATCGATAGCCCTATTTTAACAGAGGCAAAAAAGGAAACAATTACTTGCCGATAAAGGAGGATGGAACAAACGGTGACAGAAAGAAGCATCTAACTTATCTTGGATGGAAAACAAAGTAGGACAGTAGTATTTCTAAAACGGTTGCATTGATTCATATTAACAGAGACATTCTCTTGAAACAACATTCGTTAAAAAATGTAATTTACTTTTAACAGTGGCATTGCTTCAATTTTCCGGCGGCATTCTTAGATTAACAACAACAAAATAGCTGTATGGGACATGCCAGCACCATGTGCGTCCACACGTATAAATGGGTGATGCAGAGTATGTAGCCAAGCAGCATATATGCGCTGGTCCCATATTTGTTCTCTTTGAACCTTCTTCCTATGTGAGGGCAGCAAATCTAGTCCTGCACAAACTACCCGACCCCCCAGTTTCTTTCCCTTTTCAACAAAGAGATCGGTTCCTTACAGATGTGTGTACTGGGTTACCCCCTTTTTCCCTTTTCGACCTACAAAGCGGATGGATAGCCAGTCTATACTACTTTCCGCCCCTCCTTTCCTCATTGAACCACGTCCTAGATTCTTGCTCCAGCCCACCGCACCCTTCTTTCCTCTTTGAACCAAGACCTAGATTCGACTACAGATCGAAAAAGATCCACATGCAGCTAGAGCAACGACGGTTTCAAAGAAACTTATACCTTAGGGTCGTCGGGATGTGGCAAGGCATGCGGCGGGAGGCCGGATCTGCCCACACTACGTACGGCAGCGAGGAAGAAGGGGTCGGTGGCCCTCCCGCACAGGCGCTAGGTGAAAGAGAATAGCGCAGCCGGCAGTGGATTGCCTCCCTCACCGAAGGCGATAGAGTGAACGCTGCACCTCATCCCCTTCCCGGTGCGACGGGATACGGACGCCTCCTTCACTAGCTGTGAGGGGGGAGAGAGAGACAAGAGGCCAACGCAGTCTTGTTTAGATCTGGTGAAGAGAGGGTGAGAGACTGTGAATATAGCAAACCCTAGCAAATGAACACTGAGCCTCCAGCGTGTAACATATATGGAGAGGGCGAGAGAGCGAGACGCGAGAAACTCTATCAAACAAGAGGCTATAATGGAGTAAAAAATCTCTCCATAGCAGTGGTTTTAAATAGAATACGCGCGTTCCCGGAAAAAAGAAACGAAAACTGGCGGACAACTTTTTAGGGGTCTGTCTAGGACACATCTAGATGTGACATAGTTATGTCACATCTAAGTTGATGTCCACTCTGTTTGTGGTCTATTTTTTTCCTAGTTTTTTTTGTTTCTTGTTGCTACATTATATACTTGTGGGAGCTTAGATGTGATATCCTTAAATAACATCTAGATGTGAATTAGACAAACTAATTTTCTAACGTACCAAGAAAGAAAACTCGATCAAAAACACGCCCCCGCTTCCAGGTCGCGAGAGTCATTGCGCACACACACATAGACATAGACATGCATATCCGTGTTTACGTAAAATTCCATTTCCATCTCCATCTCCAATCATATTTGTCCAACTGGCACATTATTTACGTTGTTAAATATATACGCAGCAATATTAACGTACATCTCTTGTTTGCGCACGTCCGGACCGCTGCCACGGCCGGTCCTGACCAACCCGAACCCTCTGCATCACCCGCGCGTGCTTCCCGCCCGAAACGGTCAGTGCCGCATTCATGCCCGGCCAGAGCGGACGCGACCTCTCAATGGCGCCGGCATTGAAGCGGGCGCCGACCGAGAGAGCGTCGCCCGCGTCGCTTCCGGGTGCACGCGGTTGCTCCGCGTTCAAAGGTCGCAATAGCCGGCTACAACATGCATGTAAGAAGTTCTTGGGAGTCCGTGCTACAGCTAGCTGTGCTCCCCCAACTCGTCAATCTCTTCCAGTAGTGCTAGTACTCCATGGTGCGATCCATCGACAAGCAGGCGGGAAACTTATCGTATACTCGGTTTGCGGTGAGTGGCATGCCGAGCGACCGTGTGGGGTCGAGCCATGGAGGAGGGTGAGACACAAACACGACAGACGTGATTTAAACGTTGGTTTTGCTCGATGGCGCGATCCAACGAAACGAAACGTTGGTTTCTCCGTTTCCATTTTTTCTCCGGAAAAACGGAAACTTTCCACTCCATTTTCATTCCTATTCCAAGGTTGCCCCGTTACAACATTCCATCAAATACAAAGGAAAACTAACACGCATGCTGATGCATCTCAATGACTCACAGATCATAGCCAATATTTACTTCACAACTAAAGAAAAAAGTTGTGAGAGCGTGTACGAAAGAAAAACTACTGATGGGGTCACTACGACTTAAACCCTAAACCCTAAACATGATTTAATTTCCTGGCCAGGTAGAACCTGTCGAAGGAAAGACGGCTGGCACCCTCGGATCATACGATGCTTTTGTGCAGTTCCACTAAAATCGACCTGAGCATCCCTATTGGCAAAGATATTGAAGAAGTGTTATTAGAATAATAGTACTGGCACTAGTTCATGAGACATAAACTCATCACAAGTAGAAGCCGGTAGAAGTAGAGAAAGATCGACATGGAGATGGAGCTATGGCAGTGGAGCAAGCCGGCTCCAAAAGGAAGATGGACTACCTGGGACGTCGGGCTATAGCTAGAAGGGCGGTTGGGACGTGGCATCGGCCCATACCGCGGTGACCCCCGATTGGGACGCACCGACTGTGGGTTTTCTCCCTCGCCGATGTCGACCGCGTCTACGCAGAACATTGTTCCCTTCCCCCAGCCGCGGGATCAGGCCCGTCGTTCTATGCTTGTGAAGAGAGCAACCTAAGCAAGCAGGCTTGTAGCTTAGGCTCCTGCTAGTGTATATATAGTGGTTTTCTTTTTCTCTCCATATCAACCATTTTATATTGCGTACGTGTCATTCAAGAGTGAAATGATGGTTGCTTCTTTCGACTAACTTACTGTGTGATTTGACTGCTCCTTAGTGGCCCCTACACGTACTCCCCCTACGTGTATGCAACAGTCACACATACACATGGACGCAAAAACGCACACGACGCCCTAATGCATGCATGTCCGAGCACACGACGGAACACACACGGTCACGCTCAAGTGCTCAACCTACACGTGCATGCACACACATACTCAGTCAGGGTGAGCTAGTGACTGTATAAACACCGGAAAATATATATATTGAGCGCAATGAGCGTATTATGAAGTCCACTGACCGTATTTTTACAAATATACAGTGACAGACAGTGTATTTCTCTCGTTTGAAATTAAGCCATATTAACCGGAGAGGAGGCGGTATGGACTAGCATTACTTTGTTGTGTCCCGTCAACTTGCCGAACGAGGAGAAGGTTGCAGGACGGGAGAAGCTTGCGCACGGTGGCTCACAGGACAAGGAGAAACTTTTGACTAATGCAAGCTCTCCCTCGCTCAGGCAGTGGACGTGCAACAGTTAATTCGGTGTCAGATTGCCAGAAGCATACACTATACTACTAGTGCTATTATTGTTTGACTTATCGAATAGGCGAACAGCCAAGCGCAAAGTTTACTAGTACTACTACTATAGTCTATAAAGGTACGTACTATACTAGTACTAGGTACCGGATGGAGGAGCGTCTGCACTCTTATTATAATTTTAAAATGTGATAAAGCAATCTTCAACACATTTGGTTCTCCTCGAGGGTTCTCGCATGTGATAATGGAAGTTGATTGCATGGAACACTCGCCACAATTCTCGCTTAATTCTGGCTCATATCCTGTTACAAATAGTAGCGCTCGGTAATATTTCCTCTTTTTCTGTTATTCAGCATGTAAACAAGTCAGCAAACCTTGCGGCGCATCTTCGTGCGAACCGTGCTTGCTGCACTTTGAATGTGGCCGAGAGTTGGCTTGATGAAACACCTTGCTTCCTACTTCTTTTTAAGCGGGGTACCTCGCTTCCTAGTGACCAGTGTCTTGGCTGATCGTCCTAAGAATGCTTATATATGAATAAAGCTCTCTCATTTACCCGCAAAAAAGATTAAGCCATATTAACCGGAAAGGAGGGAGTATGGACTAGCACTACTTTTTGGTGTGTCCCGTCAACTCGCAGAACGAGGAGAAGCTTGCAGGACAAGGTGAAGCTCGCTTAGGCCTTTTGACTAATGCAACCTACCCTCGGTGGACATGCATCAGTCCATTCGGTGTCAGATTGTCAGAGGCATCCACTGTAGTACCCAACATGCGGAGTACCATCATTGTTCGACTTCACGAAGAGGCGAAGTGCCAAGCGCAGTAGTACGAGTAGTACTACTACTAGAACCGCATGGTGGAGCGTCTGTACTCTTTTTTTTATCTATGATAAAGTACACGTTTATTCCGGAGAAGGGCGGAAAACGGCATCCCAACATGTAATGAATGATATCGATCAACCAACCATGCTCAAATATATCTTGCCTCCGTGCGAGCCTGTCTGTGTGTTCTCGCTCCTCGTCTCTCTCAAGGAACGGCGGGTTGGCTCTTTGCCGTCAATTGAGATCGGTTTGCTCACACTCCTGTCCCACATGTCAGTGGTATGCCAAGAGGAGGTGCGTTGACCGACTGGCCATACGCGTACTTGGTTTTGCACCTTCATACTACTACTCCCTCCGTCACAGTTTACAGGGCGCGCTTTATTATGATGCATTTCTCTCAATGAATTTCCACCACGAGAGAGACTTAGACGCGTTTGGTTTAATGCTCAATTAATTAGGGCGTGGTAACCGCAATCAAGTCCACAATTTTCTCTCCATGTACTGTACTACTACGGAGTGGAGTAAGTGCATGCATGTGTGTACGCATTATTCCCTCTAGTAATAGACGCCGTGCTATAACTACCAATGCTATTTTTCAGGCCGATCGCTAGTCGCCTTGGTCCCACAGATTTTTTTTTGAAGGGTGCTGTATAAACAGTGACGGATGGAGTAGTATGAGCGGATTCAAAGAAGAGCGTATTGATGGTTGCTTCTTCAGAGCAACTTACAGTGGGAAAGGTGGGGCTTATGATTTGACTGCTCATTACTCACTATTAATGTGGCGCAACGACCGGGCTGAGTCTCCCATGTGGTTGTGCACTACCCCCTCGGTTCTTAAATATACTCTGGAGTATTTGTCTTTCTAGAGATTTCAACGAGTGACTACTCAAATATTTGTCTTTTTAGAGATTTCAAATGGACTGGCACATACGGATGTATATAGACATATTTTAGAGTGTAGATTCACTCATTTTGCTCCGTATGTAGTCACTTGTTGAAATCTCTAGAAAGACGAATAGAATATTTAGGAACGGAGGGAGTACACATACGAAGCAAAATGAGTGAATCTACACTCTAAAATATGCCCGTTTGAAATTTGTAAAAAGACAAATATTTAGGAACGAAGGAGTATAATTTTGTGCGTGGCACATGGACCCAGATGATGAAGATGCTTCTGGCAATGCTATCAAGCTTCCATCATTTGTTTACATAATTGATGTACTATACAAATAATTTTCCAGCGACATGAAATTGTACAATGGTGTGAGCTTTCAGCTTTTGTTTCGCGTGTCTTGCCATCGTTGCTCTTTCGGAAACAATAAAAAACTAACTTCCTTGCTAATGCATGTCAACTATTAGCAGATCAGAGCTAATAATTACATTGCAACTGAAGACAGAGTTGTGAGAAGGTGTTAAATTAAAATTGATCCATGCTTTCATTGGCAGCAACGTCCCCCCAGCTCTGTCTAAATCAACAAGGCATGTTGGGAAAAAAAGTAGTTGTCTGGAGCACGCAACATTCCGATCATTTTGTGCAATTCCACTAAAATAGAGCTGAGTGACCCTGTTCCAAAGATATTAAGTGTGATTATGATAATAGAGGACCGCTGATGAAACAATAAACACACAAATAGAAGCCGGTCACCTTTGCAGTCTCTCTTAAGACTAACTAGTTGGAGAAGATTAGGCACGGAGTTGGATGAGGAGGATAGAGCAAAACCAATCTCCCTTTGTGCAGTCGCACTGAAATGTAGAGACGTTGCCCGTGTGACATTTTAGTACAACTGCACAAAACACTCTTAAGAAAAAAGTGTTTTGTGTAGTTCACCAAAAGGTCGCAATAGCAACGAGTAGAAAGGAAACAATTACTGGCCAAGATGACACATGTGACGACAAAAAAGAAGCATATTCCTTGTCCTAAGGGAAGATAACAACATGTTGTGTTTGTCTAAAACGGTGTGAGGACGAGAATGCAATATGGAAAGTACGCCGGATGAGCTACGTTTTGGGCAAAGAACTATGGAAGATCCACATGCAGCGACGTGGGAAGACGGGCAGTGGAGCAAGGCCGGAGGGGATACCTGGAGGTCGTCGGGATGTAACTAGGTGAGCGGCGGCAGGCGGAATCTGCGAGCAGGTGGCGTAGGCCCTGCCGCGCCGGAGCTTGGTCAGAGGGAACGGCGTGTACCGCAGATCGGGACGTGCTGCCTCGGCGCCGTCGAACAGAGAAACGATGCACTTCCTCCCTTTCCCCCGGCGGACGGGATGTGGCCGGATCAGTGACCAACGGTGAGAGAGAGAGAGAGGCCACCACACTCCCTTTCCCCCGGCGGACGGGATGCGGCCGGATCAGTGACCAACGGTGAGAGAGAGAGAGAGGCCACCGCAGCCTTGTGTGAGATACTCTGAAGAGCGACAAACCAGGCAGGCAGGCTCCATTGTATATAGTGAGCGGACTACCTTTTTCTCCATAAAAATCGTTTTATATTCTGTGTACGTGCCATTGAGCGCTATAACTTTATTTAAAAATAACGCGGCACCGCGCCAAGTCGAACTTTGTTTCGTGCACGCGTGGTACACGACCTCCCTAGGTAAACAACCGCTACAGGCGTTCAAATTAGCACGTGGGCTGCCATTTCGTAAAGAAATGAGCTCCACCGTGTACCCGCGCGGGTGTGGCTGGGCACGAAGCGTGAGTACGTGCACGGTGCACCTATTCTCTTCTTGTATACGTACACCACCTACGTGGGGTTGTGTGAGAGAGATACAAACCTAGAGAGATATAGTGTGTGGGTTCTTGAGAGTTTTTTGGGGGGGGTCAATCAAAAAATGTAACATATGCAATGTGTGTGAAATAGAGTCCTGGATATAACATATATATAGAGGGGGCGATCCACGAGAAGAGAGTGGAGGTATCATCGGCTTGAGGTGTCCATAGAATCGAAGAGAGGGATGATGTGTGTGTGTGTGCGCGCGCGCGATCGATAAAGAGTGCCATCGAATTTGTGTGTGCCCACGTCAAAGATATAGAGTGGCTGGCCTACTGGAACGTGAGATGGGACATGTGCAGTTTGTCTCTGTGGCATGGATACCTACCTGCAGCGCTCGACTATCGGTGTGTGGTGGGGGAAGAGGGAGGCCCAATTAACTATAGAGGTACAATGGCTGGTATATGTGTGGAGGAGGAGAGAGGCCTACCTCATGTATTAAGGAGATCGATCTGCCTCATGTATTAAGGGAGATCGATCGGCATCCATGCATATGTGCAGGAGAGGAATAAGGTTGGGAGAGAGACAGAGCTAGAGTGTTGGAGGGGGTGGTAGTGGAGTTGCTTCTAACAAATGGTGGGATAGGCTTGCTAGACAAACGGAGGGCACGCCCGCAATATCAATAAGAGAGGAGATGGCTGCTTGTTGTCTGTGCACGTGCGTGTGAGAGACGGGTCAGGAGGCATGCACGAATGATGAGGGGGGACGATGTGGCTGTGGTAAGCAGACGTAACTACATAGGAAGATCAATCGCCCTTTGTTAGAGAAAGGAGAGACATAACTTGTGAGGTACGTCGATCGATGGGGGGTAGTTAAAGTCGATCTAGGTATATGTTGGGAGATCGATCGGTATACATGCATGTGTGTGTTAGAAGCAAATGAGGCACGAGGAGAAGGATAGAGAGAGAGGGATGCATGTAGGAGGTGGTACGAGAGGCATACTATATCGAGGGGGAGGAGTGTGCGAGTACGAGAACGATGAAAAGAGTGGTGGGAGTGAGGCATGGACGGTGACAAGAGAAGAGGGGAAGCTTGTGTTTGTGCTAGGCACACCTGGCTAGAGAGGCATATCGATCGATGTGTGCCGTAAAGAAGGAGCTGGGGGGCCTACACACACCGTGGGTGAACGACCTAAAGTGAAAAGACGAATTTGCGCGATGGAGCTAGAGAATGCTGAGGGAGGGTGAGAGGGATGCGGGCGTGTGCATGCACAAGAGAAAGTTAGCGCTAGCTACAAAGATAAGAGGGTTGTGTGGGTGTAAAAGACGAATAGAGATCATATATACTTCATTATAAAAAGCGAATTCGGATATTTGAAGAATTTATCATAGTGTTTCAAACCGACGCATGTGTGAATATATATAACGGTGATACACATGGTGTGGTTATGAACATGTTATACTACATTTAATATATTTTATCTCTACTCTTATAAAAAACGGAGTTGTTGATGATGGTGTGCCTGCCATCCTGCATTATAGGCCGTCCGATTTATATCTGGCGGATAGCAAGGAAACTATGATGGTTGAAGTTGGCAACAATCATGATTGTAGATTCTTATTGAAATAGAGAAACGAATTCAAATTTAGTTCGAATTGCAGCGGTAGTATAGACATTTGGAATGCACTAAAATGTTGGTATGAGTAGGTTACATGCATTATACAGCAAGCGAAAAAATTTAATCGGACATAACATGGATTCATACTCCCTCCTTCCATCTATATAGGGCGTAATGAGATTTTTAAGACCGCCTTTGACTATTGACAAGATTAATAGTACATGACATGCACAATGTGAAAATTATATCATTGAAAGAACCTTTCACAGACGAATTTAACGGTGTGCTTTGTGTAAGTTGCATGTCATATATCATTGCTCTAATATTTGGTCAAAGTTAGCATCAAAAAACGCATTAGGCCCTATATAGATGGAAGGAGGGAGTAGCTTTGAATAGCATTTGTATAGTAAAACGGGGCAAGACTCTCTCTTTGTGTGGTGTGAATAGTTTTATTTTTTTCGTTTTCTTTTTGGTTGAGGGAAGTGCGAATTGATTTGGTACGTACAAGTACAATATTACTACACGTTAGGCTTGTCCCTAAAATTCAACCCGCGTCTTGTTATATCCCGAAAATTCAGATATCGTGCTCCCAAAACTGGCGCCTTCACAACCCGCGCCTTGCTATCCCGAAATTACAACGCGCGCGAAAACTCCCTCCAGCTGCCAAATCCCGACACGCGAAATCCCCCTTCTAACCCTGAGCCAAAAGGGCCGCTAGTTCAAATCGGTGGGGGGTACTTTTGTAACACACCCTACATTTTGGACAAGCGCGTCCCTAAGTCATGCTTCACCCCCTCCCATCGCCCCCTTTTTGCCATTCGAAATCCCAGGCCGCCATAACCTCTCCGCTCCAGCCGCGAAACCCCACCCTCCTCCGTCCGCCACGTCACCGCTGCCCAGCCGGAGCCTCTTCCCCGACGACGTCGTCCACCGCAACAGCTCGACGTCCCTCGTCCACCTCCCCGGATGAGGATCCGTCGTCCATCTCGCCGTCCCGCCGGTTCAGCCGCCCCGTCCTCCACCTCCAAGGAGCTGCTCCGACGATCGCCTCGTCTATCGCGGCTGCTCGATCCCCACAGCGCCGCCTTAACCTGCTCCACTGGAACTGCAGCATCCTCACCGACTCCTCAGACGAAGCCGAGGCCTACTCGGCACCACCAAAGAGGTTGCACACTCATCGCATCGCACCTTCTCCTTAACTCGACCTCCCGGCGCCGACGGTGCTCCATCCCACACCCCCATGGAGCGGCTACCTTGAAGCCGGCGCCGCGGGCGACATCTCCACGGCGGCTCTCCCCCAGTGCGAGGCCCCTTCGGCGGCGGCGTCCATACCAGCCGGATCTGCTGCTGCTGCTTCGGCTCTCGCTCGATCGCTCGCTCGCCCAGCTGCTGCTGCTGCTCTCCCCCTCACTCGTGCTGCTGCTCTGCTCCGATTAAGCCACACTACAGTCGACTGAATCGACTTTTGGGTCAGTCGATTTTCAGGGGTTGGGGGGGGGCTCGCCGGAGTTAAGGAAGAACCACCCACAGCGGGGACAGGGGCTCGCGGTAGAGGTACCCCACTATCTATCTTAGGGTTCAGGGTGGGGGGTGGGGGGCCTAGAGGGCTGGCCGGGGCGGGGCGAGTTTGGGGGAGGTGGCGCTGGGGCCGGCGGTTCGGCCGGTGGTGGCTGGCGGCTCAGGGGGGTGCAGGTTGAAGATGAACTGCAGGCCCTCCCTAAACTACATGTCAAGTGCCTCTCTGCTACCATTGCGTTCAGTTTTGACAGTAGCATTCAGATTCCACAGTAAATTTCAGTTTCGACAGTTAAGTTCAGAGTCAACAGTTTTTACCTCATCTGTTGTAGTCAGGTGGTTTTTGATGATGTTAATTTTACATCCATTTTACATCATCTATTGGAGATGCTATTAGAATCCCACTTGAGATTGACGATGTCTGTCTTGTGCTGCTTCAGCCTTGACGTCTTACGGCTCACCGGAGCTGCTCCAACGACAGAACGATCCATCGCAACAGAGCAGTGCCCTGGACGCCGTCTACAGATTCCTCAGATCTTCCTCCACACCTCCGACAGCCACCTCTGCCTCAACTGCTTCAGCGACCAACCCAATGATGCTGAGGTCGACACGGCTACGGCAAAGAGATTGTACACTTGTTGCATCACTTATTACTATACATTCACGTCGATCCATTAGGGTTATTTTGGTTCAACGGAAAAACGTCGATCCACTGGTTGTTACCATCACTCTAAATTTCTGCATGCTCTCCTTACATAATCTCACCATATTTTTTTCGTATGCATGTCAGATATTGTACACAGTCATGTTGAACATGTAGAGAAAAGAGAAGAGTTTTGCGCGGCAATACAATGTCATGCAGACATCGCTCCATGGTGGGTTCAATGGCAAACCCTCCCCACCCCTCTCCAGATTGTAATCCAGAGGAAGATATCTGTTCTGAGGCGGATTCAGACGCCGCTGACCACTCCTATTTACCCCCCAAGGTGTTTGCTCTACCTTGGCATGATGATGTTAGTCATATCATGCATATGTTGCCTTGCAGTGCCTACTTTTGACATCATATATATCATCTGCTTAGTTTAGACATGTTCTCTAATGCCACCTGTTTAGTTTCTATATCATATATGGGAATTATGCAGTCTCATGTCTTTTAGCCAGCCATAATATATGTGAAATGTGCAATGTCATCCTGTTTAACCAGGCATCATATATTTGAATGATATCTTGCCCATCCTTTTCTTCATTACATTTCCATTTGTCGATAATGTTTGTACATTAAACTACTCTTCTTATGAATCAACCATTTGGGTGGGAGATGGAAAAATCTAGAGTGAAAACAAGGCCTTCAGAGCAGACAGTGCTACCTGTCGAAGCAGATCTCTTGTTGGGTCCCGATAGCTCCTCAGAGATGGATTCAGAGACAGATGACCAGTCCTATTCCCCCACTGAGGTGTATGCTCTAACTTGGCACGGTTATACTGCTCATATCATGCATACAGTGTCTTGCATTGCATAGTTTAGACATCATATACACAATATTCAACACCATGTTCTTAGTTCAGACATCATATCGAATGCCCTCTGTTTAGCATATAAATCACATATGTGAATTAAATGATGCGATCCTGATTACTTAGATAACATGTAGGTGAATTATGTCATGCGATCATGTTTAGTTATTCATCATATCTTTGAATTATGTTATGCTATGCTATCTATTTTAGATAGACATCATATATGTGAAATTATGTCATGCTATCCGTTTTAGTTAAACAATATACATGTCAACTATTTCATGCCCTCTTTTTTCCACACTATCTGTTGCATCTGTCTCTCATACAATGTCTGTACATTCAACTATGTTTCCTATTTATCAGCCATTTGAATTGGAGCGGGTGATGCCAGTATCTAGCGGACTAAAAACACGGTCTTCAAATAAAACAGTGCTACCTCTTGGTGGAGATAGCACCCCGGTTGTACATGCACAAGAGCCAGCCCTACCACACATAACCCAAACTCTTGCAGATTGTACCCCTACTGCGATGGACAGAGAACCAGCTTCACCCAATCTAACCCCAACCCCAGCCGATAGTAACCCAGTTCCTGTTGACACAACACCATCTCCACCACAGAGCTCCCAAACAAGAGCAGTTAGTAAGGCAGCTCCAGTGCCCAAAGGGCCAGTACTATCACGGCGAACCCCAACTCCACCAGTTAGTACGCCTATTCCTGTGGAGGAAGCACAACCAACTAGTCGTAGTTTAGCATCTATCGCATTTGATGTTGTTAAATCGTATGTGCGTATCTTCCCATCTTGGAAATATTATACTGAAGATGAAGAAAAATGCCAGTTGCAGGTGTTTGTCTAGGAGTTATGTGTAAGTAATGTTATTCATGGCAATTACTTTGCTTCGTCCCATACATCCTACCTCCATGATGGTTATAATACAGCAAATTTTCCCATTTTTCTCTATAGAGAAGGACCGATTTGGAAACTCAGGATGAGGTAACCTGTGCTAATACCTCTGCTATCTTCAAGAATTCTTGGTGGCAGTATCGGAATTACCTGAATAAAACGTACTTCACCGGCAAAGAAACTCATCAAATTCCCTTACGTTCTCCTGAGACACATTTACTGGACGATGACTGGGAACGCCTTGTTCTGTATGGTCCCGAACCAAGAATGTGGTAAGGTCTATGAGCTCATTTTTTATTTTGAAGTATTATATTCTTGTGTCTTACTGTACTCTGTTCATGTAGAACAAGTGCCTAAACCTGAAGAACAATTGTTCTAATTTAAGATTCCATTGCTATCATAGTTCAAAAAAGCGCTAGGCATTAATTGTGCGTTTTGCCACCGCCTTGCGCTTTACTGACAAAAGCGCATGCTTATGCGTAGTTATGCACAGATTATGCGTAGTTATGCGCAATGCGTTTTGCCAACGCCTAGAGCCTAGGCGCGCTTAAGCGCTCGCTTAGGCGCGCCTTTTTTAACTATGATTGCTTTGCTCTTGTATCACTGTATTTACTCACAAACTTATTTTTAAATTGAAGGATCCAATCGAAACTCCAATGGCACAGCAGGTATGTTCACGCATGTTTCTTTAACATGTTTGCTCTTATCAATAGCTCTGTTGATTTTAGTTTCAATTGTGTATACAGTTGACTTTCATATCATGCACATTACTAGCATCACAACAGAGCCAATAGTGTTGTTGTACATGTAGACCCGTGGTACCCATCTCAAATCTTGTTGTGCCGTGTAGTTTCCCACGTTTGTATTCTTTCACTACTGCTTTTTCTTGAACTGATATGATTTGAACCGTGTCTCTATTTTGATTTGGCAAGACAATGCAGGAAACATAGGACATAGATATATGTTTGTTTGATGCTTTTATTATGTACTAGTACTTGGCAATAGAAGACTTGGTAGTTTAATCCTGTCCACCTTACTAATGAACTGGTTCACTGAAATGAGTTTCATATACTAGTACATGCTAAACTTGTTATGTGTCTGCTTGTTTCTTCTTTCAGAATGCTGACATAATATTGGGGAAGAGTGCCTTATTAAGCAATGGTAAAGGAAGTAATGCAGAAAAGGTTCAGGATAGTGACACATCCTTGTTGGTCTCCAACAAAGCTGATAAAACAGCTAAGGAAGACTATCTTGAAGACAGCGAGACAACCCTAAAGTCCTGTCTTGGTTTAGTGTTCGAGTTACTGGCCACTACCGCTTGCACAAGCTATTCAAACTCACTGTCTGAATCAGTTCGGTTTCTTGAGTCTCAACTATAAGCTGAAAGACATCGATCAGCTGTGCTGCGACAAGAAGCGGAAGGACTGCGGAAGTCCCTGGAGCATCCAGATGCATACTTTCTGGTGCAACAGCAAGCGTTGGAGGAGTTTAGCGCCAAACAGGACAAAGCTAATCAGCTTGCTAAGCTTATTGCCAGCATGGTGGATACCCAGGATAACGTTTCTTGAGCTCTTCTGAAGTTGTTTCAGTTATGCTCTTGTTTTGCTGCCGCGTTTATTTGCACTGGTGGCCAATTTTGACGGCCATTGTATGTAATGTGCTGCTTTGTTCCCTATATTTGCACTGGTGGCGAACTTTGATGCCCAGTGGATGTAATATGTGTAATAGCGGTAATAGGCTAGCGTTAATTGCTTGCTTATTTATTTCCTTATTGTCTTGTTTAGTTGTTTGCTTGTAGTCACTGCAGTTCTTTTTCTGTTTTTTTCTAGTGGCCACAATAGCCTATTTTTGGTAACTAGGCCAAAATAGTCATGGCAACACACAGACTGTTGTAACCATGGGCCTCCTGCAGGCCGTATGATCCATGGGCCTTCGTCCGGCCGTAGGATCCATCGGCCTTCTATACGGGCCTTAGGGTCCATGGGCCTTCTACGGGCCGTACGATCCATGGACCTTCTACGGGCCGTACTATCCATGGGCCTCATACGGGCCGCAGGATCCATGGGCCTTCTACGGGGCATATCATCATTTCGCCAATCATGGGTCGTAGTATTCCTGGACCATAACGGGCCGTTAATAGGCCGTATTTGATAACTCTATGAAAACAGCCCAACGGGTTTTTTTGACATGAAAACGGCCCAACGTATTAACGGTCCGCAAATGGGCCGACTGTAACGATGGGCTGAATTTGGCCCACAAGCAGAAAATGACAGTAACGGGCCGTATGTAACCGAATGCTGCAAATGAGCCCAAGAATCAATGGGCCCTGAGAAGGCCAAAAGATAACTTGGGCTGGAAACGGCCCAATGGAATAACGGGCCGTTAATGGGTATAAAGTGATACACTGTTCATTACGGGCCAGTTTCACCACGGGCCGTTAATGGGCCAAGAGTTACAAAGGTCCTCATATGGGCCGAAAGAAGTCATGGGCCACACATGGGCCGGAAGTTAAAATGGGCTGAATCATATTGGATGGCCCAGATGACGCTACTGGGCCTTATTCGGATAGGGCGTAATGGGCCCTGGGTTAGCGGGCTGTAAATGGGCCATATGCGAACAGGCCGTTAACAGGCTTTCCGTGGGCCGGCCTGCCACCTTCTGACCAAGTCAAACGGGCCGGCCTTTTCACAGGAATGGGCCGCTGTTGGGCCGTGCCACATGTCGCCGTATCATAGGCGCCTTCGGCCCAATGAGCGGATGACATCTGTCCCAACGGTGAGCCGACACGTGTTTCCTCCAGCCAATGATGATTTTACATGTGGAAAATCCCCATTGGTCGGGGCTGTTAACGGGTTATCGGATCCAAAACCCGACCCGATAGCTTAACGGCGTTCCGTTATGGTGGATGCCACGTGTCGGTCACCCTTGATGAAAGCACTTCTGTGACGCGCGATTTATCGTCATGGAAGTGGACACTTCCGTGATGATAATTTTGGTAATGTCATGGAACACTTCTACGACAGCACAGGTATGACTATCTTGATTCTGTCATAAAATCGTCATGGATGTACATGCATGACAAAAAACGCGACCTACTGTGACAAACACGTATCATCACGGAAGTGTATTGTTTTGTAGTGACACATCCATCTCAACATACACATCTCTGCCACACCTAAGAGTTGAACATGTCGTCTTTTAGTTGGCCAACACTCAGCGCCATACAACATTGCGGGTCGAATCGCCGTCCTGTAGAACTTGCCTTTTATCTTTTGTGGCACCATCTTGTCACAGAGAATGTCAGAAGCTTGGCACCACTTCATCCATCTGGCTTTGACTCGATGGTTCACATCTTTATCAAGTCCCCCATCCTCCTGGAGCATTGACCCCAAATATCGAAAGGGGTCCTTCTGAGGCACCACCTGCCCATCAAGGCTAACCTCCTCCTCCTCCTCACACCTAGTAGTACTGAAACCACACATCATGTACTCGGTTTTAGTTCTACTAATACTAAACCCTTTCGATTCTACGGTTTGTCTCCATAAGTCTAACTTCCTATTTACCCCCGTCCGACTATCATCAACTAGCACCACATCATCCGCAAAGAGCATACACTACTGGTGGAGGCTGCTAACGCGACACTACGATTAGAGACCCTTTCACAAAACTGTGTGCGATGCATTAATCACAAACGGGGATGTAAAAAAACCGTCAAAAAAGGTGCAAAACGTTTGCGATGGAGGATGCATCAAACACGGTTCAGATTTTAGTTGCGTGTGCGATGTAGGGCACACGGTTAACCCGTTCGAACTGTTTGCGATGAGGCAGAACAACCGAAACGGGCATCCTTATCAATGTGTGTGCGATATACGGTATACAGTTCGCTCCGATGAACCATTTGCTATTAGGGAGTGCAACATAAATGGTTAGCCAGATCAAGGTGTGTGTGATATAGGGCATACGGTTCACTCGGACGAACTGTTTTCGATTAGCGAACGCAACAGAAACGGTTCAACTTAACAAGATGTGTGTGATACGTGGCAAACAGCCGACTCGGATGAACTGTTTGCGATGAGAATTTACAACACAGACGGTTAATACAGTTAGTTCGTGTGCGATTCTGTGTGTACAAAAAACTTTGAAAACTGCAAACTAGTTGCTTGCGGTGGCTAGGAGTATCGCACACGATGCGTCTGCGAGTACTCGTGTGCGATGATTAGTAAGTTACACATGCATTTCCTTATGTTAACACTTGTGTGATAAATAGCACGTGGCACCGGATACGGTATTCGGGTTGTGTGTGTGCTCCACTTAGTCTTCCCGCGCTCCAGCGAATGCTTCCCGCGCTCCACATGGGTGAATTGTAAAATCCACGCCTATTCCCTCACCGGTTTCCCGCCACCAGCTAACGGCTTGCTGCATATAACCCAGGCGGCAACACACTGCCGCGACACTCTGGAAAGATCTAGTCCTCACCCATCTACCATTAGTTATTCCAAGCATGCCAGGCAACGACCAAAGCTTCGACGTCGACGCCTACCTGTGTTACATCTTTGGCGAGGAGAATGAGCCAGAGTAGGTCGGGGAGAAAGAGCTTCATCGGCCGGTGCAGGCACCATGGCCCATCGGCAGCGATATCGGCGTCACAGTCCTTGGGAGCACAATCGACATATTGTAGAGGAGGTATGATGAGCAGTTTTCCATCCACCGTGCAAAAGATCCAGAGCTGCTCGGCGGCATGATCGATGACCCACCCGAAGAACCTCCGTCACCAGTGCTCATCGAGAGCCTGATGCCCCGCAAGGAATGGGTAGAGGACCTCTGCAATTCAGTCAAGACAAAGGCAGCCTGCGGCTTCATCATTGCCCGCGGCGGCCGTGTCAACCTCGATCCCGATGATGTGGTGGCCAGGCTCGAGCGCATCCTTGGCGGAGTTGACGTCCCCGACGAAGTAGAACATCGCCAACGTGATATCTTCAGGATGCAAGTGATCGACGGAATTTGCTACCAGGCCAGAGACATGGAAATGGAGCGGTTCCGCGGAGTTGTCATGCGCGCGATTACACGCTGTCAAGCTCTTCTGGAAGAGGCCTAGCAGCCCTAAGAGCCTCCCAGCACCAGCAGCTCCGTAGGCGGAGGCGGGTCGGGACACTCGGAGTGAACGGCCGCAAGGGTGCTATGCTGATCATGGAGTCCGAGAAGACCATCGTCGGAAGGCCGCCAGCTCAGCCTTTTAGCTTATATTTTATTATAATTGTATGCATATGTAGGTCGTGAGTGTTCTGGGCCTTGCCGCATTTGGCATTTTAAATTATCCTGAATATGTAAGACAATTATTAATAATTATTAACCGTTGCCATTGTAACTTTGCCTCAACGGCGAGCAGAGCGCGCGCAGGGACGCCGGAGTAGAGCGCGCCGCGGTCGCCTCAACGGTGAGCAACCACGTGGTCAACCTTCTGCCATCAATAAATTTTGACCATGTTTCTCGTCACATTGCTGATTACAACGCAATAAGTAATTGCAAATCTGTTCACACCTATCAAACTAATATGTGTTCACACGTAGCACCGGGCTATAAAAACTACCCACTCAAAATTTACTTCACAGTTCCTCCCTCATCACCCACAAAACTGGTTTTTTCTGTCAAGTCGTTCCGCCATGACCGGTAGGAGGAGTTAAGGGTGGACATATAACCAGGCAGCAAAGACCAAGGCCGCGAAAGCACTAGAGAGGTCCCACCGCGAAGCCACAGCCGTAGCAGAGATGTCCCGGCGCGCCACGGAGATCACAAACGAGCTCTCACGGGCACGCGAGGGCTCTCACAAGCGCATTCGCAGTGTCGGCCATCGCGATGAGTCGGCATTCCTGGAGTCCTTTGCCGGCGACGACGACATTCTCGCTAGCGTCACTACGCAGCAGGAGCTGGTCAACAGCTTGATGAAGCTGCTCAAGATCAGCGATGCCTCGGTTGACAAGGCGACCGACCTCGTGGAGCAACTCATGGGTGACAATGCGAAGCTCCTCAAGTTGGTCGCCGAGAAGGAGGAGGAGGCCGCCGACTCAAAGATGTTGCATGAGCAGAGCAGTGCCTCGGAGATGACGCTGAAAGCGGTCATCGAGGAACTGATGGGTGGCTTGAGGAAGCTCCGGATCGAGCGCGAGCAGGAGGTGGAGGAATCCGTGGCTGCTTTCAAGCAAAGTCGTGAGGAATTGAAGAAGGAGCTGGAGGATTTCGCCGCCTGGCGATCCATCGACGAGTAGAGACAGTAGCGACCCAGATCGTTGTCTGCAATTTCCTTATTCTCTTGCCCCCGTGTCTTCCGTGCTTTGCCGCATGTGGCATTTTAAATTATCCAGAATATGTAAGATAATTATTATCTACGCCATTGTAAATTTGTCGTCGTATTATCCGTTGCAATTTTATTTGTGGCCGTATTATTCGTTGCCCTATGTGGCAATTTAAATTAGGGCGGAATACGAGTTGAAAACACGAACAAAGCAAATGCTGCCATGGGATCACAAGAAAACACCCTCCGTCCAGGTGCTTTAATTAACCCATTAATGGAGAAGTTGTGACTTTTGAGCGAGGTGGGCAGTGGCTGGTGCATGGAGGTCAAAGAGCTCGCTTCCCGGTGAGCATGGGCGGCCTTGCTGCTCGCACGTGTCCCGTCGAGCCTGCGAGGTGGACAGGATGCACGCGTCCCGTTGAGCCTGCGCGGCGGACTGCTCGCACGCGTCCCGTCGAGCCTGCACGACAGACTTCTCGCGCTCGTCCCGTCTAATCAAACAGCTGCACGCACGCCACAGAGTATGGTTAGAATTTGACACGGTAAATATAATACAACCGTTTGCGATATTAACGTGTCAGTTTTTTGTTTCAAAAAGGACTTCGTTGGCTACTAATGTGTGCGCCTCTTCTCAAACTGGACGATTTTTTTACCACGGCATATATGTGCCATGTCATGAAACCATGCCAAGTTTCATGTTTTTGGGGTGACTTTTTGATTTACTAGGATTTAAAAATCGAGATTCTCGTTGTTTCAGGACGACGACAAGTTTGCAATTCATTCTCATTCCTTAAACGAGACCTAAACATGCACCCAATGGCACATGTACGATTTCCCACCCATTTTGCTTCACTGGAGCATGTGGTTGTAGTTCAAATTTGAACTATGGACTACATTAAATGCATATAAAACTTAGTAATTAGTAATATATATACAATGGCCAAACGAACCCTGAACAGTTTCAATTTCAGCCCGACACTCCTATTGTTCTATGTTGCCTGTAGAAAACAAAGTTCAAGACAAGAAGAGGCAGCGATTATCGTTTCACCCACAAGAGGGGCATGCTTCCCTACCGGAACCACGAGGGTTGCGACAGGCTCCGGTTTGTAAAAGGCTTGTAATATAGCTTCGCCCAAATTGGACAATTATATGTACCATGTAGTGACACCATGCCAAGTTTCATGATTTCCTGGTGAGTCTTGGATTTACAGACATTTAAAAACTGAGATTCACAATGTTTGTGGCCAAGCCAGGACGGCGAGATGGTTGAATTCGTTCCCATTTGTTCCATGGGACCTAAACATGCACCCCAAGCAAACATGTGTGCACTGGAGCATGTATTTGTAGTTCGGATTTGAATGATGGACATTAAATGCCTAGAAAACTCAATTTATGAATAAAAAGGTCAAACGAACCCTGAATAATTTCAAAGTTCAGCACGAATCTCCAGTTGTTCCGTGTCGCGTGTAGAAGAAAATACGAGGCTAGAAGAGGGAGTGATTATCGTTTGGCCCACAAGGGGACACGTTTCCCTATAAAAACCACGAGGTTTCTTGCGACAGGCTCCGGTTTGTAAGAGGTTTGTAATAAAGATTGGCCCAAATTGGCAATGCTTTTACCACGACATATATGTGACATGATGTGACACCATTCCACCTTTGATTACTTTCTGGTAATTTTAGGATTTATGGGGACTTAAAACCGAGATCCGAAATGTTTGAGGACGAGCCAGGACACCGGTACGGTTGTAATTCGTTCCCATTCCTGGCATGAGACCTAAACATGCACCCAAGGACACATGTATAATTTTTCTAGCCATTTTGGTGAACTGGAGCATGTATTTGTAGTTCAGATTTGAATTATGGACATTAAATGCCTAGGAAACTCAATTAGTGTATAAAAAGGCCAAACGAACCCTGAATAAGTTTAAATTTCAGCACGGATATCATGTCGTTCCATGTTGCCCGTGGAAGAAAATACAAGGCGAAAAGAGGCAGTGATTACGTTTCGCCCACAAGGGGAACACGTTTCCCTATCAGAACCACGAGGCTTCTTTGAGAGAAGCTCCAGTTTTTGTAAGAGGTTTGTAATAAAGCTTGGCCCAAATTGGACAATGTTTTTACCACGACATATATGTGCCATGACGTGACACCATGCCACCTTTGATGACTTTCTGGTGAGTTTAGGATTTATGGGGACTTAAAAACCGAGATTCGAAATGTTTGAGGACGAGCCATGACACCGGTACGGTTGTAATTCGTTCCCATTCCTGGCATGGGACCTAAACATGCACCCAAGGACACATGTATAATTTTTCTAGCCATTTTGGTGAACTGGAGCATGTATTTGTAGTTCAGATTTGAATTATGGACATTAAATGCCTAGGAAACTCAATTAGGTAGAAAAAGGCCAAACGAACCCTGAATAAGTTTAAATTTCAGCACGGATATCCTGTCGTTCCATGTTGCCCGTAGAAGAAAATACAAGGCGAAAAGAGGCAGTGATTACGTTTCGCCCACAAGGGGGACACGTTTCCCTATCGGAACCACGAGGCTTCTTTGAGAGAAGCTCCGGTTTGTAAGAGGCTTGTAATAAAACTTGCGCCACAATGGACGAAAGAAATTCTCGACTTATAAGTGCGATGTCATGACACCATGGCAGGTTTCACGATTTTCATCTTAGTTTTGGATTTACAGGGATTTAAAAACCGAGATTCTTCTCACGAAATGTTTTCAAATAGCACACGGTTCACTCACGAAAGCCGATATTCAATGAAAACTTCGTGGAAACCATATTTTAAAGTTTCATAAAAATCTGAAAAAAATGTGGGATGTTAAGAAGGTGATGTTTTATTGCGACACAAAATTTCAAGTTGAAAAACATTACGAGATGTGAGCTATGAAAAAGACAAATTCCACCCTAAATAGTGACATTACTATTCGGCACTATTCAACACTGATTTTGTCTTTTTCATAGCTCACATCTCGTAATGTGTTTCAACTTGAAATTTTGTGTGGCAATAAAACATCATCCTCTTAACATCCCGCATTTTTTGTGAAATTCTTTTGAAACTTCAAAACATCTTTCTCTCGTGGTTTTTACCGGTTTCCACCGAATGTTGGTTTCCGTATGATATCCCCCCCCCCCGCTGCGCGCGCGATCTGAGTCGTGCATTCTGACTGGCCAGAACCCAAACCCCACGGATCATACGTGTGGACCGTTGGATGCTCCCTGATCGAACGACAACCCTGAGCCCTTTCGACAACACATGCAGTACATGGGTTAGCACTATGTGCATGCGTCGTGTAGCTCATGCTTCCTTCTCTACTAGGTTTTCATTCAAAACAAGCTACCGTTTCTCGCCACTCCTCTCATCGGTTTCCTGCCTCTTCTCCCAGATATGCATGATGTAGATGTTCATTTAATTCTTATAGTTCATCTCATCCAAAATCAATTAGTTTTATAAAAAACTATTTTAAGATTCATGGAATTGTGCATTGTAAAGGTAAAAACAAAAAGTGACAATTCATTAAAAAAAGGTTTGGGCAATTAAGATATGAAAGATTCTAGAGAACAAAGGAGAAGTGCTTGTGTTTTGAGGTTTGTGCATTATGCTTAAGTTCAACCATGGAGTCTTCTAGATTGTACATGTGGCAGAATCTTGTGGAATGTAGATGATATCCAATGGCCAGTAGTGCTCAGATTTGCCATCTCTGTACCGTCGGATTGGCTTCATCCAACGAGCAACTTTCAAAGTTATTCGCACACTATATAGGTGTGTAGATGTATAGATATATATAGATGTGTCCCATGCTAGACAAAATAAAGTTTGAGCGCATGCGTGGGACGACCCCCCCCCCCCCCCCCGCCGCCGCCGCCTCGAAGTTGGGAAACTGACATCATAGGTATTGAACCAGGCTTGGAGTCGGGTACGGTGTTCGGTTTGTAATGTAGTTGGCGTGGCCCATCGAAGTTGTGCATTTGGGATTTAAACACATCATACACCATCGTACCATACATATTTTCGGGCCGCATGCAGTGTATACGGGGTCTTCTGATCAACCACGTCTCCCTTGTGCGGTTTTTTGTGACGACACGGATATCTGTGGGCTCCCCGAGTGTATATATATCATCCCTTTGACCGATAATGAGGGGTATGTGTTGGCCATGAATGGATTCCTCCTAGTTCGTGTTAGGGCTGGTCACCGTCAAATGTCGGTCAACCAAAGCTCGAGCTCATGCGTTGTCAGGATTCCCTCCCAGATGCTCGGATTGCTGGGTTCGACCTACATCAAACCCTGCGTACGTATCTCGTCCTTAACTACCTTGCCTTCATGGTTGTTGTCTGTATCGAGAGGTAGGCACCACATCTAAATTGTACATTATTCTATATTGAAAACACACATCACCCCTTCCCAACGTACATCATTTTGGGCCGCATGCAAGAGGTGCTAGTTTTGTGGTCCCTCTCGTGCGATTTTTATGATGGTTCAATCTATTGGCCCAAGCGGTTTATCGACAACAACAATTGTCATTTGACCAAACGAAAGATTCATTGGTCCGTCTTATGGTAGGTCATGGCGACATGCATGTATGACCAAAGTATCGATCATTACGTGCATCCGCCCCGCTGACACAAAGTGGGAGGTGGTGGGCCAAGCATCCTAGCTAGGTACGACATTATGTCATTATATATATCCTAGCTAGGTGGTTGTTAGGGTGCTTTCGGGTTTGCGAGGCAGGTGCCACCAAAGTTATGCATTGTGTATTTAAAGTTTTAAACATCCCCAATATTCGTACATATATTTGGCCACTTCCAGGTGGTTCTTGACTTCTAGCCCCTCTCATCGATCTTCAACGACGCGCCCAACCGTGGGCCCGCGGGGTCAAAGTTGTGCATTGGAATTTTGAACATCACAGACCGGCCTTTTCACTCATATATATTTGGGCCACATGCTGGTGTGGCTGTCTTTTGACACTCTCTAATGTTATTTTCTGCTGCAAAGACTCTGATGACCCGCAACGGACACGGGGTATAATATCTTAACCGTGTGTGATACAAGTGCGATGTGAATCACCACGACTGCGCAAGCGCGAGCAAATTAAGGTGGAGGTACTGGCTCAACCGTGTGCGATGCAAGTGCGCTGAAATCACCATGACCACGCAAGCGTGAGCAAATTAAGGTGGAGGTACTGGCTCAACCGTGCGCGATGCAAGTGCGCTGAAATCACCACGACCGCGCAAGCGCGAGCAAATTAAGGTGGAGGTACTGGCTCAACCATGTGCGATGCAAGTGCGCTGAAATCACCACGACCGCAAAAGCATGAGCAAAGGGTGGAGGTACTGGCTCAACCGTGTGCGATGCAAGTGCGCTGAAATCACCACGACTGCGCAAGCGCGAGCAAATTAAGGTGGAGGTACTGACTCAACCGTGTGTGATGCAAGTGCACTAAAATCACCACGACCGCGCAAGCGCGAGCAAAGGGTGGAGGTACTGGCTTAACCGTGTGCGATGCAAGTGCGCTGTAAAACCACCACCTGTGCAAGCTAAAGGCGGGTAAGTTTATTTGGAAATTAGGACGAACCGTGTGCGGTAGACCAGCTAGCTAGAAATATAAAAAAACAAACTACCCGCCTTGAGCGTTGCAAAAATCGGCGGATCCGCGCCACTTTTCCTTATTATCATCCACGCATATTGTTATTGGACCTTGCGCGATCTTGGGCACTCCCGCCCCGCATCAATTCCTTTACCCAAATTTTAGTAGCCGCCGTACTTCAACCGTCGCCCACACTCCTCCAGCACCGACCTTATAGTAAAATTGCAGTAGCCGAGGCATTTGAACCGTCGCCCTCCCTCGTCCACCACCATCTCCACCCACCATTACTAAAATTTTCAGTAGCCGTGGCGTATCCACAACCACCACCACCCCTCCACAGTCCCCCACCCGCCCCCTCCCCCCTCGAACCCTAGCTCGCGGCCACCGCCGGCGCCGCCGCCAACCCTGCCGGTCTGCCCGTTCCTCCTAGCTTAGATAATAAAGTTCAGGTTACCCAGTGATTCCCATACCGTCGCCCCACTCCCCTAAGTTTTTAGATGAGGCCTGCAGTGTCCCTCCCCGCCATATCCACATCCCCTGCTCTAGAATGTCGCAGCCTAAGCTCGACCACGTATCCCAGGGAGCCCGACAAGCGTTCGGCCAAGAAGAGGTTTATCATGGCCTCTCTGGCGGACGTTGGCGAGGTAGCCGCCGTTCGCCCCGACCTGTCGATCCCAGAGCAACACGTCACCGTGGAAGCCGACGAAGACGTTGACTGCGTTGCCATGTCGAAGGCTTCATGTCAGCGGGCTAGTGTATTACTGTATCTCGGGAAAGCTGGCTACGACATCAAGCTTGTCCACACCAACCGCTTCACGCGGGCCATGTCACAGGTTAAGTGGTCCATCCCCAACCCCTCTGGTTCAACCGCCGTCGATCTCTTCGACGGCTGTGCCGCTGATCTCCTCCGCCAAGCGGTCAAGGATTTGCGAGCTTTATACGCCACCGAGCCCATTTTGTCACTTCTGAAGGACACGTTCTACGGCGGCGGCTTGGGATCCTCAATTGCCAAGTCAGATCTCATCGACCACGATCACGACCATGAGGAGGGCACCCACGAGAGAGAATTCCTTATTTGGCCCTTTCTTAAAATTTGGTTCCCTTTTTGGCCCAATAAAAATTTTCTTTGCCTATTTGGCACTTAAACTTCATTTTGCGCCTTATATGGCACTTTCATCCATTTTTTCCATCCAAAGATGTTACCTACCATGTGCAAAGACAATTTTGCCCCTAATGATAGTATGTCACAAAAATGATAGAGAAGTGGTGCTTCGGTGGATGGCGCATTTCATCATATTATTATTATTATTAGTCATATGAATACTTTTAGTTAGAATTAACCACGATAAGAAGACCTCGTCCGGTTTGGACTGGTGCAATCACCAAATAGATCGATTAGGACTCGCATAACTAGCTTTGACCGCTATATATATGCGTGTAATCTACTCAGATTAATACAAAGACATTCAATCGCACCTATCGCCACTAAATCTCGGCGTCTCGTGTTGTTCTATCTCGCTTGAGTTAGTATTGGCGAGTTGATCGCTAGCTTATAGCCTATTTAAGCTAGCTACCCATGCGTGAGGTTCCGGCTGAAATCCGCCTGCCTACTTCATGTTGTATTACGTGCGTGTACATCACGAGAGAATCAATCCAGCTACATGTCTACTTGTTTGTGGCTTGTTGTGTACTAGCATGTTTACGCTTGATTGGCCGGAAAGCAATCGGCTGCAGTAGCTCGTACGGGCGTGTCTCGCCAAAAAATACACATCGTTTGCAGCCTCGAGGTCAGGCCTGTGCCAACACTTGTTTATTTACTTATTCAAACAAGACAAAATATATCACATTACCGTTGTCTTTGTATGTAAATAATCTGTTCACATACTACACTAGGGATAAAACGGTCTTTTCAGGTCAGACTTAACACCATTGCTAGGCAAAACCGACGGAAGTGTCACATAGGGAACAAAATGAAATTTGCGGGCCAAAAAGGGGAGAAAATAAATAGTTGGGCAAAATAGGGAACCAAACTTTAAGAAGGGGCCAAATAAGGAATTCTCTCCACCCACGAAAGTTCTTTCAAGGTGAAACAGCCCATCTGTGATATCAGAGAGCGCACCAGCTGTGCTCTTCCAACTGGAAGGATCCCGTCCATGAAATGTGAGGCAACATTCTATCAGCAAATCTTACCATTTCTAGCTTGCCAACCCGTACCCTTTGTTGTAGTAGCATTTGTCGTGCGGTGCTTTAACTGTGTCATGTTTAATTATTTCAGTTATGCAAAAATGTATTGTTTAATAGGTCTATGTGATGTTTAAGTATGAATTGTCCACTTTAGTTTCACGAATGGCTATATTTGGTTGTTTATAGTGAGTAGATGCCTTGTTTATCTGTATTTGGTTGTTAGGTTGGTTGGAGTGAGCATTTTTTCAGTTATCGAGCAGATGCCTTGTTTATCTGTATTTGGTTCTTAGTTTGGTTGCAGTGAGTATTTGTCCAGTTATCAAGCATATGCCTTGTTTATCTGTATTTGGTTGTTAGGTTGCTTTTTTTAGCATTTGTCCAATTATCAAGCAGATGCCTTTTTATCTGTATTTGGTTGTTAGGTTGGTTTTTTAGCATTTGTCCAGTTATCAAGCAGATGCCTTGTTTATATTTATCTGCTTGTTAGGTTGGTTTCAGTGAGCATTTGTCCAGTTTTCAAGCATATGCCCTGTTTATCTGTATTTGCTTGTTAGGTTGGTTGCAGTGAGACTCTGTCCAGTTTTCAATGGCTATATTTGGTTGTTATACTGGTCATTTATGCCTTGTTTATTTCAATCATTCACAATGTGTTGTTCATTATGTGCAAGTCGGAACTGTGTCGCTCGACTACATCAATACCGGTTTGAATGGCTATATTTGGTTCCAGTTATTCCTGGTGTAGTGAGCACATGCCCTTTATTTTAGATTTACACATTTATCCATTGTGATGTTTAAGCATTACCTACGTTCTATTCATTTTTAACAATACCAGTTTGAATTGCAATATTTGATGGATGTTAAGCCCGCTGTCGGTAACATTGCCTTCCATTTTATATCTGCTTTAACATCATGCTGAAACCAACACATTCAAGCTATCATTTGGAGATGATGTTGTTTACCTTTGCTATATTTGTTTGATGTTAAGATTGATGTACTTATCATGCCTTTTCACTACTTATGCAGGACAACAACGGGAGTGGCCACCATTTTCCGCCGAGGTTAGCCTCATCCCTCGGCTTGTACTCCCCCCGTCGTTTCATAATGTAGTGCATATAGATCCAGGCCTGGACACTGGTTAGCTTCTAATATTGACTTGTTGCTTGTAGGTACATATGCCCTTGGCAAGGATCCACGCATCGACCCTTTTTGCGATGGGGCAATGAGATATTGATGAACAAGCATCAAGTGAGGAAACTGATAAGGATTATTAGCAAAAAGATATGAATGGTGGCAAGCAAATTATTTTTTTATGCTCTATCCAACATAACAGTGAGCTGTAGGATGGTAACTACAAACTCTGCAGCCTTCTCTTTTTACTGCCGATAATGAGTTGTTAGACAACAATATCCGAATCTTTTTCGTTCCCAGTGGTTCCCGAAGCAGTTCAGTCAAGATTTCCTCGCAAAGTACATGATTGGTGGACACGCAATGAAGGTTAAAGTATTTCATCCAGACTACAATGAGCATCGAGAAGTCCTAACAAAGACAGTGAAGGATGGACGGGCAGCCATCACAAGGGGTTGGCCTAGAGTCGTGCGCGCATTATGCATGGAGGAGGGCACAATATGGGCATTCCGCTTCTCCTTCTCCCGCAACCAGAATGTCTTTCGCCTCTCTCTTTACAGTCTTTAGTACAACTGTGGTTCATCATTCTTTACTTGGTGCTTCTGTAGTTCTTCAGTATATGTACCTGTGCATCGAATTATGGATTCGTGGTTGAACCTATATTTGTAATAAACATGGTTGGATATGAAATAAGTGATTGCCTACTTTCAAATTCAAAACATGTGATTTTTAAATTAGGGATTAGTTGGATTAATTAGGGATTACACTGCACACGGTTTACGAAAGCGAAACGTCTGCGATATACGTGGAGATCAGAAATGTTTCTAGGATCCACTACGTGTGCGATCAATCTCCACTGCACACATGACTTTATTCTTGAACACTGTTTGCGTTAGGCCACCTTGCGCAAACGTTTACCACATAAAAAGTGTGTGCGATAGACAGCCTTTGCCACACAGTTTCTTCTACGCACCGTGTGTGATGCATTCAATAACGCAAACGATAAAATTATTAATATCGTGTGCACTGGCAAAGCTATCACAAACGATTTAACGGGAAAAATTGTGTGTGATATACCTATGAACGGAAACGTTTTCCTTGGAGCGACTGTGTGGGATGTACATACGAATGGAAACGTTTAGCGGGGACTGACTGTGTGGGATGTACTTGCGACCGGAAACAATTTCGCAGTATAATTGTATTTTTAGCTCTACTGTATGTATTTCCATATTTGAGCGCTCTCCGGTCGCACACGACCTCATTTTGCCGAGCATGTGTGCCAGGAGGGCATATCCCCGACGGTTTCTAGGTCGTGTGGGAAGGACCCCCCTATCGCCCACACTCACTTGGCGACGGTTCCAAATGCCGTCGCGGAAAGGGGTTAAAAACCATTTGTTTAGGACCGACGCGCACCAGTGATACACCATGGGATATCTCCTTGTATATCCATTGTGACCTCACCTGTCACCAAGGCAAAAAGATAAGGGCTCAAAGTTGACCCCTGATGCAGTCCTATATTAACTGGGAAGTCATCTGTGTCGACGTCACTTGTTCAAACACTTGTCACAATATTACCGTACATGTCCTTGATGAGGGTAATGCACTTTGCTGGGACTTTGAGTTTCTCCAAGGCCCACCACATGACATTCTGCGACATCTTATCATAAGCCTTCTCCAAGTCAATGAACACCGTATGCAAGTCCTTCTTTTGCTCCCTGTATCTCTCCATAAGTTGTCGTACCAAGAAAATGGCTTCCATGGTCGCCCTCCTAGGCATGAAACCAAACTGATTTTTAGTCACGCTTGTCATTCTTCTTAAGCGGTTGATGACCCACAAGTATAGGGGATCAATTGTAGCTCTTTTCGATAAGTAAGAGTGTCAAACCCAACGAGGAGCAGAAGGAAATGACAAGTGGTTTTCAACAAGGTAATGTGTGCAAGTGCTAAAATTATAAGTAGCAGAGTAGTTTGATAGCAAGATAATTTGTAACGAGCAAGTAACAATAGTAGTAACAAAAGTGCAGCATGGTAGAACAATCCTTTTGAGGCAAAGGACAGGCAAAATGGTCTCTTATAATAAGCAAAGCATTCTTGAGGGTACATGGGATTTTCATCTAGTCACTTTCATCATGTTGGTTTAATTCGTGTTCGGTACTTTGATAATTTGATATGTGGGTGGACCGGTGCTTAGGTGATGTTCCTACTTGAACAAACCTCCTACTTATGATTAACCCTCCCGCAAGCATCCGCAACTACGAAAAAAGTATTAAGAATAAATTCTAATCATAGCATTAAACTTTTGGATCCAATCGGTCCCTTACGGAGTAGCGCATAAACTGGGGTTTAAGCTTCTGTCACTCTCGCAACCCATCATCTAATTTCTACTCCACAATGCATTCCCTTAGGCCCAAATATGGTGAAGTGTCATGTAGTCGACGTTCACATGACACCACTAAGGGAATCACAACATACATACTATCAAAATATCGAACACATATCAAATTCACATGATTACTTGCAACATGATTTCTCCCGTGACCTCAAGAACGAAAGTAACTACTCACAAATGATAATCATGCTCAAGATCAGAGGGGTATTAAATAGCATATTGGATCTGAACATATAATCTTCCACCAAATAAACCATATAGTAATTAACTACAAGATGTAATCAACACTACTAGTCACCCATAAGCACCAATCTATAGTTCCGGTAACAAGATTGAACACAAGAGATGAACTAGGGTTTGAGATGAGATGGTGTTGTTGAAGATGTTGATGGAGATTGCCCTCCCCAAATGGGAGAGTTGTTGGTGATGATGATGACGATGATTTCCCCCTCCGGGAGGGAAGTTCCCCCGGCGGAATCGCTCTGCCGGAGGGCAAAAGTGCTCCTGCCCAAGTTCCACCTCGAGATGACGGCGCTCCGTCCCGAAAGTCCTCTCCTTATTTTTTTCTAGGTCAAAATTACGTATATACCAAAAGATGGGCACCGGAGGTTGGCCTGGGTGAGCACAACCCACCAGGGCGTGCCTGGGATCCCTGGTGCGCCCAGGTGGGTTGTGCCCACCTGGTGGGCCCCCTCTGATAGTTATTTGCTCAAATATTCCTCAAATATTTGATAAAAAATCTCCGTGAAGTTTCAGCTTGTTTGGAGTTGTGCAGAATAGGTGGCCTGACGTAGCTTTTCCAAGTCCAGATTTCCAGCTGCCGGAATTCTCCCTCTTTGTGTATACCTTGCATATTATGAGAGAAAAGGCATTAGAATTACTCCAAAAAGCATTATTATGGATAAAAACATCATAAATAACAGTAAGAAAACATGATGCAAAAAGGATGTATCAGCGGTGCTCAATGACTCTCTCCCGTAGCTTCATTGTATGGCTCATCAGTTTAATTCCACGGTAATTAGTACAACTCTGAACATCTCCCTTGATCTTGAAAATTGGTACTAATATACTCCATCTCCATTCTTTTGGCACCTTGTTTGCCCCAAAAATGAGGTTGAAAAGTTTGGTTAGCCATACTATTGCTATGTTCCCGAGGCCTTTCCACACCTCAATGGGGATACAATCAGGGCCCATTGCCTTGCCTCCTTTAATTTTTTAAAGCCTCCTTGACCTTAGACTTCTAAATTTGCCGCACAAAACACATACTGGTCTCATCAAAGGAGTCGTCCAGTTCAATGGTAGAACTCTCATTCTCCCCGTTGAACAACTTGTCGAAATACTCCTGTCATCTATGCTTAATCTCCTCATCCTTCACTAGGAGTTGGTCTGCTCCGTCCTTGATGCATTTGACTTGGCCAATATCCCTCGTTTTTCTCTCTCGGATCTTGGCCACCTTATAGATGTCCCTTTCACCTTCCTTCGTGCCTAACTGTTGGTATAGGTCCTCATACGTCCGACCCCTTCTTCACAGCTAGCAGCTCGCTTTGCGGCCTTCTTTGCCATCTTGTACTTCTCTATGTTGTCGTGCCCCTCGCAAAAAGGGAAAAACACATCTTCTTTTTTCTCCTTTAGCAAGAGCACACATTTATTTCTCATGTAGACACGGATTTTCTTTCGCGAGAGGCACAACCATGCCTCCCGAAAAAGGAAAAAAGAAACATGTTTTCTTTTCTTTCGTGAGAGACACAAATTTTCTTCTTGTGGATGCGCGGATTTGTTTCCGTGAGAGGCATTATTGTGCCTCCTCGGAAGGAAAAAAATAGTGCTCCCAGTTCGGGTTTTTCCGTCCAGTGTTATTCGTGAAAAAAAGTTCGCTGAAACCTATCAGCATGGGATCTAATTTGAAAATCTCGACACGAGATGGTGAAAACGGTTCGAGATTTGGACACACGGTTTAAGAGATAAGACATTTTAAATAAATGAATCTTTGAAAAAAAAAAAACTACCATGTTACGACAACTGGCGCACTGCATGCGGGCCATTTCTCGCCATCTAGGACGTGAGAGTGATCTTTGCAGAGAGTACACTTTAATTTGTATTTCGAGGGAACTCGCGAATGGGTCGGTCCATGTAGCTATTTTTCTCAGTTTCCGCCGGTGGGCAATTTTCTCGCCGTTTTTCCTGCCATGGTTTCACTAGGTTTTCATTTTTGTTTTCTTTCTTTCTTTTTCGTTTTCCATTATTCTGCTTTTCTCAAATTTGAAAGTTTTTTGCAAATTCGTGAACTTTTTTCAAATTTAGAAATTTCTTTTTCAAACTCTTGATGTTTTTTTGTGAGTTTTTTTTTCAAATTCCGTACTTATCCAAATCAAAAACTTTTTGAAATTCGTTAACTTTTCTTAAATTCGTGAACTTTTTTTCCATATTATGTGAGCTTTTTTCAAATTTACAAACTTCTTTCATTTTTTGTGAATTTTTTTGAATTCATGAACTTCTTTTTATTCGTCCACTTTTTTACAATTCGTAATTTTTTTAATACATGAACTTTTATCGAATTCGTGATTTTATTTGCATATTTGTGAATTTTTTTCAAACCTGCAAATGTTTTTTTGAAATCCCCAACTTTTTTTCTAATCCATGAACGTTTTCCAAATCCGTGAACTTTTTTCAAATCCGTGGGCTTTTTTAACTTTCACGATCTTTTTCCTTTCAAATTTGTTAACTTTTTGTATCTTTGTTTATTTTTCAAATTCATGAACTTCTAAATTCTCGTGAATTTTAAAACATCAACGGTCAATGCCACTGGTCAACTGTCCTTGCTAGCAGCTGGAACGAGGTTTTTGTAGGGAAGATAGAGTGAGGGCTAAACAAGAATGCATGAATGTTGTTGGGCTGCGGCCATCTAGCCACGCGCGTGGTAGGCCTAAAGGCTATATCTCGCTTGTAGCGAGTCTTTCTTCGGTTTCGCGTGAAGCATCTACAGTTGTCTATAGGCACATTCGCACTAAAAACTAGAGAAAAAGGGTCGCGCAAGAATCAATCCTGCAATCTCCTGGGTGCAGCGTTGCCCAGCTGGCCATTGGGCCACCACCCGGTTTGTTTTGAATTAGTACGGCATGACCTTGCTAAAGAAGAAGAGCTAATTTTCCACTGTTTCTTTATTTTTTTTCACCCATTTTCATCGTTTCTTTTCTCTATTTTTTACTTGCTTATTTTTTGGCTTTCTTTGTTTCTTTCTTGTTTTTCACTATATTTTTTCTTTCTTTTTCTTCAGTTTTGTTTGTTTTTGTTTTTGTTTTCATTGTTTTTCTTTTTTCTTTCTTGGTTTTTCTTTGTTTTCCTATACTCCTTTTCGGTATGTATCTAATACAAATTCAATATTTTTTAAATACAAGATTAACATGTATTGAATACATGGTAGACATTTATATCTAACATTTTTTAATACCTGGTCAACATTGTTTCTATACAAATTTTACATTTTTTCAACTCCTTGATTAATATTTTTCAAATACAACTTTAATTACTTTTCAATACACGGTCAACATTTTCTCTATAAACATTTAATTTTTTCAATTGCTTTATTAACATTTTCTGAATAGATAGTGAACATTTTTTGTATACACATTTAACATTTTTTTTGAATGCTTGATTAACATTTTCAAATACAAATTTAACATTTTTTAATACATGGTCAACATTTTTTCTATACACATTTGATATTTTTCAAATGCTTGATTAGTATTTTCAAATACAAGTTTAACAATTTTTTAATACATGGTCAACATTTTTCTATACACATTTAACATTTTTTAAATGCATGGTTAGCGTTTTTAAAATACTTGTTTAATTTTTTTGTCAAATGCTTGGATTAACATTTTATAAATATATGGTCAACTTTTTTCACACACATTATATATTTATTGTATATATTGTTTTGTATACATGAGAAACATTTTGTATAACATTTTTCAAATGCTTGGTTAACATTTATTTGAAATGTTTTATGTAAAATATTTTTCGTAAAATTTTTATTTAGAATATTTGTAAGTATAAACAAAAGTAAAATAATGAAAGGAAAAAGGAAAACAAAAAACCTGGAAAAATAGACTGGGTTGTTTACCGTGTATCACACACATCTTGTTTTCACGGATTGTTTGTGTTCTTTTAGCTCATCGCAAACAGTTCATTATGTGAACTGTATGCTGCATATCACACACATCTTGTTAAGTTGAACCGTTTCTGTTGTGTTCCCTAATCAAAAATAGTTTGTCCGAGTGTACCGTATGCCGTATATCGCACACGCCTTGATCTGGCTAACCGTTTCTGTTGCATTCCCTAGTAGCAAACAGGTCATCCGAGCGAACTGTATTCCGTATATCCCACACACCTTTATATACCAGCCCGTTTTTGTTGTTCTGCCTTCTCGCAAATAGTTCTTATAGATTAACTGTATCTCACGCATCGCTCACGCAACTGTAATATGAATCGTGTTTGATGTATTCGCCGTCGCAAATGTTTTGCATCTTTTTTGATGGAGTTTTTACATCACCATTTGCGATTAATGCACCACACACAGTTTTATTGAAGGGTCTATGATTGTAGTGTCGCGTTAGCAGCATCATGCAGTAGTGATTGCATATAAAACATCAAACTGATACCATAATATCATGGAACAATAAAAAATTAGATATGTTAGAGACGTATGAAGCATCCCCAAGTTTAATTCCTACTCGTCCTCAAGTAGGTAAATGATAAAAACAATTTTTTTGATGTGGAATGCTAGCTAATATGTCTATCATGTAATCTTTCTTTTATTGTATGTATATATAGATTTGAATGATTCAAACCAATATCTATAATTTGACATAAAGACATCATCAATACTCAGGCATACTAACAAACAATCATGTCTTTCATAATAAAAATGCTAAAGAACGTTGTCCCTACAAAATCATATAGCCTTGTCATGCTCCATTTTCTTAACACAAAGTATAAATCATGCACTACCCTGGTGTCAGCCAATCAATTGGTTCATACTTTTTAACGCGTCTTAGCTTTTCTAACCCCCACGCAATACATGAGCGCAAGCCATGGATATAGCACTATGGGTGGAATAGAATACGGTGGTAGAGATTAATATGGAGAAGACAAAAAAGGAGGAAGTCTCACACCGACGAGGCTAATCAACGGGATATGGAGATTCCCGTCAATTGATGTCAATGCAAGGAGTAGGGATTGTCATGCAACAGATGCACTAAGAGCTATAAGTGTATGAAAGTTCAAACTGAAAACTAAGTGGGTGTGCATCCAACTTGCTTGCACTAGAAGACCTCGGGCATTTGAGGAAGGTCATCATTGAAATATATAAGCCAAGTTCTATAATGAAAAATTTTCACTAGTATATGAAAGTGACAACATAGGAGACTCTATATGAAAAACATGGTGCTACTTTAAATCACAAGTGTGGAAAAAGATAATAACATTGTCACTTCTCTATTTTTCTCCTTTTTTGGTGGGCTCTTTTTGGCCTCTTTTTATGGGCTCTTTTTTGGCCTCTTTGTTTTCTCACTGGGACAATGCTCTAATAATGGATGACGATGATCATGACACTTCTATTTACTTAAAACTCAAAATTACAACTCAATACTAGAACAAAATATGACTCTATATGAATGCCTCTGGCAATGTACCAGGATGTGCAATGATCTAGCGTAACATGTATAGAAATTTGAACGGTGGCTGAGCCACAAACGCTATGTCAGCTATATGATCATGCAAAGCAATATGACAATGATGATGTGTGTCATAATAAATGGAACGGTGGAAGTTGCATGGCAATATATCTCTAAATGGCTATGGAAATGCCATAATAGGCAGGTATGGTGATTGTTTTGAGGAAGGCATAAGGAGGCTTATGTGTGATAGAGCGTATCATATCACAAGGTTCGGATGCACTGGCGAAGTTTGCACCAACTCTCGAGGTGAGAAAGGGCAAATGCGTGGTACCGAAGAGGCTAGAAAATTGCGGAAAGGTGAGAGTGTGCATAATCCATGGACTCAAATTAGTCATAAAGAACTCACATAATTATTGCGAAAGTCTATTAGCCCTCGAAGCAAAGTCCTACTATGCATGCCCCTAGGGGGGAGGTTGGTAGGAGTTAACCATCGCGCGCGCCCAACCTTCACGCAAAGGAAGACACTCAATAATAAATCGTGCTCCAACTTCTTAGCATAACAGGCAACTATATGTGCATGCTTCGGGAATCACAAACCTTAACACCAATATTCTGACTAAAACACAATCATTCACTAGTACCTCCCACATATTACCAATTGAAAGTGCTAGTTATCAACTAGAGGGGGGGTGAATAGGCGATTTTTATGAAAGTCTTCAAAACACGAGGTCTTTGAAGACAAACAGTAGGAATGAACCTATTGATATGTAGCGGAAGATAGACTACACTAGACAAGCCATAGTCAAGAAAGCAATGTAGTGAAAGCACGAAGACTATCAGCAGCTAGGTAGTATGGATCAGGATGGAAGACAGTATGAAGCCAAATAGGAAATAGTCTTCACTCAGTGAAGTCAAACAGATCAGACATGGTAAGCAATGACTTCACGAAGACAAACGGTGAAGTAAAGGGAAGTGGGGTATAGAACCAGTTGCTTGGTGAAGACAAGGATTTGGTAGACCAGTTCCAGTTGTTGTGATAACTGTACGTCTGGTTAGGGAGGCTGAGATTTAACTCAGAAGACCGCGTCTTCACCTTATTCCCCTTGAGCTAAGGACACCCATTCCTCGCCCAATCACTCTGGTAAGTCTTCAAGGTAGACTTCCAAACCTTCACAGACTTCGTTCACCGGCGATCCACAATGACTCTTGGATGCTCAGAACCCGAGGCCTAACCGGCTGGAGGATTCGCAGTCCTCATGTGTAACAAGTCTTCAGGTCACGCGAACAGAAAGACTTCAGTGATGCCTAACACTCTTTGGCTCTAGATGTTTTGGGCTTTGACCTCGCAAGGATCTCTCTCTCAAATGCTTCGGAGGTGGGTTGCTCTCAAACGACAAAAGCCGTGCACTAACTTTGAGCAGCCACCAATTTATGGTGTAGGGGGTGGGCTATTTATAGCCACGAGGCAACCCGACCTGATATGTCCGAAATGACCCTGGGTCACTAAGGAACCGACACGTGTCCAACAGTCGGATTTCAAACAGACGCGACAACTTTACTTGGGCTACAAGCAAAGCTGAGTCGTCCAGCTCTGGATAAGATTTTCTCTCATTGTCTTCGCTCGAAGACATAGGATTTTGGTTGAGCATCACATGAGTCACTCTGACTTTGTTCACTTGGACCCCACTTAACAGTGCGGTGGTTCCTATGACTCACCAAAGAAGAAAAGGAAACTACGGAACAACTATGTCTTCGCACTCCACAGTCTTCAAGTGAATGTCTTCACAAGTCATAATCTTCGTCATGAATGTCTTCACGTACCACCATTGTCTTGAATGTCTTCACACATTTTTAGGGGTCATCTCTGGTAGGTAAACCGAAACAATAAGGGACTACTACCTGTGTTATCCTGCAATTCTCAGAAACACATTAGTCCCTCAACCAAGTTTGTCATCAATACTCCAAAACCAACTAGGGGTGGCACTAGATGCACTTACACCAAGTTAATATCTCAAAAGTATTGCAAGGAATCAAACTTACTATATTCAGTGGTCTACATGACAGTTTTCATTATATCCTTCTTGAATACCTATCATATTAGGACCAATTTCATAGCTCGTGCATATTGCCATTACTAAAACTCTCAAAATGATATTAGTGAATCATGAGTGTGCAACTATTTCTTTAAAATATAACCACCGCCGTGCTCTAAAAGATATAAGTGAAGCACTAGAGCAACTGCCTAGCTCAAAAGATATAAGTGAAGCACAAAGAGTATTCTAACAAATCATAAATAAATGTGTGTCCCTCTCAAAAGGTGTGTCCAGCAAAATATGATTGTGGCAAACTAAAAAGCAAACAAAGAAAAAGACAACTATAATACACGACGATCCAAGCAAAACTCATATCATGTGATGAATAAAAATATAGCTCCAAGTAATTTGTCGATGGTTGGTAGACGAAAGAGGGGACGCCTTCCGGGGCATCCCCAAGATTAGAAGCTTAGGTCTCCTTGAATATTACCTTGGGGTTCCTTGGGCATCCCCAATCTTAGGGTATTGCCACTCCTTATTCCTTCATCCATCGCAATCTCACTTAAAACTTGAAAATTTCAGCACACAAAACTCAACAGAAAACTCGTGAGATCCGCTAGTATAACAAGCAAATCATAAAATTTAGGTACTGTTGTAAACCCATTAATATTTTATTATGGCATAATACCTACTGTATTCTGACTTCACCATGACTTATACCCCCCGATACAATACATATATTCATTAAGACAAGCAAACTATGCAACAAAATCAGAATCTGTCAAAAATAGAACAGTCTGTAATGATCTGAACAAACACAATACTTATGTAGCGCCAACAATTCTGAAAAACTAGGACAACATGGGCAATTTGTTTATCAATCATGTTTAAATTTTTTGGAATTTTATCACGTACCAGTGAATTTAAACAATTCTGCTACTACTGGACGCAAAATTTTCTGTTTTTTCATAGAATCAAATCAACTATCAACTAAATCACCCCAAAGGATTTACTTGGCACAAACACTATTTTAAACAACAAAACACAATCATAAGAGTATCATAATTGTGTGAACACTATTTTTTTATGAATTATAACTATTGGGTTGTCTCCCAACAAGCTCTTTCTTTATAACCATTAAGATAGGCTTGAGATCTTATTGATGCTCCCATGAAAGATAATAACTGAAACACAAAGAGAGCATCATAAAACATGTGACAAACACATTGAAGTTTAACATACTTCCTATGTGTTGGCATTTTATAAGCAAACAAATTATCAAGACAAGTGATGCGGCTTGAACTACGCCGGTATTTCCCCAAAGAGGAAGGGATGATGCAGCACAGCTACGGTAGGTATTTCCCTCAGTTATGAAACCAAGATATCAATCCAGTAGGAGAGCTAAGCAACACTATGTAAATGGTACCTGCACACAAAGAACAAATACTTGCAACCTGACGCTTGTGAGGGGTTGTTAATCCCTCTTATGGGTAACGAAGTAGGAAATTGGCAAATTGACGGGATAAAGTTGTGATAAATTGGATAAATAGATCTCGAATAAAGGCGAAACAAAAGAAGCAAATAAAAAGTGCAGCAAGGTATTTCTGGGTTTTTGGAATAATAGATCTGAAAACAAAAGCAAATAAAAATAGATCTCGAAGGCAAATATGATAAAGAATAGACCTCGGGGTCGTAGATTTCACTAGTGGCTTCTCTCAAGAAATAACACACGGCGGGTAAACGAATTACTGTTGGGCAATTGATAGAACCTCAAATAATTATGACGATATCCAGGCAATGATCAATATATAGGCATCACGTCCAAGATTAGTAGGCTGACTCCTGCCTGCATCCACTACTATTACTCCACACATCGACCGCTATCCACCATGAATCTAGTATATTAAGTTCATTAAGAAATGGGGTAATGCAATAAGAACGATGACATGATGTAGACAAGATATATTCATGTAGGAATAGACCCCATCTTACTATCCTTAATAGCAACGATCAATACGTGTCTTGCTGCCCCTTCTGTCACTGGGAAAGAACACCGCACGATCGAACCCATCACAAAGCACCTCTTCCCATGGCAAGAAAAATCGATCTAGTCGGCCTAACTAAACCAAAATTCGAAGAAGAAATACGAGGCTATAAATAATCATGCATATAAGAGATCAAAACTCAAATAACTTTCATGGATAAAATAGATCTGATCATAAACTCAAAGTTCATCGGATCCCAACAAACACACCGCAAAAAAGAGTTACATCAAATAGATCTCCAAGAGACCATTGTATTGAGAATCAAAAGAGAGAGAGGGCAAACCATCTAGCTACTGCCTACGGACCCGTAGGTCTACAATGAACTACTGACGCATCATCGGAGAGGCACCAATGAGGATGATGAACCCCTCCGTGATGGTGTCTAGATCGGATCTCGTGGTTCTAAAACTTGCGATGGTTGGAATTGTGTTTCGTCGACTCCCCTAGGGTTTCTGGAATATTGGGGTATTTATAGGGCGAAGAGGCGGTGCGGGAGGCCACCGAGGTGGGCACAACCCACCAAGGCATGCATAGGCCCCCATGCGCGCCCAAGTGGGTTGTGCCCCCCTCGGGGCACCCCTCTGGTACTTCTTTGGCCCAAGTTGTTCCTTCTGGTCCAGAAAAATTCTCCAAAAAGTTTTGTTGCGTTTGGACTGCGTTTGGTTTTGATTTTCTGCGATTAAAAAACAAGCAAAAAACAACAACTGGCACTGGGCACTATGTCAATAGGTTAGTCCCAAAAAATGATATAAAGTTGCTATAAAATGATTGTAAAACATCCAAGAATGATAATATAACAACATGGAACAATAAAAAAAATTATAGATACATTGGAGACATATCAGCATCCCCAAGCTTAATTCCTACTCGTCCTCGAGTAGGTAAATGATAAAAACATAATTTTTGATGTGGAATGCTGCCTGACATGTTCATCACATATTCATTTCTTTTGTAGCATGGACATTTGGACTTTTATATGATTCAAAGCAATAGTCTAGTTTTGTCATGAAGATTTCAATACTCAAGCATATCAATAAGCAACCATGTATTTCAAAATATCAACGCTAAAGCGAGTTATCCCTAGCCCAATATGCTCAATCATTGATCCATTCATGAAACACACTCGCATATTAGCTATACCCAATGATCAAGTACGATCATAGTGCCCCTTGGTTGGTGCTTTATAAGAGAAGATGGAGACTCAAATAAAAAAATTCATAAAGTAAATACAAAGGCCCTTCGCAGAGGGAAGTAGGGATTTGTAGAGGTGCCTGAGCTCAAAGCTTAAATTGAGAGATAAAAAATTTCAGAGGCATACTTTTCCCGCCAACGAAAACGACCGAGTAATTCCCAACACTTTCCATGCTAGATATATCATAGGCAGTTCCCAAATAGAAAATAAAGTTTATTCCTTTTTCCACCATTCTTTCACATTCCACGGCTAGCCGTATCCACGGGTGCCGTCCATACCAACACTTTCCAAGGAATTTATTATTTGACAACATAAAGTAATATTTTTTTCTTTTCGGGACTGGGCATCCCTATTACCGCCGCACTCTCGTACAATGACAAGTGAATAAACACTCATCTTGAGAATAACACATCTAGCATGGAAAATATTAGCCACCCCCGCCGCTTCATGAGGGGTACGAGCACACAAAAAGGAAATTTATTTTGAAAATTAGAGATGGCACATAAAAATTTGCTTAGAACGGCACGGGAATACCGCATATAGGTAGGTATGATGGACTCATATGGCAAAACTAGGTTTAAGGATTTTGGATGCACAAGTATTATTTCTACTTAGTACAAGTGAAGGCTTGCAAATAGATTGAGAATCATCCAACCAAGAAATGAAAAATCACATAAGCGAGCATTAAGCATAACTATCAGGGAATAATGCACCACAAGTAGGATGTAATTTAATTGCATAACTATTGACTTTTGTCCTTGCATAGGAAATCACAAACCTTAACACCAATATTCTTACTAAAGCATAATTACTCACCAACATGACTCACATATCACTATCATCATATTGCAAAACTATTACAAAGAATCAAGTTTATTTTGTTCAATGATTTTCATGAAAGTTTTTATTATATCCCTCTTGAATATCTATCACTTTGGGACTAGTTTCATATATTGCTTTTGATAAGCTCAAACAAATTTAAGTGAAGAACATCAGCATAAACATTTTCTTCTCTCAAAATAATATAAGTGAAGCATGAGAGAATTTCTTCAAGAATTTTACTAATTCTAAAAAATAAATCTAAGTGAAGCATGAAAGCATTTCTTAAAAAATAATAAAGCACACCGTGCTCAAAAAGATATAAGTGAAGCACTAGAGCAATTCCATAGCTCAAAAAAATTATGTGAAGCATATAGAGCAATTCTAACAAATCATAGCATAATTTTGGCTCTCTCAAATAGGTGTGTCCAGCAAGGATAGATGACACAAACTAAAAAGCAAAAAAAGCAAAGACTCATATAATACAAGACACTCCAAGCAAAACTCATGATATGTGAGGAATAAAAATATAGCTCCAAGTAAAATACCGATGGTCGTTAGAAGAAAGAGGGGACGCCACTCGGGGCATCCCCAAGCTTAGTTGCTTGTTCCTCTTTGGATAATAACTTGGGGTGCCGTGGGGCATCCCCAAGCTTAGGTTCTTCTTACTCCTTATTCCTTCATCCATCACGATCTCACCCAAAACTTGAAAACTTCAATCACACAAAACCCAAGAAAACCTTCGTGAGATCCGTTAGTATAACAAAGAAAATCACCACTCTAACTAAAGGAAATATGCACTAGAGTAAAGTTGTTGTTTTATATTTCCTTATTCATGATAAAGGTTTATTATTCATGCTATAATTGTATTGATCGGAAACCTTAATACATGTGTGAATACATAAAAAAACAACGTGCCCCCTAGTGAGCCTCTACTAGACTAGCTCGTTGATCAAAGATGGTTAAGGTTTCCTAACCAAGGAAATGAGTTGTCATTTGATAACGGGATCACATCATTAGGAGAATTATGTGGTGGCTTAGCATAATGATCATTCAGTTTTACTGCTATTGCTTTCTTCATGTCAAATACATATTCCTTCGACTATGATATTATGCAACTCCCGGATACCGGAGGAATGCCTTGTGTGTATTCAAACGTCACAACGTAACTGGGTGATTATAAAGATGCTCTACAGGTATCTCCGAAGGTGTTTGTTGAGTTGGCATAGATCGAGATTAGGATTTGTCACTCCGAGTATCGGAGATGTATCTCTAGGCCCTCTCGGTAATACACATCATTAGCTTGCAAGCAAACGACTAAGGAGTTAGTCACAAGGTGATGTATTACGGAAGGAGTAAAGATACTTGCCGGTAAAGAGATTGAACTAGGTATGAAGATACCGATGATCGAATCTCGGGCAAGTAACATACCGATGGACAAAGGGAATTACGTATGTTGTCATAACGGTTCGACCGATAAAGATCTTCGTAGAATATGTAGGAGTCAATATGGGAATCCAAGTTCCGCTATTGGTTACTGACCGGAGAGGTGTCTCGGTCATTTCTACATAGTTCTCGAACCCGTAGGGTCCGCACGCTTAACTTCCATTGACGATATATTGTTATATGAGTTATGTGATTTGGTGACCAAATGATGTTAGGAGTCCCGGATGAGATCACATACATGACGAGGAGTCTCGAAATGGTCGAGAGGTAAAGATTGATATATAGGACTATGGTATTCGGACACCGGAAGTGTTCCAGAGGGTACTAGGTACATATCGGGTCATCGAAAGGGGTTCCGGGCACCCCTGGCAAAAGATATGGGCCTTATGGGCCAAGAGGGGAAACGCACCAGCCACAAGGGGCTGGTGCGCCCCCCATATGGGCCGAACCAAGAGGAGAACTAAAGAGGGGAAGGGAAAGGAAAGGGGGGATTCGGCCTCCCCCTTCCTTCCCTCCTCCCTCCTCTTTCCTTCCCCCTCAGACAAATATGGCAGGGGGGCGCGGCCAAGGGTAGACCCCAAGTAGGATTCGACCTACTTGGGCGCCTCCTGGTAGCCTCCCCTCTCCCTCCCACCTATATATATGTGTGTGGGGGGGGCGCCCTAGCACACCCCAGACAATTATTTTGCTGTGTGCGGCACCCCTCTCCATTGTTTACTCCCCTGGTCATATTTTCGTAGTGCTTAGGCAAAGCCCTGTGAGGATTACTTCACCATCACCGTCACCATGCTATTGTGCTGAGGGAACCCGTGTACTACCTCGACGTCTTGCTGGATCAAGAAGGCGAGGGACGTCAGCGAGTTGAACGTGTGCAGAATGCGGAGGTGTCGTGTGTTCGGTACTTGATCGGTTGAAGCGCGAAGAAGTTCGACTACATCAACCGCATTGTGAAACGCTTCCGCTTATGGTCTACGAGGGTACATAGACACACTTTCCCCCTCGTTGCTATGCATCTCCTTGGATATATCATTGCGTGTGCGTAGATTTTGTTTTGTTTTCCATGCAACGATTCCCAGCAGTGGCATCATGAGGCAGGTCTATGCATAGATGATATGCACGAGTAGAATGCAAGGGGTTGTGGGCGGTGATAGTCATACTGCTTACCACCAACGTCTTATTTTGATTCGGCGGTATTTTGGGATGAAGCGGCCCGGACCAACCTTACATGTGCACGCACATGACACCGGTTCCACCGACTGACATGCAACTAGTTTTGCATAAAGGTGGCTGGCGGGTGTCTGTTTCTCCTACTTTAGTTGAATCGAATTTGACTACGGCTGGTCCTTGAAGAAGGCTAAAACAGCAAACTAGACGAAACACCGTTGTGGTTTTATGCGTAGGTAAGAACGGTTTTTGCTAGAAGCCCGTAGCAGTCATGTAAAACTTGCAACAACAAAGTAGAGGACGTCTAACTTGTGTTTGCAGGGCATGTTGTGATGTGATATGGTCAAGACATGATGTGATAAAAGTGATTGTATGAGATGATCATGTTTTGTAAGATAACTGGCAACAAGCAGGAGCCTTATGGTTGTCTCTTTATTGTATGAAATGCAAACGCCATGTAATTGCTTCACTTTATCACTATGCGCTAGCGATAGTTGTAGAAGCAATAGTTGGCGAGACGACCACGACGCTACGCTGGAGATCAAGGTGTCAAGCCAGTGACGATGGATATCATGACGATGCTTTGGAGATGGAGATCAAAAGCACAAGATGATGATGGCCATATCATGTCACATATTTTGATTGCATGTGATGTTTATCTTTTATGCATCTTATTTTGCTTAGTACGGCGGTAGCATTATAAGATGATCCCTTCACTAAATTTCAAGGTAAAAGTGTTCTCCCTAAGTATGAACCGTTGCTACAGTTCATCATGTTGAGACACCACGTGATGATCGGGTGTGATAAAATCTACATTCACATACAACGGGTGCAAGACAGTTTTGCACATGCGGAATACTTGGGTTAAACTTGACGAGCCTAGCATGTACAGACATGGCCTCGGAACATTGGAGACCGAAAGGCCGGACGTGAATCATATAGTAGATATGATCAACATAGAGATGTTCACCATTGATGACTACTCCATCTCACGTGATGATAGGACTTGGATTAGTTGATTTGGATCACGTATCACTTAGATGACTTGAGGGATGTCTATTTAAGTGGGAGTTCATAAGTAATTTGATTAATTGAACTTAATTTATCATGAACTTAGTCCTGATAGTATTTGCATATCTATGTTGTAGATCAATGGCCCGTGCTACCGTTCCCCTGAGTTTTAATGCATTCCTAGAGAAAGCTAAGTTGAAAGATGATGGTAGCAACTACATGGACTGGGTCTGTAACTTGAGGATTATCCTCATTGCTGCACAGAAGAATTATGTCCTTGATGCACCGCTAGGTGATTGGCCTGCTGCAGGAGCAGATGCTGATGTTTTGAACGTCTGGCAAGCTCGATAGTTCAGTGTGCCATGCTTTACGGCTTAGAATCAGGACTTCAAAGACGTTTTGAATGTCATGGAGCATATGAGATGTTCCAAGAGTTGAAGTTAATATTTCAAGCAAATGCCCGGGTTGAGAGATATGAAGTCTCCAACAAGTTCTATAGCTGCAAGATGGAGGAGAATAGTTCTGTCAGTGAACACATACTCAAAATGTCTATGTATTATAATCAGTTGACTCAGCTGGGAGTTTATCTTCCAGTTGATTGTGTCATTGACAGAGTTCTTCAATCACTGCCACCAAGCTACAAAGGCTTCATGATGAACTGTAATATGCAAGGGATGAACAAGACAATTCCCGAGCTCTTCACACTGCTTAAGGCCGCAGAGGTAGAAATCAAGAAGGAGCAACAAGTGTTGATGGTTAACAAGACCACTAGTTTCAAGAAAAAGGGCAAGGGAAAGAAAGGGAACTTTAAGAAGAATCGCAAGCAAGTTGCCACTCCCGGGAAGAAGCCCAAAGTTGGACCCAAGCCTGAAACTGAGTGCTTCTATTGCAAAGGGACTGGTCACTGGAAGCGGAACTCCCCAAAGTATTTGGCGGATAAGAAGGATGGCAAAGTGAACAAAGGTATCTTTGATATACATGTTATTGATGTGTACCTTACTAATGCTCATAGTAGCGCCTGGGTATTTGATACTGGTTCGGTTGCTCATATTTGTAACTTGAAATAGGAGCTACGGATTAAACGAAGATTGGCTAAGGACGAGGTGATGATGTGCTTGGGGAATGATTCCAAGGTCGATGTGATCACCGTATGCACGCTACCTCTATATCTATCTTCGGGATTAGTTTTAAACCTGAATTATTAGTGAGCCTCTACTAGACTAGCTCGTTGATCAATGATGGTTAAGGTTTCCTAACCATGGACATGAGTTGTCATTTGATAACGGGATCACATCATTAGGAGAATTATGTGATGGACAAGACCCATTCATTAGCTTAGCATAATGATCGTCCAGTTTTATTGCTATTGCTTTCTTCATGTCAAATACATATTCCTTCGACTATGAGATTATGCAACTCCTGGATACCGGAGGAATGCCTTGTGTGCTATCAAACGTCACAACATAATTGGGTGATTATAAAGATGCTCTACAGGTATCTCCGAAGGTGTTTGTTGAGTTGGCATAGATCGAGATTAGGATTTGTCACTCAGAGTATCAAAGAGGTATCTCTAGGCCCTCTCGGTAATACACATCATAAGCTTGCAAGCAAACGACTAAGGAGTTAGTCACAAGGTGATGTATTACGGAACGAGTAAAGAGACTTGTTGGTAACGAGATTGAACTAGGTATGAAGATACCGACGATCGAATCTCGGGCAAGTAACATACCGATGGACAAAGGGAATTACGTATGTTGTCATAATGGTTCGACCGATAAAGAGCTTCGTAGAATATGTAGGAGACAATATGGGCATCCAGGTTTCGCTATTGGTTATTGACCGGAGAGGTGTCTCGGTCATGTATGCATAGTTCTCGAACCCGTAGGGTCCGCATGCTTAACGTTCGATGACGATATAGTGTTATATGAGTTATGTGATTTGGTGACCGAATGTTGATCGGAATCCCTATGAGATCACGGACACGACAGGAGTCTCGAAATGGTCGAGATGTAAAGATTGATATGTAGGACGATGGTATTCGGACACCGAAAGTGTTCCAGAGGGTACCAGGTACATATCGGGTCACCGGAAGGGGTTCCGGGCACCCCCGGCAAAAGATATGGGCCTTATGGGCTAAGAGGGGAAACTCACCAGCCACAAGGGGCTGGTGCATCCTCCATATGAGCTGAACCAGGAGGAGAAGGAAAGAGGGTAAGGGAAAGTAAAGGGGGGGATTCGGCCTCCCCCTTCCTTCCCTCCTCCCTCCTCTTTCCTTCCTCCTCTGGCAAATATGGCAGGGAGCGTGGCCAAAGGGAGACCCCAAGTAGGATTCGGCCTACTTGGGCGCCTCCTGGTAGCCTCCCCTCCCCCTCCCACCTATATATCTAGGGGCGCGCCCTAGCACACCCCAGACAATTGTTTAGCCATGTATGGCGCCCCCTCCATCGTTTACTCCCCCGGTCATATTTTCATAGTGCTTAGGCGAAGCCCTGCGAGGATCACTTCACCATCACCGTCACCACGCCGTCATGCTGACGGAACTCATCTATTACCTTGACGTCTTGCTAGATCAAGAAGGCGAGGGACGTCACCGAGCTGAACATGTGCAGAACGCGGAGGTGCCGTGCATTTGGTACTTGATCGGTTGAAGCGCGAAGAAGTTCGACTACATCAACCACGTTGTGAAACGCTTCCTCTTACGGTCTACGAGGGTATGTAGACACACTCTCCCCCTCGTTGCTATGCGTCTCCATGGATAGATCATTGCGTGTGCGTAGAAATATTTTTGTTTTCCATGCAACGATTCCCAACACTAAGTACTATTGCAAACCCGTTCATATTTTATTTTTGCATTATATCTAATGTATTCTAACTTTACCATGGCTTATACCCTCCAATACAAACCATAGATTCATGAAAATAAGCACACACCGCAAAGAAAACAGAATCTGTCATAAACAGAACAGTTTGTAGCAATCTAAAAACTTAAAATACTTCTTTAACTCCAAAAATTCTGAAACATTACGATAACATAGGAAATTTGTATATATTCTTGTGTGAAAAAATCAGGATTTTATCATGCTTCTGTGAATTATGAAAGTTATTTTACTGTACGCAAAAGTTTCTGTTTTTCAACAAGATCAAATCAGCTATCACCCAACATGATCCTAAAGTCTTTACTTGGCACAAACACTAATTAAAATACAAAAAACACAATCATAACAGTAGTATACTTGTGTGAACACACAAAAACAAAAAAATAGAGAAAAAATTATTTCATTCATTGGGTTGCCTTCCAACAAGCTCTTTCTTTATAGCCAATAAGATAAGCTTAAGATTTCAACAATGCTCACACGAAAGATATGAATGAAACACAAAGAGAGCATCATGAAACATATGACAAACATATTTAAGTCTAACATATTTCCTATGCATAGGAATTTTCTAAGCAAACAAATTATCAAGACAAGAAACATCTAACATATGCAAAGAAGAGGAATAAAACATTGACGCTCAACATAACGAGAGGTAATTTAGTAACATGAAAGTTTCTACAACCATATTTTCCTCTCTCATAATAATTACATGTAGGATCAAAATCAAATTCAACAATATAACTATCACGTAAAATATTATCTTCATGATCCACATGCATGCAAAGTTGACACTCTTCCAAAATAGTGGGATTATCATCAAACACAGTCATGACGTTGATACGTCTCCAACGTATCTATAATTTTTGATTGTTCCATGCTATTATATTATCTTTTTTGGATGTTTAATGGGCTTTAATATACCTTTTTATATTATTTTTAGGACTAACCTATTAACCGAAGGCCCAGTGCAAATTGTTTTTTTTTTGCCTATTTCAGTGTTTCGCAGAAAAGGAATATCAAACGGAATGAAACCTTCGCGAGGATCGTTTTTGGAACAAACGCAATCCAGGAGACTTTGAGTGGACGTTAAGGAAGCAGTGAGGAAGCCACGAGGCCGGGAGGCGCGCTCCAACCCTCGTGGGCCCCTCGCAGCTTCACCGACCTACTTCTTCGCCTATATATACTCTTATACCCTAAAACCTTCGGGGAGAGCCACGAAACCTATTTTCCACCGCCGCAACCTTCTGTACCCATAAGATCCCACCTTGGGGCCTTTTCGGGCGCTCCGCCGGAGGGGGAAACGATCATGGAGGGCTTCTACATCAACACCATAGCCTCTCCGATGATGTGTGAGTAGTTTACCACAGACCTTTGGGTCCATAGTTATTAGCTAGATGGCTTCTTCTCTCTCTTTGGATCTCAATACAAAGTTCTCCTCGATCTTCTTGGAGATCTATTCGATGTAATTCTTTTTGCGGTGTGTTTGTCGAGATCCGATGAATTGTGGGTTTATGATCAAGATTATCTATGAACAATATTTGATTCTTCTCTGAATTCTTATATGCATGATTTAAATATCTTTGCAAGTCTCTTCGAATTATCAGTTTGGTTTGGCCTACTAGATTGATCTTTCTTGCAATGGGAGAAGTGCTTAGCTTTGGGTTCAATCTTGCGGTATCCTTTCCCAGTGACAGTAGGGGAAGCAAGGCACGTATTGTATTGTTGCCATCGAGGATAAAAAGATGGGTTTTATATCATATTGCTTGAGTTTATCCCTCTACATCATGTCCTCTTGCCTAATGCGTTACTCTGTTCTTATGAACTTAATACTCTAGATGCATGCTGGATAGCGGTCGATGTGTGGAGTAATAGTAGTAGATGCAGAATCGTTTCGGTCTACTTGTCACGAACGTGATGCCTATGCTCATGATCATGCCTAGATATTCTCATAACTATGTGCTTTTCTATCAATTGCTCGACAGTAATTTGTTCACCCACCGTAATATATGATATCTTGAGAGAAGCCACTAGTGAAAACCTATGGCCCCCGGGTCTATTTTACATCATATTATTTTCCTATCAACTTGCTATTTCTGCTGCCGTTTATTTTGCAATCTTTACTTTCCAATCTATACAACAAAAATACCAAAAATATTTATCTTATTATCTTTATCAGATCTCACTTTTGCAAGTGGCCGTGAAGGGATTGACAACCCCTTTATCGCGTTGGTTGCAAGGTTCTTGATTGTTTGTGCAGGTACTAGGGATTTGCGTGTAGTCTCCTATAGGATTGATACCTTGGTTCTCAAAAACTGAGGGAAATACTTACGCTACTTTGATGCATCACCCTTTCCTCTTCACGGGGAAACCAACGCATGCTCAAGAGGTAGCAAGAAGGATTTCTGGCGCCGTTTCCAGGGAGATCTACGCACAAGTCAAGACAAACCAAGTACCCATCACAAACTCTTCACCCTCGCATTACATTATTTGCCATTTGCCTCTCGTTTTCCTCTCCCCCACTTCACCTTTGCCGTTTTATTCGCCCTTTTTCGTCCGTCTCTTTTCGCTTTGTCGTTATGGCTAATCCTTCTATCATTGTTAGTACTTCCGATCATGAAGTTCTTAATTTTAAACAAAGGGAGGGAGAAAATCTAAAAGATGCTTGGCATAGAATTTGCAATGCTCAGAATAGATCCACTAAGCAATCTACTTCCGTTCTTCTTCGCAATTTTTATGTAGGCATCACTCCTTGGAACAGATATATTCTTGATACCATTACCGGAGGGAATTTCTTGGGTAGCCATACTTTTGATTCTTATAATGCTATGTTAGATTTGTTTGGCCCACCACCTCTTTTGGTCAATAGAACTATTTTAACTTTGGAACATGTGATGCAAAGGCTTGAAATAATCGAAAATAAAGTTGCCACTGTAGAGTTGATCAATAATTTGGATAAAAAGATCCACAACCAAATTACCCAATATGGATCTAAGGTAGGAGTTACTCTGAAATTTTTTCGAGAAAAAGAACCCATAGTTAATGAAAAGATAGATCAAGATTCCACTAGAATTGATAAACTTGAGGATATTATTACCAACTTAGGGTTTGCCTTTTATGCCGTTAGAAACACTTTGAATCCTCCTACTACCAAAGTTGCCAAATTTATCTATGTTCCTAAAAATAAGGGTGAATCTTCTAGTAAGGAAAATGCGGATCTCAAATCGATAAGTGTTCACCCCAACTTTTTCGCTATCATTAAGGAACCTTTTGCTACAAATGAATTTATTGATTTCTTGCCTAGGAGTTTGATCATTAAAACAAATAAGGAAACTCCTAAGGATTATAAGTGTTCAATTGAAGAATTGTCTACCAAAGATGGCAATAGCTATATCTATTCTTGTTTTTATGCCTAGCTAGGGGCGTTAAACGGTAGCGCTTGTTGGGAGGCAACCCATTTTTATTTTTGTTCCTTGCTTTTTGTTTCTGTTTAGTAATAAATAATTCATCTAGCCTCTGTTTAGATGTGTTTTTATGTTTTAATTAGTGTTTGTTCCAAGTAGAACCTTTGGGAAGACTTGGGTGAAGTCTTTGCGATCTTGCTATAAAAAACAGAAACTTTAGCGCTCACGAGATTAGCTGCCATTTTTTACTGGAGAGTGATTTTAGGTTGATTCTTTGTTCAGATGATTAATAGATAAATTCCTCACGTCTACCAATTTATTTCATAATTTTTGGAGTTACATAAGTATATGTTTGATACATATTACTACAGAGTGTTCTGTTCTTGACAGATTTTGTTTTTCGTGTGTTGTTTGCTTATTTTAATGAATCTATGGCTAGTATTGGGGGGTATGAACCATAGAGAAGTTGGAATACAGTAGGTTTAACACCAATATAAATAAAGAATGAGTTAATTACAGTACCTTAAGGTGGTGATTTGTTTTCTTATACTAACGGAGCTCATGAGATTTTCTGTTGAGTTTTGTGTTGTGAAGTTTTCAAGTTTTGGGTAAAGATTTGATGGATTTTGGAATAAGGAGTGGCAAGAGCCTAAGCTTGGGGATTCCCGAGGCACCCCAAGGTAAAATTCAAGGAAAACCAAAAGCCTAAGCTTGGGGATTCCCCAGAAGGCATCCCCTCTTTCGTCTTCATCTATCGGTAACTTTACTTGAGGCTATATTTTTATTCACCACATGATATATGTTTTGCTTGGAGCATCTTGTATGATTTGAGTCTTTGCTTTTTAGTTTACCACAATCATCCTTGCTGTACACACCTTTTGGAGAGACACACATGAATCAGACTTTATTAGAATACTCTATGTGCTTCACTTATATCTTTTGAGCTAGATAATTTTGCTCTAGTGCTTCACTTATACCTTTTTAGAGCACGGTGGTGGTTTTATTTTATAGAGATTATTGATCTCTCATGCTTCACTTATATTATTTTGAGAGTACTTTAGAACAGCATGGTAATTTGCTTTGGCTATAAAATTAGTCCTAATATGATAGGCATCCAAGATGGGTATAATAAAAACTTTCATATAGAGTGCATTGAATACTATGAGAAGTTTGATACTTGATGATTGTTTTGAGATATGAAGATGGTAATATTAGAGTCGTGCTAGTTGATTAATTGTGAATTTGATAAATACTTGTGTTGAAGTTTGCAAGTCCCGTAGCATGCACGTATGGTAACCGTTGTGTAACAAATTTGAAACATGAGGTGTTCTTTGATTGTCATCCTTATGAGTGGCGGTCGGGGACGAGCGATGGTCTTTTCCTACCAATCTATCCCCCTAGGAGCATGCGCGTAGTGCTTGGTTTTTGATGACTTGTAGATTTTTGCAATAAGTATGTGAGTTCTTTATGACTAATGTTGCGTCCATGGATTATACGCACTCTCACCTTTCCATCATTGCTAGCCTCTTCGGTACCGTGCATTGCCCTTTCTCACCTTGAGAGTTGGTGCAAACTTCGTCGGTGCATCCAAACCCCGTGATATGATACGCTCTATCACACATAAACCTCCTTATATCTTCCTCAAAACATCCACCATACCTACCTATTATGGCATTTCCATAGCCATTCCGAGATATATTGCCATGCAACTTTCCACCGTTCCATTTATTATGACACGCTTCATCATTGTCATATTGCCTTGCATAATCATGTAGTTGACATCATATTTGTGGCAAGGCTACCATGCATAATTTTTCACACGTGTCACTCTTGATTCATTGCCCATCCCGGTACACCGCCGGAGGCACTCATATAGAGTCATATTTTGTTCTAGTATTGAGTTGTAATCATTGAAGTTGTAAATAAATAGAAGTGTGATGATCATCATTAATAGGGCATTGTCCCATGAAAAAAAAGAGAAAGGCCAGACAAAAAAGGCCAAATAAAAAAAAGGCCAAAAAAGGGAAGGCCCAAAAAAAGAAGGGACAATGCTACTATCCTTTTTCCACACTTGTGCTTCAAAGTAGCACCATGATCTTTATGATAGAGTCTCTTATTATGTCAGTTAGATATACTAGTGGGAATTTTTCATTATAGAACTTGGCTTGTATATTCCAACAATGGGCTTCCTCAAATGCCCTAGGTCTTCGTGAGCAAGCAAGTTGGATGCACACCCACTTAGTTTCTTTTGTTGAGATTTCATACATTTATAGCTCTAGTGCATCCGTTGCATGGCAATCCCTACTCCTTGCATTGACATCAATTGATGGGCATCTCCATAGCCCGTTGATTAGCCGCGTCAATGTGAGACTTTCTCCTTTTTGTCTTCTCCACACAACCCCCATCATTATATTCTATTCCACCCTTAGTGCTATGTCCATGGCTCACGCTCATGTATTGCGTGAAAGTTGAAAAAGTTTGAGAAATACTAAAGTATGAAACAATTGCTTGGCTTGTCATCAGGGTTGTGCATGGTGAGAGCATTTTGTGTGACGGAAGTGCTAGCAGCAAGGTATTTTTGGGTTTTTGGAATAACAGATCTTAAAACAAAAGCAAATAAAAATAGATCTCGAAGGAAAATATGATAAAGAATACTCGGGGGCCGTAGATTTCACTAGTGTCTTCTCTCAAGAAATAGCACACGATGGGTAAACAATTACTGTTAGGTGATTGATAGAACCTCAAATAATTATGACGATATCCAGGCAATGATCAATATATAGGCATCACGACCAAGATTAGTAGACCGGCTCCTACCTGCATCTACTACTATTACTCCACACATCGACCGCTATCCAGCATGCATCCAGCGTATTAAGTTCATGGATAAATGGAGTAATGCAATAAGAACGATGACATGATGTAGACAAGATCTATTCATGTAGGAATAGACCCCATCTTGTTATCCTTAATAGCAACGATCAATACGTGTCTTGCTGCCCCTTCTGTCACTGGGAAAGAACACCGCACGATCGAACCCATCACAAAGCACCTCTTCCCATGGCAAGAAAAATCGATCTAGTCGGCCTAAATAAACCAAAGATCCGAAGAAGAAATACGAGGCTATAAACAATCATGCATATAAGAGATCGAAACTCAAATAACTTTCATGGATAATATAGATCTGATCATAAACTCAAAGTTCATCGGATCCCAACAAACACACCGCAAAAACGAGTTACATCAAATAGATCTCCAAGAGACCATTGTATTGAGAATCAAAAGAGAGAGAGAGGAAAACATCTAGCTACTGCCTACGGACCCATAGGTCTACAATGAACTACTGACGTATCATTGGAGAGGCACCAATGAGGATGATGAACCCCTCTGTGATGGTGTCTAGATTGGATCTCGCGGTTCTGGAACTTGCGGCGGCTGGAATTGTGATTCGTCCACTACCCAAGGGTTTCCGGAATATTTGGATATTTATAGGGCGAAGAGGCGGTGCGAGAGGCCACCGAGGTGGGCACAACCCACCAGTGCGCGCTTGGGCCCCCAGGCGCACCCAGGTGGGTTGTGCCCCCCTCGAGGCAGCCCTTTATTACTTCTTTGGCCCAAGTTGTTCCTTCTGGTCTAGAAAAATTCTCCAAAAAGTTTCGCTGTGTTTGGACTCCATTTGGTATTGATTTTCTGCGATGTAAAAACAAGTAAAAATAACAACTGGCACTGGACACTATGTCAATAGGTTAGTCCCAAAAAATGATATAAAGTTGCTATAAAATGATTGTAAAACATCCAAGAATGATAATATAATAGCATGGAACAATAAAAAATTATAGATACATTGGACACTTATCAACAAGAAATATCTATCATATGCAAGGGAGAAGAATCAAACATTGACAATCTCAACATAACGAGAGGTAATTTAGTAACATGAAAATTTCTACAACCATATTTTCCTCTCTCATAATAATTACATGTAGGATCATAATCAAACTCAACAATATAACTATCATGTAAAACATTCTCTTTATGATCCAAATGCATGCAAGTCTTATAATCTTCCAAGATAGTGGGATTAACATCAACTAAATTCATGACTTCTCCAAACCCACTTTTATCAAAAATTTCATAAGATCGAACACTCTCCAAATATGTGGGATTCTCCTAAAGTTGACACTCTTCCAAACCCACTTTCAGTATTATTGCAAACATTATTATCAATAACATATTCATCATGAAGCTTAAATAAATTTTCAAAATCATAAGAAACATCACCCCAATCATAATCATTGCAATAAGTAGTGGAGATAACGAATTCATCATCCCCAAGCTTGTAGTTTTGTGTATCATTAGCACAATTGGCATTAATAGAAATTATAATAGCATCATTATAATCATGCTTTTCATTCAAGGAGCTATCAAGTGTGGGTGCAATAGCAATAATTTCATTTTTAACACAAGTAATTATAACAAGTTCATCTCCATAAGCATCATTAATATTGGTATCGTGGCCACAAGCATAGCAAGCATCAAATTCATCACAAAGGGATATTTCAAGCAAATCAATGGGATCATAATTATCTACAGATTCCTGCATATCATTATTCTTTTCCAAAGCAGCAGACATTCTCCCGATGAATTCACTAACATAGACATTAGAAGCATAGTTTTCATAACAATATTTAAGTATGGCAAATTTTTCAGATTTGTAGAGAGTAGCATCATACTTTTCAATCAAAGAAGCGACTTCATAGGCACCCTTAAAAGCAACAGATTCTTCAATTTGTTCCATATCATAGAAACTATATACACCCTTGGCATAAGACGATAAGATTTTATTACCATTAAACTCACATAGATAGGGAAGGTGTTTTTCAGGGTTCTTAGAGCAACAAGTAAAATCATAAATTTCACATAGATTCGAAGCATAACATAGCAAACAATTTATTTGATTCCATAAGAGTCTCCCTTTTTGAGACAAACGGTGACACACAAAATATGCATGCTCATCTAATGATTTTCCCTCACCTAAACTAGTTGGGGTTTCAGCACAAGCACAAATGGATCGAAGATGATCCAAGTAGAAAACTTTAAGTGGATCCATAGCTATCTTAAATTTTTGTTTTTATTTTCTATTTCTGAATGTTGACATGAAGGCAATAAAAGGAAGCAAAGGAGCAAACAAAAATGTGTTTTTGTAAAATTGTTTTAGAAGTTGGGGAGATAAAAATGAGAGGCAAATGAAAATAATAATAAGAGCAAGTATATGGTAGTTTGTGCGAAGGTACTTGATAGGTTTTGGTGACGTCTCCCTGCCAACGGCGCTAGAAATTCTTCCTGTTACCTGTCAGCTGCGTTGGGATTTCCTCGAAGAGGAGAGAATGATGCTGTACAGTACAAATAAGTATTTCCCTCAGTTATGAAACAAGGGTTATCAATCCAGTAGGAGAACCACGCAAAACCTCGTTAACATTACCTACACACACAAAAGCAAATACTTGCACCCAATGCGATCAAGGGGATTGTTGATATGTCTCCAACGTATCTATAAAATTTTTATTGTTCCATGTTGTTATATTATCATTCTTGGATGTTTTACAATCATTTTATAGCAACTTTATATCATTTTTGGGTACTAACCTATTGACATAGTGCCCAGTGCCAGTTGCTATTTTTGCTTGTTTTTACTTCGCGGAAAATCAATACCAAACGGAGTCCAAACGCAGCGAAACTTTTTGGTGATTTTTTCTGGACCAGAAGACACCTGTTGGGCCAAAGAAGTACTAGAGGGGGGCTCATCTCGGTGGCCTCCTGCACCGCCTCTTTGCTCTAGAAATACCCCAATATTCCAGAAACCCTAGGGGAGTCTATGAAAATCAATTCCAGCTGCCGCAAGTTCCAGAAACCATAGATCCAATCTAGACATCATCACAGAGGGGTTCATCATCCTCATTGGTGCCTCTCCGATGACGCATGAGTAGTTCATTGTAGGCCTATGGGTCCATAGTTAGTAGCTAGATGGTTTCATCTGTCTCTTTTGGTTCTCAATACAATGGTCTCTTGGAGATCTATTTGATGTAACTCTTTTGCGGTGTGTTTGTTGGGATCCGATGAACTTTGAGTTTATGATCAGATCTATGTTTTTATCCATGAAAGTTATTTGAGTCTTTTAATCTCTTATATGCAAGATTACTTATAGCCTCATATTTCTTCTTTGAATCTTTGGTTTAGTTAGGCCGACTAGCTCAATTTTTCTTGCCATGGGAAGAAGTGCTTTGTGATGGGTTCGATCTTACGGTGCTCGATCCTAGTGATAGAAGGGGAAACAACATGTATGTATCATTGCTATTAAGGATAAAAATATAGGGTTTATTTATACATAAATATATCTTGTCTACATCATGTCATTGTTCTTATTTCATTACTCCGTTTCTCCATGAACTTAATACACTAGATGCATGCTGGATAGCGGTCGATGTGTGGAGTAATAGTAGTATATGCAGGCAGGAGTCAGTATACTAATCTTGGAGGTGATGCCTATATAATGATCATTGCCTGGATATCGTCATGATTATTTGAAGTTCTATCAATTGCCCAATAGTAATTTTTTTACCCACCATATGCTATTTTTCTCGGGAGAAGCCACTAGTGAAATCTACGCCCCCCCGGTCTCTTCTTTATTATATTTTCCTTCAAGATCTATTTTCATTCGTTTTTATTTTCAGATCTATATTTCCAAAAACCCAAAAATACCTTGTTTCACTTTATTTTGTTTTGCATTTATTCAAGATCTATTTATCCAATCTATCATATTTTTATCCCGTCAACTCGACAATTTCTGGCACCGTTACCCGAAAGGGATTGACAACCGCTTTAACACGTCGGGTTGCAAGTATTTGTCTTTGTGTGCAGGTACCGTTTACGTAGTGTTGCGTGATTCTCCTACTGGTTCGATAACCTTGGCCTCATCACTAAGGGAAATACCTACCGTCGCTGTGCTGCATCATCCCTTCCTCTTTGGGGAAATACCGACGTAGTTCAAGCCGCAATCAGTTGTCAATCCCCTTGGCGGTTATTTGCAGGGATCAAATCTCAAAGTGATAGATAGATAAAATAAAATAAGGGTAATTAAATTGCAACAAGGTATTTCTGGATTTTATATATGATAAAAGTAGACCCTGATCCATAGTTTTCACTAGAGGCTTCTCTCTCGAACAAAAAGGATATTGTGGGTAAACAAATTACTCTTGGGCAATTGATAGAAAAGCGCATAGTTATGACGATATTCAGGGCAATGATCATGTATATAGGCATCACGTCCGAGAGAAGTAGACCGACTCCTGCCTGCATCTACTACTATTACTCCACCCAACGACTGCTATCCAGCATGCACCTAGAGTATTAAGTTAATGAAAATGGAGCAACACCTTAAGCAAGATGACTGATTGCTTGTATCTGCGTTGGTAATTCCCTGAAGAGGAGAGGATGATGCAGCACAACAAAGGTAAGTATTTCCCTCAGTTATGAAACCAAAGTTATCAATCCAATAGGAGAACCAAGCAACACTATGTAAACAACACCTGCACACAAACAACAAAAACTTGCAAGCCAACACATAAGAGGGTTGTCAATCCCTCAACGGTAATGAGATAGATTACATTGTATGAAATTTGATAAATAGATCTGACTAAGACACAATAAAATAAATAAAGGAATACAACAAGGTATTTTTAGATTTAATATGATAGGAACTAGACCCGTGGGCCGTAGTTTTCACTAGAGGCTTCTCTCAAGAAAACATCATACGGTGGGTAAACAAATTACTATTGGGCAATTGATAGAAAAGCGAATAATCATGACGATATCCAAGGCAATGATCATGTACATAGGCATTACATCCAAGATTAGTAGACGAAATGATTCTGCATGTACTACTATTACTCCACACATCGACCGCTATCCGGCATGCATCTAGTGTATTAAGTCCATGGAGAAACGGAGTAATGCAATAAGAACGACGACATGATGTAGACAAGATAAACTCACGTATGAATAAACCCCATCTAGTTACCCTTAATAGCAACGATACATGTGTATCATGTCTCTTTCTGTCACTGAGATTGAGCACTGCAAGATCGAACCCATCACAAAGCACCTCTTCCCATGGCAAGATAAATCAATCTAGTTGGCCAAACCAAACCAATAAATCGGAGAAGAAATACGAAGCTATAACAATCATGCATAAAAGAGTTTAGCAAAGACTCAAATAATATTCATGGATAGAACTGATCATAAACTCACAATTCATCGGATCCCAACAAACACACCGCAAAAAGAGTTACATCAAATAGATCTCCAAGAACATCGAGGAGAACATTGTATTGAAGATCAAAAAGAGAGAAGAAGCCATCTAGCTACTAACTACAGACCCGTAGGTTTGTGGTAAACTACTCACTAATCATCAGAGGGGCAGCAAGGATGATGAAGAACCCCTCCGTGATCATTGCCCCTCCGGCAGAGTGTCGGAAAAGGCCTCTAGATTGGATCTCATGGTTCTAGAACTTGTGGCAGCGGAAAAAGTATTTCGTCGACTCCCCTAGGGTTTTTGAGATTTTAGCGTATTTATAGAGGCAGAGATACGTCAGGAAGCTTCGTGTGGGATCCACTACCCACCCGGGCGCGCCTGGGCCCCCTGGCGTGCCCTGATGCCTAGTGGGCTCCACAGGCCTCCTCCCGTGTGCTTCTTTGCCTCCCTGGGTGTCTTCTGGGCAGAAAAAAAATCTCAAAAAAGTTTTGTTGCATTTGGACTTCGTTTGGTATTGATATTCTGCAAAGTAAAAAACAAGCAAAAAACAGCAACTGGCACTGGGCACTATGTCAATAGGTTAGTCCTAAAAAATGATATAAAGTTGCTAGTAAATGTATATAAAACATCCAAGATTGATACTTTAATAGCATGGAACAATAAAAAATTCTAGATACGTTGGAGACCTATCAATGACATGATGTAGACAAAGTAAATCCAACTAATATGAATAAACCTCGTCGTTTTCCCCTTAATGGTAACAATACAAATACGTCTCTTATCCCCTACTTTGTCACTGGGATATAGAGCACCGCAAGATTGAACCCATTACAAAGCACCTCTCGCATTGCAACATAAAGCAATCTAGTTGGCCAAACCAAACAGATAGATTGGAGAGCAATACAAAGCTATAATAATCACACATAAAAGAATTCAGAGAAGACTAGTTAATATTCATGAATAATCTGATCATATACCCACAATTCATCGGATCCCAACAAACACACCACAAAAGAAGATTACATCGAATAAAACTCCAAGAACATCGAGGAGGACATTGTATTGAAGATCAAAGAGAGAGAAGAAGTCATCTTGCTACTAGCTATGGACACGTAGGTCAATGGTAAACTACTCACACATCATTGGAAGGGCAGCAAGGTTGATGTAGAAGCCTTCCGTGATCAATTCCCACTCCGACAGAGTGCCGGAAAAGGCCTCCGGATGGGATTGCGGAAGAATAGAAACTTGCGGCGGCGAAAAAAATATTTTGGGTGGCTCTCTGTTGGTTTCCCAATTTTAGAGAATTTATAGAGGTGGAATTAGGTCACGCGGAGCCACGAGGGGCCCACAAGGCATCAGTTCTCCTCCCGAAGCTTCTAGGGTCTCTCTTGTCCAGAAAAAAAATTGTCAATAAGTTTTGTAGCATTTGGACTTCGTTTGGTACTGATTTCCTGGAAAACCAAAGATAGGCAAAAAAACAGAAACTGGCACTTGGCACTAGGTTAATAGGTTAATAGGTTAGTCCCAAAAAATGATATATAATTTCATATAAAACATCTAAGATTGATACAATAATAGCATGGAACAATTAAAAATTATAGATATGTTGGAGACGTATCAGGAGGCAACCCAATAGTTATCTTTGTCTTTCATTTTATTTTCTTGAGTCAACATTTTTATCGCTACTGTAATTATTGTGCTTTTATCTTTTAATTAGTGTTTGTGCCAAGTAAAGCCTTTAGGATGATTTGGATGATTGTTGAAAACTGGTACTGTGCATAAACAAAAATTTGGTGTCTAGTGCGTGAATTGTTCCCGTGTATAGGAACGTGATCAATTGTTGAATTTTTTACACGTTACTGTGATAGAAATGTTTTATGTTATCCGAATGTTTCAGCATTTTTGGAGTTACATAAGTATGTAACAAAATTATGTCATTACGTATTGTTCTATTTTAGACACATTCTCTTTTTATGGCATAGTGTGCTTATTTTGATGATTTTATGGATTATATCGAGGGGTACAAGTCATGGAGAAGTTAGAATACATTAGGTATTATGCAAGGGAAATTATGAATATATTTATAACAATACCTAAAGCGTATGATTGATTTATTATACTAATAGATCTCATGAAGTTTCTGTTGAGTTTTGTGTGCTGAAGTTTTCAAGTATTGGGTGGTATCATGATGTATGGAGGAATAAGGAGCGGCAAGACCCTAAGCTTGGGGATGCCCAAGGCACCCCAAGGTAATATTCAAGTAAGCCCCAAGTGTCTAAGCTTGGGGATGCCCCGGATGGCATCCCCTCTATCACCTACAATCTATTGGTAATATCACTTGTAGCTATATTTTTATTCATCACATGATATGAGATTTGCTTGGAGCGTAGTTTATTTTGCTTGTTAGTTTGCCACAAACATTATTTACTGGACACACCTTTTGAGAGAGAAAGACATTCATCATAATGCGTTAGAATGCTCTATGTGCTTCACTTATATCTTTTGAGTTAGGTAGTTGCTCATGTGCTCCGATTATATCTTTAGATCACGGCGGTAGGTATGTTTTATAGAAATGACTTGCACTCTCATGCTTCACTTATATATTTTTGAGAGTCTTAAATAGGAAGTGGTAATGTGCATGAGTTATAAGACTAGTCCAAGAATGATACGTATACAAGAGTAGTATAATAAAAACATTCATGTAGATCACTGAATATGAAGTGTGTGATTTAATTATATTGATGTAGTAATATGAAAGAGTATTAGTTTGTAATCATTGGTTAGTAAAAATATCAATATTGAAGCTTGTTATGTATTACTCATTTAAGTGTCTTTCATGGCATGATGGGGATGTTGAAGCATATTTATTCCAAATTGAAATCCTTTGTGTTGTTCGAATCGGGGGCGCGCAATGGTTAACTCCTACCAACCTCCTCCCTAGGGGCATGCGATTAGTAGTTTGCTTCGAGGGCTAATAAAACTTTCATAATAAGTATATGAGTTCTTTATGACTAGTGTGAGTTCATGGACTAATACAACACTCCCACCTATCCATATATTGCTAGCCTCTCCGGTACTGTGCATTGCCCATTTTCACCTCGAGAATTGGTGCGAACTTCGCTGGTGCATCCAAGTCCCATGATATGATACGCTCTATCACACATAAGCCTTATTATATCCTTCCTCAAAATAGCCACCATACCTACCTATCATGGCGTTTCCATAGCCATTCCGAGACATATTGCCATGCAAATTTCACGTTTTTATTCACATGACTTGTGTGTTCATCATCATATTGCTTTGCATGATCATATAGAGATGACATGATATTTGTGGAAAAGCCACCATTCATCATCATAATACATGTTACGCTAGATCATTGCACATCCTGGTACACTACCAGAGGCATTCATATAGAGTCATATTATTTCAGTTTATCGAGTAGTAACTAAAAAAAAGTGTGATGATCATCAATATTAGAGCATTGTCCCAGTGTGGTAAAGAATGATGGAGACTGGTGCGTCCTCAAAAAAGTGGGGATGAGGTTCATGATATTGTTCTAAAAAACGAGAAATGAAAAAATGAGAGAAAAAGAGAGAAGGGGCAATGCTACTATGCTTTTACCACACTTGTACTTCAAAGTAGCACCATGTTCTTCATATAGAGAATCTCCATGATTTGTCACTTTCATATACTAGTGGTAATTTTTACATTATTGAACTTGGCTTGTATATTCCAATCAAGGGCTTCCTACAATGCCTGAGGTCTTCATGAGCAAGCAAGTTGGATGCACACCCACCTAGTTACAGTAGCGAGCTTTCATACACTTATAGCTCTAATGCATCTATTGCATGGCAATCCCTACTCCTCGCATTGATATTGATTGTAAGGCCTCTCCATTGCCTAACGATATGCCGAGTTAATGCAAGACTTTTTTCATCCCTTATAAACCTCTAACAACATATTCTATTCCACCCATAGTGTTAAGTCAATGTCTCACGCTCATTATTGAGTGAAGTTGAAAATGCTGAAGCGAGAAAAGGTACGATACAATTGCTTGGTTTGGCACTGGGGTGCTCATGATTTGTACTTATGTTAGGAAGACAGAGTCATGCCATGATTACATAAATCAATGAGTAGGGGTACCACTCATTAAGCATCGTATATTTTGAAAAGCAATTATTGTTTTCTAGTATTCATGGATACTATTATGTTGATATCAATTACTTCATTGTTTCTCAATACACCTTCATTGTCATATTGCTTTGCATGATCATATAGCTGACATAGTATTTGTGGCTCACCATCGTACATCATTATCATACATGTTATGCTAGCATCATTGCACATCCTGGTACACTGCCAGAGGTATTCATATAGAGTCATATTGTTCTAGTATTGAGTTGTAATGTTGAGTTGTAAGTAAATAGAAGTGTGATGATCATCATTATTAGAGCATTGTACCAGTGAGGAAAGGATGATGGAGACTATGATTCCCCCACAAGTCGGGATGAGGAACTAGACGAAAAAAAGAGGCCAAAAGAGCCCAACAAAAAATGAGAGAAAAAGAGAGAAGGGGCAATGTTACTATCCTTTTCCACACTTGTGCTTCAGAGTAGCACCATGTTTTTCATATAGAGAGTCTCCTATGTTGTCACTTTCATATACTAGTGGGAATTTTTCATTATAGAACTTGGATTGTATATTTCAATGACGGGCTTCCTCAAATGCTGAGGTCTTCGTGAGTAAACAAGCAGGATGCGCACCCACTTAGTTTTCAGTTGAGCTTTCATACAATTATAGCTCGTAGTGCATCAGTTGCATGGCAATCCGTACTCCTTGCATTCACATCAATTGATGGGTATCTCCATAGCCCGTTGATTAGCCGCCTGATGTGAGACTATCTTCCTTTTTTGACTTCCCCTTATTTATCTCTATTACCGCATTCTATTCCACCCATAGTGTTATATCCATGGCTCATTCTCATGTAGTGCGTGAGGTTGAAAAAGCTGAAGCGCGTTAAAAAGTATGAACCAATTGCTCGGCATGTCATCGGGGTAGTTCATGATTAATACTTTGTGTTAGGAAGACCAAGCATGACAAGCATATATGATTTTGTAGGGATAGCGCTCTTTAGCATTTTTATTTTGAAAGACATGATTGTTTGTTGGTATGCCTGAGTATTGATGTCTTTATATCAAATTATAGACTAGTACTTTGAATCACCCGGATCATAATATTAATACCGTAAAAAGAGATTACATGACAAACATGTTAGATAGCATTCCACATCAAAAATTCTATTTTTATCATTTACCTACTCAAGGATGAGCAGGAATTAAGCTTGGGGATGTTGATACGTCTCCAACGTATCTATAATTTTTTATTGTTCCATGCTATTATAGTACCAATCTTGGATGTTTTATATGCATTTATATGCTATTTCATATCATTTTTTGGGACTAACCTATTAACCTAGTGCCTAGTGCCAATTTTTCTTTTTTGCTTGTTTTTGGTTTTTGAGAAAATCAATATCAAACGAAGTCCAAATGGAACCAGAAGGGACCCTCAAAGCTTTTGGAGGAGATCAAACAAGATATGAGAGAGCCACAAGCTCGAGGGGCGCGCCCCATGGGGGTAGGCGCACCCCCTGAGCTTGTGGGGCCCATGTAGCTCTTACGTATTTGTGTTGTTGCTAATAAGGGTAAGAAGATGGGGTTTATTCATATTGATTGGTTTTACTTTGTCTACATCATGTCATCTTGCTTAAGGCGTTACTCAGTTTATTTCATGAACTTAATACCATAGATGCATGCTGGATAGCAGTCGATTGGTGGAGTACTAGTAGTCGATGCACGCAGGAGTCGTTCTACTTGTCTCAGACGTGATGCATATATACATGATCATTGCCTTGGATATCGTCATAACTATGCGCTTTTCTATCAATTGCCCAACAGTAATTTGTTGGGCCCCTTGTGGTTGACGAGGCCTCGCTCCTTGGCGTTAGCCACCCCCGATATAGGACCCCGTCAAGCATAGCCACTGTAGCCCTCGAGCCCTAAATTTTACGAGCTGACTTGGGATCAACTGTTAATCCAAAATGTATATTGAATGCGAATACACAGTAGCCCCCGAGACTCTTGTTGGATCAATAGAGCTGACGAGAGGATCGATTCGTCTTCAGAGTCTAACAAAGTGCTGTGTAGGCGTCGGTGTCATCTTCGGCGTCCAACTCAAAAGAGTTGGAGGAGCTGAATCATAAGCTTGCGTGCTCCGAGCAGGATATCAATCTTCTAAAGGAGTAGATGGACAAAGCGTGAGGTAAAAGTCTAGCGTCACACTTTGTTTTGTTGTTAAAACAACTCAAGTTTTGACATAACATATGTCATTGATTTTGTCCAGCTACCGCGACGAAGATGGAAACCCTACGGGCAAGCTTAAAAAAGCTCGGGCTGGAGCCGAGCAGCAAAGTGTTGCAGCTGGGAAGGGCAGTGTCGAGCTCGCCGAGGAGCATGATGCTCGGAAAAAGCACCAAGTTCAAGTACTCGAGGTGGAACAAGACCTGAGGGATCTGTACGCAGAATGAGACACCCATCAGGCCAAAACGGAGGACGCAACCGAGCTCAAGAGGCTCGAACTAGCGCATCAAGAGGCCCAAGTTCAAGGGAGATCAGACCGGGAAGAACTTCGGCAAGTGACTGAAATAGCCGCTGGTAAGCCATATTTACTGCAGTGCTGTCGGCGTTCTGGGAATGGGGGTCCCCAGACTTGCCTGCCTGCGGCCCATGGCATGGCTCTGCTAGCAGGCCCGTACGGCCCATCTTCATCAACAAGGCATCCAAGACCCCCGCGAGGGGCCAAGCCTCGCGAGGCGGACGACGCAAGACCTCCTCAGGAGCGGCCTCACCAGGTTGGATCGCGAGGGGCGGAGAGATCAAGGCAAGGCAAACCTCGCGAGGTTCTCGTGACATGAGCCATGACGATCGAGACCAGGCGGGCGCCAGCGCGTGCAGTGTCCTTGTTTCCCCTTTGGTGCTAAGGAAGCAAGTGCAGGCGCATAGTACTGAGGCATCAAGCAAAGGTTTCCATATCGGTGCAATGAGACCAAGACCAGCAGGACGGCAAGACGGATGTCACCATGGAGCCCAAGGCGGCATCACCACGAGAGCCTTTTGCAGGCGAAGACCGCTTTTGTCAGGATAAGCTATACTAGTTGTCCCCTTTCAAATTGGCCGTTGTTGGCTCCCTTCCCGCTCAATATTTGGGGAGAGGACCAGGGCCTATATAAGTAGGACCAGCCACCACCGTAGGGGACAAGGGATCTGGATTAGAACTCATTCAGAGGCATCTCATCTGATCCTTAGCCACACACCAAGCACAAGAACACCTCAACCTCAAGAGGCTGTTCTTCCCCTTGTACTGTTCATCATCAGCCCAAGAGGCAATCCACCTCCACCACACTGGAGTAGGGTATTACACCACAATGGTGGCCCGAACCAGTATAAATCTTGTGTCTCTTGTGTTGTGAGTTCGTGGAGTTCGTCCGCGAGACCTTAGCAAGGTAGGACGCGGATCGGTAGGGGGAGAACTTCACGCGCACCCCAGAATTCGAACCTTAAGGGTTTTGCCGGAACCCGTGATCTGACATTTGGCACGCCGGGTAGGGGTGGGCCGAAGCTTCCCTTCTGTTCCTCCGCGTCACATCGCTTCATTGTCCCCATGGCGGACGCATGCCACGCCCGCGCCGAGCGTCGGGCTGCCCTCGCCACCCGCGTCGCTCAGACGGCCCTGATACGTCTCCGTCGTATCTATAATTTTTTATTGTTCCATGCCAATATTATGTAACTTTCATATACTTTTTGGCAACTTTTTATACTATTTTTGGGACTAACATATTGATCCAGTGCCCAGTGCCAGTTCCTGTCGGTTGCATGTTTTATGTTTCGCAGAATATCCATATCAAATGGAATCCAAATGGGATAAAAATGGACAGAGATTATTTTTGGAATATTTGGAAAATCCTGGAAGAAAAAATCCACGCGAGACGGTGCCCGAGGTGGCCACGAGGCAGGGGGCACGCCTGCCCCCCTGGGCGCGCCGCTGACCCTCGTGGTCCACCCGTAAGGCGGTTGATGCCCTTCTTCGGCCGCAAGAAAGCTAATTTTTGGTAAAAAAATCACGGCGAAGGTTTCAGTCCAATCGGAGTTACAGATCTCCATATATATACGAAACGGTGAAAGGGCACCAAAGGAGAACGCAGAAACAGAGAGAGACAGAGAGACAGATCCAATCTCGGAGGGGCTCTCGCCCCTCCCACGCCATGGAGACCATGGACCAGAGGGGAAACCCTTCTCCCATCTAGGGAGAAGGTCAAGGAAGAAGAAGAAGAAGGAGGGGGGCTCTCTCCCCCTCGCTTCCGGTGGCGCCGGAACGCCGCCGGGGCCATCATCATCACCGCGATCTTCACCAACACCTCCGCCATCTTCACCAACATCTCCATCACCTTCCCCCCTCTATCTACAGCGGTCCACTCTCCCGCAACCCGCTGTACCCTCTACTTGAACATGGTGCTTTATGCTTCATATTATTTTCCAATGATGTGTTGCCATCCTATGATGTCTGAGTAGATTTTCGTTGTCCTATCGGTGGTTGATGAATTGCTATGATTGATTTAATTTTCTTGTGGTTATGTTGCTGTCCTTTGGTGCCCATCATATGAGCGCGCGCGTGGATCACACCATAGGGTTAGTTGTATGTTGATAGGACTATGTATTGGAGGGCAAGAGTGACAGAAGCTTCAACCTAGCATAGAAATTGATGCATACGGGATTGAAGGGGGGCCAATATATCTTAATGCTATGGTTAGGTTTTACCTTAATGAACGTTAGTAGTTGTGGATGCTTGCTAATAGTTCCAATCATAAGTGCCTAGAATTCCAAGTAGGGGATGACATGCTAGCGGTGGCCTCTCCCACATGAAACTTGCTATCGGTCTAGTAAAGTAGTCAATTGCTTAGGGACAATATCGCAACTCCTACCACCACTTTTCCACACTCGCTATATTTACTTTAGTTGTGTCTTTACTTAAACAACCCCTAGTTTTTATTTCGCGCTCTTTATATTCTTGCAAACCTATCCAACAACACCTGCAAAGTACTTCTAGTTTCATACTTGTTTTGGTAAAGCGAACGTTAAGCGTGCGTAGAGTTGTATCGGTGGTCGATAGAACTTGAGGGAATATTTGTTCTACCTTTAGCTCCTCGTTGGGTTCGACACTCTTACTTATCGAAAGAGGCTACAATTGATCCCCTATACTTGTGGGTTATCAAGACCTTTTTCTCGCGCCGTTGCCGGGGAGCAATAGCGTGGGGTGAATATTCTCATGTGTGCTTGTTTGCTTTATCACTAAGTAATTTTTATTTGTTGTTCTTAGTTGTTTTCTATCCTTAGTTATGGGTAGGAAACGCAAAATACCAAAAAAATTAGTTGTACCTACTGAACCAATGGTTGAAGAACCACTCAAAATCTATCACACTGCTGAAGCTTATTACTTGGATCATCTTCGATCCCTATGTGCTCGTGCTGAAACCCCAACTAGCTTAGTTGAGGGCAAATCTTAAGATGAGCATGCTTGTTATGTGCGACACCGAATGTCTGAAAAAAGGGAAAATTCTATTGGGTCAAATTCATCGTTTGCAATGCTATGCTTGGAATTTATGTGAAATATATGATTTTACTTGTTGTTCTAAAAACCCTAAGAAACACCTTACCTATCAATGTGAGTTTAGTGATAATGGAATCGTATCTTCGTATGCTAAGGGTGTTTATAATTACTATGATGTTCAACAAATTGAAGAATTTGTTGCTTTTAAGGGTGCTTATGAAATGGCTTCTTTGACTGAAAATTTTGCCATACTTAAATATTGCTATGATAATTATGCTTCTAATGCCTATGTTGGACCATATATTGAGGACTACTCCGCTGTCCAAGAAGAGACTAATATTTTGCAGGAGTCAATGGAAGAAGAAATTGATGAAACTCTAATTGGATGAAAAAGATGACGAGGAGAGCGAAGAACAAAAGGAGGAAGAGCGGATTAGCTACCCGTTCCCACCTTCTAATGAGAGTAACTCTTCAACTCATACATTTTTTAAATTCCCTTCGTGCTTACCGAAGGATGATTGTTATGATCCCGTTGATTCTCTTGAAATATCCCTTTTTGATGATGCTTGCTATGCTTGTGGCCAAGATGCCAATATGAATGATGCTTATGAAGATGAACTTGCTATAGTTCCTTATGTTAAACATGAAATTGTTGCTATTGCACCCACGCATGATAGTCCTATTACTTTTTTGAATTCTCCCAACTACACTATATCGGAGAAGTTTACCCTTATTAAGGATTATATTGATGGGTTGCCTTGTACCGTTGCACATGATGATTTTGATGAATATAATATGCATGTGCTTGCTGCTACTATTTGCAACTATTATGAGAGAGGAACCATATCTCCACCTCTCTATGTTTCCAACACGATAAAATTGCAAGAAACTGTTTATACTATGCATTGGCCTTTACTTTGTGTGCATGAATTGTTCTTCTATGACATGCCGATGCATAGTAAGAGAGTTAGACTTCGTTTTTTCATGATATATGTTACTTCGTGCTCACTACTAAATGTCAAATCATTGCTAATTAAAATTGGCTTTGATATACCTTGGGATCCGGGTGGATTCATTACTTGAGCACTAAAAATGCCTAGCTTAATGGCTTTAAAGAAAGCGCTGCCAGGGAGACAACCTGGAAGTTTTAGAGAGTCATTTATTTCTTTTGTGTGCTTTTATAAAGTTTAGAAATAAAAATAATGTGCCAAGGTTTGCCTTTAGGATGTTTACAATGCTTGTTGGTTTGTGCGGTGCAGGACAGAAACTTTGGCTGTAGTGCACGATTTTTAATTTCTTACTGTAACGTCAAATGATTCTGATTCTTTTTGCACTGCCTTTCTGTACAAATTGTTTATTTTTCCTAATTTTGGCAGAATTTTTCAGGTTTCAGAAGTATGGTGAATGTTCAGATTATTACAGACTGTTCTGTTTTAGACAGATTCTGTTTTTGATGCATAGTTTGCTTGTTTTGATGAAACTATCGATTTATATCAGTGGATTAAGCCATGGAAAAGCTATATTGCAGTAGAAACAATGCAAAAACAAAATATGAATTGGTTTGCAACAGTACTTAGAGTAGTGATTTGCTTTATTATACTAACGGATCTTACCGAGTTTTCTGTTGAAGTTTTGTGTGGATGAAGTGTTCGATGATCGAGGAGGTCTCGATGTGAGAAGAAGGAAGAAAGGCAAGAGCTCAAGCTTGGGGATGCCCGAGGCACCCCAAGTAAATATTCAAGGATACTCAAGCGTCTAAGCTTGGGGATGCCCCGGAAGGCATCCCCTCTTTCTTCAACAAGTATCGGTATGTTTTCAGATTCGTTTCGTTCATGCGATATGTGCAATCTTGGAGCGTCTTTTGCATTTAGTTTTCACTTTTATTTTATGCACCATGCTGGTATGAGATAGTCCTTGTTGATTTATAGAATGCTCTTTGCACTTCACTTAAATCTTTTGAGTATGGCTTTATAGAATGCTTCATGTGCTTCACTTATATCATTTGAAGTTTGGATTGCCTGTTTCTCTTTACATAGAAAACCGCCATTTGTAGAATGCTCTTTTGCTTCACTTATATTTGTTAGAGCGTGGGCATATCTTTTGTAGAAAGAATTGAAACTCTCTTGCTTCACTTATATCTATTTAGAGAGATGACAGGAACTGGTCATTCACATGGTTAGTCATAAAATCCTACATAAAACTTGTAGATCACTGAATATGATGTGTTTGATTCCTTGCAATAGTTTTGCAATATAAAGATGGTGATATTAGAGTCATGCTAGTGGGTAGTTGTGGATCGTAGAAATACTTGTGTTGAGGTTTGTGATTCCCGTAGCATGCACGTATGGTGAACCGTTATGTAACGAAGTTGGAGCATGAGGTATTTATTGATTGTCTTCCTTATGAGTGGCGGTCGGGGACGAGCGATGGTCTTTTCCTACCAATCTATCCCCCTAGGAGCATGCGCGTAGTACTTTGTTTTGATGACTAATAGATTTTTGCAATAAGTATGTGAGTTCTTTTTGACTAATGTTGATTCCATGGATTATACGCACTCTCACCCTTCCATCATTGCTAGCCTCTTCGGTACCGTGCATTGCCCTTTCTCACCTCGAGAGTTGGTGCAAACTTCGCCGGTGCATCCAAACCCTGTGATACGATACGCTCTATCACACATAAACCTCATTATATCTTCCTCAAAACAGCCACCATACCTACCTATCATGGCATTTCCATAGCCATTCCGAGATATATTGCCATGCAACTTCCATCATCATCATATACATGACTTGAGCATTTATTGTCATATTGCTTTGCATGATCGTAAGATAGCTAGCATGATGTTTTCATGGCTTGTCCGTTTTGATGTCGTTGCTACGCTAGATCATTGCACATCCCGGTACACCGCTGGAGGCATTCATATAGAGTCATACCTTTGTTCTAGATATCGAGTTGTAATATTGAGTTGTAAGTAAATAAAAGTGTGATGATCATCATTATTAGAGCATTGCCCCACTGAGGAAAGGATGATGGAGACTATGATTCCCCCACAAGTCGGGATGAGACTCCGGACGAAAAAAATAATAAATAAATAAATAGGAGAAAGGCCAAAAAAAGAGAAGCCCCAAAAATGAGAACAAAAAAATGAGAGAAAAAGAGAGAAGGGGCAATGTTACTATCCTTTTACCACACTTGTGCTTCAAAGTAGCACCATGTTCTTCATATAGAGAGTCTCTTGATTTATCACTTTCATATACTAGTGGGAATTTTCATTATAGAACTTGGCTTGTATATTCCAACGATGGGCTTCCTCAAATGCCCTAGGTATTCATGAGCAAGCAAGTTGGATGCACACCCACTTAGTTTCAGTTTGAGCTTTCATATACTTATAGCTCTAGTGCATCCGTTGCATGGCAATCCCTACTCCTCACATTGACATCAATTGATGGGCATCTCCATAGCCCGTTGATTAGCCGCGTCGATGTGAGACTTTCCCTTTTTTTGTCCACATAACCCCCATCATCATATTCTATTCCACCTATAGTGCTATGTCCATGGCTCACGCTCATGTATTGCGTGAAAGTTGAAAAGGTTTGAGAATGTCAAAAGTATGAAACAATTGCTTGGCTTGTCATCGGGGTTGTGCATGATGTGAATATTTTGTGTGGTGAAGATGGAGCATAGCCAGACTATATGATTTTGTAGGGAGAACTTTCTTTGGCCTTGTTATTTTGAAAAGACATGATTGCTTTATTAGTAGGCTTGAAGTATTATTACTTTTATGTCAAATGATAGACTATTGCTTTGAATCACTCGTGTCTTAATATTCATGCCATGATTAGACATATGATCAAGATTATGCTAGGTAGCATTCCACATCAAAAATTATCTTTTTTATCATTTACCTACTCGAGGACGAGCAGGAATTAAGCTTGGGGATGCTGATACGTCTCCGTCGTATCTATAATTTTTGATTGTTCCATGCCAATATTATGCAACTTTCATATACTTTTTGGCAACCTTTTATACTATTTTTGGGACTAACATATTGATCCAGTGCCAGTTCCTGTCTGTTGCATGTTTTATGTTTCGCAGAATATCCATATCAAACGGAATCCAAATGGGATATAAACGGACGGAGATTATTTTTGGAATATTTGGAAAATTCCGGAAGAAAAATCCACGCGAGACGGTGCCCGAGGTGGCCACGAGGCAGGGGGCGCGCCTGCCCCCTGGGTGCGCCCCTGACCCTCGTGGTCCACCCGTAAGGCGGTTGATGCCCTTCTTTGGCCACAAGAAAGCTAATTTTTAGTGTAAAAAATCACGGCGAAGGTTTCAGTCCAATCGGTGTTACAGATCTCCATATATATACGAAACGGTGAAAGGGCACCAGAGGAGAACGCAGAAACAGAGAGAGACAGAGAGACAGATCCAATCTCGGAGGGGCTCTCGCCCCTCCCACGCCATGGAGACCATGGACCAGAGGGGAAACCCTTCTCCCATCTAGGGAGAAGGTCAAGGAAGAAGAAGAAGGAGGGGGCTCTCTCCCCCTCGCTTCCGGTGGCGCCGGAACGCCGCCGGGGGCCATCATCATCACCGCGATCTTCACCAACACCTCCGACATCTTCACCAACATCTCCATCACCTTCCCCCCTCTATCTACAGCGGTCCACTCTCCCGCAACCCGCTGTACCCTCTACTTGAACATGGTGCTTTATGCTTCATATTATTTTCCAATGATGTGTTGCCATCCTATGATGTCTGAGTAGATTTTCGTTGTCCTATCGGTGGTTGATGAATTGCTATGATTGATTTAATTTGCTTGTGGTTATGTTGCTGTCCTTTGGTGCCCATCATATGAGCGTGTGCGTGGATCACACCATAGGGTTAGTTGTATGTTGATAGGACTATGTATTGGAGGGCAAGAGTGACAGAAGCTTCAACCTAGCATAGAAATTGATGCATACGGGATTGAAGGGGGACCAATATATCTTAATGCTATGGTTGGGTTTTACCTTAATGGACGTTAGTAGTTGCGGATGCTTGCTAATAGTTCCAATCATAAGTGCATAGAATTCCAAGTAAGGGATGACATGCTAGCGGTGGCCTCTCCCACATGAAACTTGCTATCGGTCTAGTAAAGTAGTCAATTGCTCAGGGACAATTTCGCAACTCCTACCACCACTTTTCCACACTCGCTATATTTACTTTAGTTGTGTCTTTACTTAAACAGCCCCTAGTTTTTATTCTCGCGCTCTTTATATTCTTGCAAACCTATCCAACAACACCTGCAAAGTACTTCTAGTTTCATACCTGTTCTAGGTAAAGTGAACGTTAAGCGTGCGTAGAGTTGTATCGGTGGTCGATAGAACTTGAGGGAATATTTGTTCTACCTTTAGATCCTTGTTGGGTTCGACACTCTTACTTATCGAAAGAGGCTACAATTGATCCCCTATACTTGTGGGTTATCAGACCCCTGTTGGCGGGCCACCCCGTCGTTCTCCGTCGCCTGCCGCCAACGCCGCCACCGGCCCGGCGGGGAACGAGCAGCAAGCGTCCTCGCTGCACCCCCTCGGTGCGGCAGGACGGCCACACCACCACTCCATCGCCGACTCCCGCTGGTACGTCATCTCACGCTTGTCGCGCTCCCATGGACGGACGAGCCGCGCTCCTCATGGTGCACGAGCTCCTGCGCTACCGTCCGGTCGATGACCTCTACGAGGACTGGCTCGACCGCATCGCCGAGCTTGTCCGCGCTGCAGGGGGCTCCCCTGCGCCGTCCCTCTCTCTGCTTCACCCTCCGCTAGCTATGGGTGACGTAGCTCACGGAGCACCTCCACCACCTCTACACCAAGACGGCGCCCTGGCGCCAAGGCGCGTGGCTCCATGGCGCAACCCACCGCGTCCGGCGCCCACGGGTGAAGAAAGAAGCTGTCAAGAAGTCCCTCGACCGCAAGAGAACGATCCGCCACTCCTCCCACCGCCGCGCCAGGATTGCTTGCCGCGGCAAGGCCCCGCGCCGCTTGCCGTAGCGGCGCGCGGGCGTCAAGACCAAGCTCCACCTCCAAGGCGGGCCCCGGTGACCACAGCCGGCTGCCGCGCCTGGCCGGGCAAGTTTAAGTCGGATCTGCCTCCTCGCTACGACGGCACCCCCGCCCCCGCGGAGTTCCTGCAGCTCTACGAGCTGAGCATTGAGGCAGCCAACGGCGACGAGAAAGTCATGGCGAACTGGTTCCCTATGGCGCTCAAAGACGACGCCCGTTCATGGCTCCTGAACCTGCCTCCAGGCTCGATCTCCTCCTGGGACGAGATGCGCGAACGCTTCGTCGCCAACTTCCAGGGCACTCGCGACCGCCCCCCGGCCGCGGGTGACCTGCGTCGCGTCAAGCAACAACCAGGAGAGACCCTCCAGAAGTACATCCAGCGCTTCAACAACGTTCGTCTCAAGATCCCCAAGATGACGGACGAGGCCATCATCTCCGCGTTCTGTGATGGCGTCCGTGACGTCAAGATGAAGGAGGAGCTCGCCATCCACGAGGAGCTATGCACGTCCCTGGAGCTATTCAACCTGGCGACCAAGTGTGCAAGAGCTGAGGAAGGACGCCTCTCCCTCCTCGAGCTCCCGGCTGCGGACCCGAAGGAGAAGAAAGCCAAGGCCAAGGACGTGAGGCGCAAGGGAGCGCCCGTGCTCGCGGCGGAACCGGACACCAAGCACGGCAGAGACCAGCCCGAGTCATCCAAGAGCAGCCGACCGTTCTGCGCCTTCCATAACCTGCATACCCACAACACCAGCGACTGTCAAGAGCCATTCGGGAAGGACGCTTCGGTCGACGCCCCGGGCGCAATGACCGGGGCTACGGCCGAGGAGGAGGCGTGGTGGCGGACGCTGGGATGATCGTGGCCCGCGCCAGGAGTGGCGTGACCGGCCTCGTGAGGACCGCTGGCAGGATCAGCCTCGCGAGGGCACCTGGAGGGACCAACCTCATGAGGATCGTCCTTAGGGCAACGCCGGTCTTCCCCCACTACCGCCACCGCCAAGAAGGAATGGCGACCACCATCAAGACGAGGGGGCTGGGGGCTTCCAGGAGTCGCGTGCTATCGCCTGCATCTTGGGCGGAGCTCAGGCCACAGCCTCGCAGCGTGTCTTCAAACAGTTTGCTCGTGAAGTGAATGTAGTCCTCCCCAAGCTTGAGGCCACACGCCCGCTCAGGTGGTCCAAGCGCGCCATCAGCTTCAGTTCGGCAGATCAGCTTAAGTGCGCGGCTACCGCAGGCGCCCTCCCGATGCTTTGCTCCCCAGTCATCAGCAACGTGCAAGTCACCAAGACCCTCATCGACGGCGGTGCAGGGCTCAACGTCCTGTCCGTCGACACGTTCGACAAGCTCCAAGTGCCATATGACCAGCTTCAGCCTACCAAGCCTTTCTCAGGAGTAACCGATGGTTCCACCACACCGATAGGGCAGGTCCGCCTCCCTGTCACCTTCGGAGAACGCAAGAACTACCGCACCGAACTCATCGACTTCGACGTCGCGCACATCTGTCTGCCGTACAATGCCATCCTCGGGTATCCAGCACTGGCCAAGTTCATGGCAGTGACCCTTCACGGCTACAATGTCCTAAAGATGCCACGAAGCGGCGGAATCATCACGGTCCCATGCGAAGAAAGAGATGCGGTGTGCTCCCTTGAGCGTGCCTTCCAAGCTGCAGCAATCGACGACCATGACAGCAAGGGCGAGTGCCCTCCTGAGGCCACCCCCAAGAAGAAGAAGCAGTTGCGCCGTGCAGGACCTCAGGAGGGTGGCGTCGCAACTGGAACCTCGTCAGGATCAGCGCCCGCGCCTGGGGCGCCTCCCTCTATCGCATAGGAAGGCGCGCCCGGCGCCCTTCTCGGGCAGGGCTCGGGGGCTCTCTTCTGGAGAGCCTCGGACCTTGCCAACGTCACGAGGGAGGCGCTCGGACACCACTTGGAGGCGTGCTTCACGGCATGTCTCCCTCAGGAGGACACAGGGCGAGGAGCGCCCACCGCTCAGGAGTTCATCACCAAGACCACTCAGGAACTGCAAGACGCAAGGGCCATGCGCTGCGACCGGCGCTCGCGAGGTGCAGCTCCCCATCCAGGCGAGGATGCTGGGCTGCGCGTCTGCATCGACGTCCCAGGGCTCAACGGGGCCGCATCTCAGGAGACCTTCTGGCCTTCGCACGTGGGCCGCTGCGAGCGTCCACCACACAGCTATGTTCACATGCCTTTTGGCCTGCCGAGCGTGTCGACCGCCTATCAGTGCAACTTGCGGCGCGTCCTGGCAGCTCAGTAGGCCAGGCATCACGCCGTCCTGATGGAGATGGAGACGGTCCTCAAGGAACCGCCCGAACCCCCAGAGCCTCCTGAGGCTCAGGGCCCCGGTGGCTCATGAGGAGCAACTCCTTCACCGTGTACCTTCAGCTGCCCCGACATCCCTTCATCGACAGAACCAGGTGACATTTTCCAAGTTTATTTAGCTGGGAGCGCCCCTCGGGCTGCATCATTCCCAGGCCGCGTGGGTCCGTCCCTGTGGCATGTATCCCTTTTATGTCTTTAGCTTACCTTGCTGGGGGCGCCCCTCGGGCTGCATCATCCCCAAGCCGCTCGGGCCTGACCCAGTGGCGTGTATCATCCATGCCTTTACCTAAGCCAGTTTGCTTCCCATGCTTAACCTACCTATGACTATCACCTGTTTAACTCACACCTCCCACGGGGCCTACTCGTGCTGGCACGGCGCTTGTGCACGGGTTCGTCCCTGCAATGTCGACAAATCTGAGCGGTCGAGCTCTGGCTCGCGGCACGCCCCGCGCATGTCACCTCACCAGGCCCTCAGTGCCTTCGTCTCCTCGCGAAGCAACCGGCGGTGGACTGGCAACCATAATGGCAAACTGTGTTTCTCCTTGTGCTGGCTCCCAGGAATCTCATGAGAATGACAGCAGGCAGCACCGCGAGCTCCCTCTCCTCTCATGCAATCCACTTGCGTGTTAAAAGGGGGGCTCCTAAGCATCGCGACTCAGGAGCTCCTACTGGCTCTCCAGCCCTCACCCCCTGGCCTTGACCACGGCACGCGACCTGGCATACCAGCGGCGGCTGAGCTCGCTCGAGGGCCAGGACCTGAGGACGCAGAGCATGAAGGAGAGGATGGAGAAGAGGGGGAGGCTCGCATGGGCCTGGCCTAGCTACGCATTAACGCAGCGCATCGCAAGGAATTGACTCCAGACCACCAAGATAAGTCTCGCGCTCAGATCGGCTAATCGTTGGAGCCTAGGAGTCGCGCTCGCCGCAACCCTGTTGAGGCAACGTCGCCTCCCTTTCTTACCTTACCACGGCTGCTTGAGCGCTAAAGGGGACCTCCTGAGCATCGCGCCTCAGGGGCTCTTACTGGACCTCGGGCCGCTCACCTCCTGGCCTTGACCACGGCACGCGACCTGGCATACCAGCGACGGCTGCAGCTTGGCTGGGGACCGGGACCTGTCAGCATACAGCAACGAGCCGTCGCGAGGTTGGAAAGGGGAGACCGAGCCTAAACAGGACATGCATTCGCAATTCTTCATAACAAGGATAATATCAACAAAAGACATTACAGACCCTTTACACGCCCCCACGGGGTACTTCTTGATTCCTCGCAGGGAACAAAAGACGAGAACCTAGGAGAATCCTATCTACACGCCCCCGCGGTCGGGAGACTGGCGCCAACCCCATCCAGATCAGCGACGGCGGCGGTTGGGCGCTGCAGCCCTGATCCGGGCGCGGCGAAAGCTCGGGGGCATGTAGCTGTCGTCGCTCGTCTCCGGGGTCTCGTAGAGCTCAGGAGAACCGCTGGATGCCCAAGAGTCGCTGCTGCTGGAGGAGCCGCGGGCCGAGCGTGCATCGTCCTGGCGCTCCCCTCCGGGGCAGCACTCTAGGCGGCGGCCCTCCGCATCGAAGACCTTGAAGAGCAGCGTGGAGGCGCCGTCATAATCAAAGTGGATCGCGAGGGCGCCCTCAGCACGGCAGACCCGCGCGACCTCACCCCAGCCGCGGGTCATGAAGATCTTGCCGGGGGAGACCGCTTCAACCTCTGCTCCGGTCGCCGGAGCGTCGCAGTTAGCATGCTGCAACCAGAGCTCGAGGGGTCCCCTCGGCGGTATCACGTTGGAGAAGAACTGCGGGAAGCGGATCCAGGTGCTTGGGGGCATCGCCGCCCACAGCACGAGCTCGCGAGAGGAGTCCGCAGCGTGGATTCCAGGAGCGACGGCGCGTGTCGCCATGGCGTGGCGGCCGCAGTCGCGGCGCGGGCGGCGCCGCTCGTTGCTCCTTCCTCCTGAGCCCTCGGCTTGGGCGTACAGGGGTAGCGGATACCCAGGAGGAGGCCGCTCGCACCAAGGCCTCATCACCACCTGCATCGCCGCTGCGTTGTGGCGGTGAACCGACCTCTTCTTCGGCGGGAGCGGCGCCGGCACGTCAAGGGGAGTCTTTCCCTTCTCCGCGGCAGAAAACCTTGGGGTCGGTGCCATGGGAATTGCTACTAGCAGATGAGCAAGGAGGAAGAAGCAAGGCGAAGGGGAGCAGTAAAGGCAAGCACAGTCTGTGCCAACCCTTGTCAAGACGGGCAGTTGCTGAGGCAGCGTGGGGAAGCAGAGACACCCATGTCCAATCAACCGCCACGCGTCGACCAGGGCCGCAGGCTATTGGGGCCCGCGGCGCTCCGCACTTGACCTTTGGCTTCGCCTCGAAGCCAAGCCCGAGCGTGCCTTGGGCCCGGGGGCTACTGTCGGTGTTCTGGGAACGGGGGTCCCCAGACTTGCCTGCCTGTGGCCCACGGCGTGGCTCTGCTAGCAAGCTCGTATGGCCCATCTTCATCAACAAGGCATCCAAGACCCTCGCGAGGCGGACGACGCAAGACCTCCTCAGGAGCGGCCTCACCAGGTTGGCTCGCGAGGGGCGGAGAGATCAAGGCAAGGCAAACCTCGCGAGGTTCTCGTGACGTCAGCCATGACGATCGAGACCAGGCGGGCGCCAGCGCGCGCAGTGTCCTTGTTTCCCCTTTGGTGCTAAGGAAGCAAGTGCAGGCGCAGAGTACCGAGGCATCAAGCAAAGGTTTCCATATCGGTGCAATGAGACCAAGACCAGCAGGACGGCAATACGGAGGTCACCATGGAGCCCAAGGCGGCATCACCACCAGAGCCTTTTGCAGGCAAAGACCACTTTTGTCAGAATAAGCTGTACTAGCTGTCCCCTTTCAAATTGGCCATTGTTGGCTCCCTTCCCGCTCAATATTTGGGGAGAGGACCAGGGCCTATATAAGTAGGACTAGCCACCACCGTAGGGGACAAGGGATCCGGATTAGAACTCATTCAGAGGCATCTCATCTGATCCTTCGCCACACACCAAGCACAAGAACACCTCAACCTCAGGAGGTTGTTCTTCCCCTTGTACTGTTCATCATCAGCCCAAGAGGCAATCCACCACCACCACACTGGAGTAGGGTATTACACCACAACGGTGGCCCGAACCAGTATAAATCTTGTGTCTCTTGTGTTGTGAGTTCGTGGAGTTCGTCCGCGAGATCTTAGCAAGCTAGGACGTGGATCGGTAGGGGGAGAACTTCGCGCGCACCCCAGAGTTCGAACCTTAAGAGTTTTGCCGGAACTCGTGATCCGACAAGTGCATATTTGATGATTCAACTTCGCCAAGTTGATGCAAATCAGGCGTTTATCAGGCGCCTTCATGGACCCGCCGAGGGGCATGGTGAAATGCATGCCAGTATTATGACGCGCGCGAAGATGCTGCTGAGCAAAGGACATTTTGGGCACAATTTCAAGTGCAGTCACATCCGCCATGCCTCAATGATCAGATGAAGCAAATAATGGAGTTGCATCACGTCATCAGGCCTGCAATGGAAGACGTCTGCATTACCCTGTGGTCCACCGAGCCGTTGCCGTAACTATTTTGGTTTAGTCCAGCGGCTTCAAAGTGCCAGTCCTCGGTTTCAGCTCTGGAAGCATTCCGCCTGTTTGGAGGGTGCTCGGTAGGCATATGCGTGTGTGAAGATGCACTATCTGGGGATTAAGGCGGAGGAAATGGCTAAGGGTGGGCCCGAAGTGAAGAAGCGTGTGCCCGAGCAATATTTTGCTGATGTCATGTCAGGCGCACATATATCAGATTCTAAGTGTAGCAGGGAGACCATCCTTGAAAATTTTGAATAGAACTCCCTCGGTATGCTGAGGTGTATGATGTTAAAAAGACATGTCTCATTTTGAAATGCATGAGTCATTTATGTATGATGTGTTATTTTGACTCCTTTGCGACTGTTTAAAATTGAAAGTGACCAGTCATCAGCTTCTGCCCCTTTGTAGACGCTATGCAGGGTGTTTCTATAGTAACTATACAACCCTTAGCCAACAACCGGAGGTGGTTGTGTTAATAGAAACTAGGCAATCAGACTATGAGGTTTTAAAACTTTCACTTAGTCATAGGAGCTCGAAGTTTGGGGGAGAATTACTAGTCCCCGGTCTATGTTAAGTGTTCGGAGTCATCCAAGGTTAAAACCATTGACACTTCAGCCTATTTTTTAAAGAAAAGCCCATCATTTGACACGGAGTAACCTCTATCAATTTTTAGTTTGGCACAATCATCGGATCGCGGACCAATTTACGCTTATTGTGACAGTCAGCTTTCGACTTTCTCCACTGAGGTACTTCACCAGTTTAAATGGGAAGTAACAATCGCAGCGGTGCTCCCTTTATGCCCTTAGCCGAACAATGCGGAAACTTAAGGGGTAAGCACAGGAGCCGAGCAACCAAGCTATTGACCAAAGACACAATTCAAAATCGATGCATATAAAGCAATATCCGAGAATAGGAGGGTGAGGTCTTTTGTATGAGTACCAAGGAAAATTAGTGGGCATGGTTTAAATCCTAGCCCCCGGTCGAAACCGGTGACTTCTAAAGGTATGTAACAACTGTATCGCAAAAGTTGTCTTAGGCTCATAAGTAGAAGAGAAAAAAAAGAATGTGTTACTCGTAAAATGATTACAAGGGTTTTATCTTGAACTAATTGATAGGATCGAACCAAACAAGCTGAGCTATCAAAAAAAGTTTAAAAGATACATAAAAAGGTAAGTGATGTTGTGGTATGCAAGGCATCTATCATCGGGCTTGATGTCCTGTCCTGGTCCTATCGCGTGTCTTGACCTTTATGTTGTGTACCAGCAGGTCCTTGTCCAATCAAAGGTGATCGATTCCGCCTGTTGCGATGCTGCCATGACGCCCTAAATTCATGGTCCTTTGTAGAGGTCATCCTTGGTGGCAGCAGGCTGTCAGCTTAGTGCTATTTTTACAAGCCCCTGGTCGGGCCTTTAATGGTGCCACAACCAGGATGGACTTTGGCAACTGTTGGTTTAGCCAAACAGTTTGCCGTTATGATTGTGCTCCACAGCCTCCCATGGTATTTTGAGTGCGAAATTGTGTACCCGGGACACGTAGTCCATGATCAGGTAAAGGGAGCTGTGGAGTGCCCCTATTTGGGGTGTCCGCGCGACTGGCTGGGGGCAAAGGTAACACCTTGGAAGTGCTTGAGAGGGCTCCATGTGTTTGTTACGGTCAGAGACATTGATGCCTCTTCTGCGGCTTGGACCTCGGCTACGAAAGCCGCAGTTTGCTCCTCCGTGCGGAGAGAGTGTTCACTGCTATCATTGAATGTTATGACGCCATATAAGCATAGTGTGGGACAGCATTAAATCAAGCGAAAGCGGTTCACCCGAGGAGTGCGTGATAACCATTGCAGAAAGGATTGATGTTGAAGATTAAGCCTTCGCTTCGGAAGTTCTCGGGAGCCAAAGACTACTTCCAGAGTAATAGTCCTGGAGCATTGCGCCTCAACCCCTGGTATGACACCCTTGAAAGTGGTGTTACTGGGCTTAATCCTTGATGGATCAATGCCATCTTTTTAACTGTATCCGCATAAATTAGGTTGAGGCTGCTGCCCCTTTCCATAAGGACTCGTGTTAGGTGAAGCCGTCCACTATGGGATCGACACCAGAGCCACCGTCCCTCCATGACGGATACTGGTCGGATGGTCTCGTCAATCAAAGGTGATCGGGCAAGCCGACCATGGATTGTACTTCATCGCTACTGGCTCCGAGGTGTAGATATCTCGGAGCGCATGCTTCCTCTCCTTTTTAGGGATATGAGTAGTGTAAAACATGTTAACATCCTTTAGTTTGGGAGGGGACTATTTTTGGCCTCCATTATTTGGCCTGGGAGGTTCATCCTCATCCTCGCTACGAAGTTAACCCTTGCCCTGGTTCTCGGCTATGATCTTACCGGCTTGTTTGATGACCCAGCAGTTTCGGTTAGAGTGATTAGTGGGCTTGTCCGAAGTACCGTGAATTTGGCAAGGCTTGTCAAGGATTTTGTCCAGTGTGGACGGACCGTCCATGTTCCCTTTAAAGGGCATCTTTTTCTGGCTAGTCTGTGGATTGTTGAATCCGGAATTCATGATCGCCTCTTCGGTGTCACTGCAATTGCCTTTGTGCCAATGCTTGTTCTTTTTGTTGTACCGAGGCTTCCCGTTCCCGTCACACGTTTCAAAGGTGCCGGGGTCGCCGATGTTGCTTCCGCTGTGGGCCAACTAGATATACTCTCCTACGTAGAACCGGATCATTAGGGAGGTGAGGGCTGCCATGGTCCTCGACTTATCATGTCCGAGCTATCGCGCCAGCCATTCATCACGGATGTTTTCCCGGAAAGCAGCAATTGCTTCTGTGTCAGGACAGTCTATGATCTGGTTTTTCTTGGTCAAGAACCGGTTCCAAAACATCCTAGCTGACTCGCCGGGCTGTTGGATGATACGGCTGAGGTCGTTGGCGTCCGGAGGACGAACATAGGTGCCCTGGAAATTAGCTCGGAAGGCATCTTCAAGCTCTTCTCAGCTTCCAATAGAGTTCTCGGGCAAGCTATTGAGCCAGTGCCTCACCGACCCTTTGAGTTTCAACGGTAAATACTTAATGGCGTGTAGGTCATCTCCTCGGGCCATATGGATGTGGAGGAGAAAAGTCCTTGGAGCACACAGCGGGGTTAGTTGTCCCATCATATTGCTCGATATTAACGAGTTTAAACCCTTCTGGGAACTGGTGTTGCATGACCTCGTCTGTGAAGCACATCGGGTGAGCAGCTCCCCTAATTCAGGTTGCATCATGTCGGACATTAGTAGTTCTCCGAACATGGGCGCGATCAGGGTCATGCCATGCCTATTTAGCCATGCCTGATATACGTCATGTCTAGTAGGTGCATGCCCCCGGGATCCATATATGGATCGTGAGGGAGTAGGGTTTGTATTTAATTTTCTTTGCAAATTGTACGACAAAGCAAGCGGGACCAGGTCTTTGCCGCAACGGCGGGGGATAATTGGGGGGGGGGGGGTCTTGAAGCTCTCCAGCTGGTTTGTCCCGTCCCCTAGGAGGGCGGTCATGCATATCGGCTCGATCGTGCTTAGGGAGCACATTGTCGTTGACTTCATCATCAAATGCTAGAAGCAAACACCACAGTGGATAAGATTTAGTTTGTTCCGCGAGTCTTTGCTCGAGGTCTTGCTCGGCGATGAGGACTTCGACCCACTTATGATTGAGCACATCTTCATCGGCTTTAAGCTACTGACATTGCCTTTTTATACTTCGGGCAGAGCTAATGAGCCGCCTTCAAAAGTTCTCAAAATCGAGGGGTTCTCCAGTGACGTCGAACTCATCGGATCCCAGACTGATGTCTTCCTCGGATTCAGGCATGTAGTGGCTATCCTCGGGATCATCGTCTGTGCCCATCCCTATGGCGCTGTCGATCTAACCAGTCATGGCATCGTCACCGTTGCCCTGGTCCTCGACGCTATCCGGGGTAGCGTCGTTATCGGTGGCATCGTTGGTGTTGTTGTTGCTGGCGTTCCCATTACAAGTGCCTTTAGACTTCTTCCTTCTTCGTCGGTGCTTGGGGGGTCAGGGTCTCCCTCCTCTTCATTATCTTTGGGGGTATCAACTATGTAGACGTTGTAGGTGGAGGTTGTTGCCCATTTGCCTGTGTTGGAGGTGGATACAGGTAATGTCATACATACCATCGACATCTTCATCCATGTCCATCGCCTCTTCAGAGGCATAGTCCAATACATCGGTAAATCCTCAAATGTAGCGACTAGGTGGGTGGTGGGTGGGACGTAAATTTCCCTATCATTGGATTTACATTCGATCTGGTCATAGAGCGAGGACCACCCATCCGAAATCCTAAGGTTTTGGATTCGGTCTAGCATCTCATTTAAAAGTGAGAGGTCTGTTGGGCCCATCTCTTGATTGTAGGCAGGGCTAACCTCCAGTACGTTCAGCGAGCATTGATCAGCCAGGGTTGGGCCTGGTCCGGCAATGAGGTGATCAGATTTAAACTAGAAATTGGTTCCGAGGTGGGACCTCATCCGAGCTCAAGATGTGAGGTCAAGGCTGCGACATCCATGGATTTCTCAAGCCAATCTGATATCCAGCCTGAAAGAGCGAGATCGCCATGGGAATCAGTAGTATATTCCAGACTCCCAAATCTAATGATCTGTTCTGGGGCAAAGCTTTCGACCAGGGCGAGGTGAACGGCCGGATCAACGTGGAGGACGATACTGCCGAACGCGAAAAGTTGGCCGGGGACAAAGATGTCCCCACAGCCGATTGTTGGGAAATGTTGCATGGAAAACAAAAAATTTCTACGCACATGCAAGATCTATTCATGGAGATGCATAGCTACGAGAGGGGGGAGCATCTACATACCCTTGTAGATCGCTAAGCAGAAGCATTTATCAACGCGGTTGATCTAGTCGTACACCTTCACGATCTGTTCCATTCAAGCACCAAACGTATGGCACCTCCGCGTTCAGCACACGTTCAGCTCGATGACGTCCTCGCCTTCTTGATCCAGCAAGATGGGCGAAGTAGTAGATGAGTTCCAGCAGCACGACGGCATGGTGACGGTGGTGGTGAACTATTTCCGCAGAGCTTCGCCAAGCACAACGGATTTAGAGCAGAGGATGAACTGGAGGGAGGAGATTAGAACCACACTAGGCTTCTAATTATGAGGATTAGAGGTAGCTAGGGCTAGCTCTAATTAGTCAACTAGGACCAACTATAGAAGGCTCAAAAACTTGTGTTCTAGGGGCTAGCTCTGCTCCTCTATTTTTATGTTGAGCCCTGGGGTCGTTACTTGGGGAGAGGGCCTCCTCAAAGTCGGTTTGGAATGCAAGGAAGAGTCCTTCTCAGATTCCAGCACTACACGCCAGGGTCCTCGGCGTCTGGCCTAGGGCCAGACGCTAGGGTCCCTGGCGTCTGGTCCCTGACCTCCGCAAAACTTCCTTTTGCACCGACCTAAAGCAACGTGGGCCTTACCCCTTGGCCCAACCATATCATCCTATATATCAATCTTTACCTCTGGACCATTCCGGAGCTCCTCATCATGCCCGTGATCTCATCCGGGACTCCAAACAACATTCGGTCACCAACATACATAACTCATATAATATTATATCATCAACAAACATTAAGCGTGCAGACCCTACGGGTTCGAGAATGATGTATACATGACCGAGACGCTTCTTCGGTCAATAAACAATAGCGGGACCTGGATGCCCATATTGGTTCCTACATATTCTACGAAGATCTTCATCGATTTAACCTTTATGACAACATACGTAGTTCCCTTTGTCCGTCGGTATGTTACTTGCCCGAGATTCGATCGTCGGTATCTCCATACCTAGTTCAATCTCGTTACCGGCAAGTCTCTTTACTAGTTCCGTAATACATCATCTTGCAACTAACTCCTTAGTCACTTTACTTGCAAGCTTCTTGTGATATTGTATTACCGAGAGGGCCCAGATATACCTCTCCCTTATACGGGGTGACAAATCCCAATCTCGATTCACGCCAACTCAATAGACACCTTCGGAGATACCTGTAGAGCATCTTTATGATCACCCAGTTATGAAGTAACGTTTGATAGCACACAAGGTATTCCTCCGGTATTCGGGAGTTGCATGATCTCATGGTCGAAGGAATATGTATTTGACATTAAGAAAGAAGTAGCAAAAACTGAACGATCATATGCTATGCTAACGGATGGGTCTTGCCCATCACATCATTCTCCTAATGATGTGATCCCGTTATCAAGTGACAACACATGTCTATGGTTAGGAAACCATAACCATCTTTTGATCAACGAGCTAGTATAGTAGAGGCTTACCAGGGACTTAATATTTGTCTATGTATTCACACATGTATTTAAGTTTTCGATCAATACAATTATAGCATGAATAATAAACCTTTATCATGATTAAGGAAATATAATAATAACCACTTTATTAATGCCTCTAGGGCATATTTCCAACACCGATATCGCTGTTGATCTGAAGACGAGCCATTGATCCTTTGTAACCACATAGCGGGACCTGTATGAGCCACCAATGATAGTACTAAACCGGTAGATCTCGGCTAGGGGGTCCCGAGCTACGGGTCCAGGAGCAATGGTAACAGGAGACAAGGGAGACGATGTTCACCCAGGGTCGGCCCTCTTGAAGTGGTAAAGCTCTATGTTTTGCTTTGATTGTATTGATGTGATGGAGTACAGAGTACAGGATGACCTACCTTGAGATCGTATGATTGTGTTCTAAACCCTAAGGCTTGTAATTGTGCCTCTACGGACTAAACCCCTTGGCTTATATATACACCGGGGGTAACTAGGTTACAAGTAAGGTCAGTTGCCAACTAGGAATAATCATGTCGAATATTGAGCTCTCCTTGAAGTGCACACCAAGTCTTCGAAAGTTTCCGTCCTTCTTATGTCGAGGGCCACAACCTCGACATTCCTTCCTCCAGTGGTCGGTGGGTCATCAGGCTGACACATGGACGACAGGCCATACAGGTTGATACCCCTTAGTCCAGGACACCCTCACTCGTGGCCTGGCCGGATGTGCACCTGCTGAACGACTGACATGGGAACCTGGAAAGGGTTCTAGTACCAACCTGAACGGCTGACATTTGAACCTGGAAAGGGTTCTAGTGCCAGCCTTTTCGGCCTCTGGTTGCGCGCGGTTTGAGGAGATCCGCCGCCGTCGCGCTCAGCTCCCCAACGACTTCCACCTCGACCCAGCGTTCACCGAGGATCCCTCCACTAGGATACGTGTTTCTACTACGGGCACAACCAGTGCCGCCGATTTTAGTTTGCCACCCCCGCGTGTGCTCCAACGCTGAAGGAGGAGGAGGACGACGAGGCCCTCAAGAACGTCATCGAGGACTCCGAGCCAGACGAGCTTGCCCAGTGGCCCTGCCACTGGCGCTCCATGCATTGACGTTGCAGGCCACCGCGCCTTCCCCTGCGCCGCCGCCAAAGCCGTAGCTGGAGCCACTGGCAGGGCTAGGGGCCCACGTGAGGACGTGGACGTCCACAGTCCCTTGCACGCCCAAGTGGGTGGGGCCGGAGCAGCAGGAGGTGCCAGCGATGCCACTGCGTGTGCCGGTGGCCGTGGCCACTGCACTAGAAGCATGGCCATATCCATGGTCACCTACGGTGTACATCGACCTCGTCGGTGACGAGGACGAGGATGAACAACTATAGATCTAGATTTTTTTTAGTTATGTTTTTCTAGTTTTCATTAATGTAATGAACAGACTTTTGGAATATATACATTTTAAGTCAAAATTTGGCCAAAAAATGAAATGCAGACTAGCACGTTGGGCGCACTGGCGGGCGGACGAATAGAGACAGGCGAACTTTTGGTGTCCGCAGGCCACCCAAACGGATAAAAAAGGACACATTGTGTGTCCGTTTGGGTCGGCCCATTGGAGTTGCACTTCCGTTGCGGAGGAAGATGCAAATGGATAGTGACTTGCTCAGGGACAAGATGCAGGAAATCATCACATAAAAAAGCTACCTAAGAGCATCTGCAACCGGACGCCCCCCCTCCCAACATTCGCCCCAAACGCTCGGGCGGGCTGCCCAGTCAGTGCCTGGATGATTTTTGGCCACCCAACCGGGCTCAAACGCCTAGACTGATCGGCTCTCCCCATACCCGGCCCATTTATGGGGCGGATATGGGGACGCCCGGACGCGCCCACCATGTCAGACTGGTCGAAAGAGCCCACACAGGGATGCGGAGAGACCATTGGTCCGACGGGAGCCTCATCCGCTCCACGCCACGCGGCGCCGCTCTTGAATTCCTCCCAAGGGAGGAGGCCGGCTATATTAAACCGGATGGCGGCAGCCAAACCTTATCTGCCCCATTTCCCCTTTCTCCTTCCCTCCTCCGCTACTTCCAATCCGCCCGTCGCGCCATGTCGAGTCGCCGGATCACCACCTACGCCATGCTCACTCCGAAGCATCGTCTGCAACTGCTGGAGGAGATCTTGGTGAGACGAGCTGCTCATTTTACTGTGGGCCTTCCTTTGAATTCACTGAGCCGGAGGAGGAGGACGAGGAGAAGGAGAAGGGGGAGCAACCGCCGAGAGCAGAGTCCATGGAGGAGGAGGCGGCGGAGCCGGAGGTGGAGACAGAGGTGGAGGAGGAGGAGGCGGTGGAGCCGGCTGCAGCATTGCCATAGCGAACACGCAGGCGGAGTATGGTGGAGCAGACCACCATCCTGAAGTCCATCCAGGATGAGGCCTATGTCAAGGCCAACCGGCGGATCATCCGGCAAGAACAGGCGGCGATGGAGGCGCTGTTCGCCGAACTGGATGCGTAGGCGGTGGGGGAGGAGCCGGAGCCTCCGCAGGCGCGGGAGCTGACACAATTGCCCGTCTACCCGCGTCGGGCACGGAGATCATCGACATCTCCGGCGATGAGTAGTTTTAGCTATGTAAGTACATAGGTTTTTATCTGCATGGTAAGTATGAATATGAGATATGAAATTTGAGGTTAATTGTTGTGACGGTTTTTGGTGTGTTGTTCACTGTCCGCAGACACATCCGGACGCGTCCGCGGACACTTAGGGGCCTAACTTTTGCTGGGTAGTTTCGAGGTTGTGACCTGGCCGGAGATATATGAGATGCGTGGTGCTTTTGTTTTCGTTTTGTCCTGATTCGGTGCAGGGGCAACAGCATTCGGCTGTCATGGACTCCGCAAGCATCAGCAAAGCCACCAATTGATCACGAGTCCCAGTACTCTGATCACTCATTCATTAACCTCCACACAAATTGTTCAAACACAGCGTGAAGCAAGCTACCACGGCAAGCCGCACGCGCGAACTCTTCCCCTGTAAACCGTCCCGCACACCACTCAATCGCGCCAGTACAATTCCCACGTCACCGGCGCGCCGAAGAGAGCAGAAACCACGCCACCGCTTGCCTACACGGAGGTACAGTATCGTTCAGGACAAGATCGAATGCGCCACCCCACCGATCGCTTCGAACACTTGCATATTTGCTTGCGTGCATGCATGCACACTTGGATGCCTCCCGGGCGTCGTGCTGGTCCCGAATTTTGTCATCAACTCGGTCGGAGACATCATGATAAGGTCGTCCAACGAATCCATCCATATTCTACCGATTTCCAGATGGGAGGTAGCTGGTGTGTTTTGTGCTCATTCTTCTCAGCAGTAAATCCGCTGGATTTTTGCATTCAGCAGTAATAAATCCACTGGACCCGCAACAGCAGCAGCAGCATAGCATTATCCAACAGGAAATCAACATCCACCTTTGACCGCCCTCAGAATTCAAAGGCTGTATTGTAGCAGCATCTGGACGTTAATTTTGGATGCATCCTCTGCAATGATATAATGCACCACATGGCCACCTCAGCTTTTTCTGAACCAACCAGGATCCGATGCTGCTGCTGTTCTTTTTTTTTTTAACAGAACCTTCTACTGTCTTGTTCTTACCTTGGTTCCAAGACTTCTGATCAAGGCACTGCAACTTCAGCAAGTGAAAACGGCCACTGCTGCAGTACAGTACAATCAATTATCTCATGAGCAGTAGACGGTGGTGGCGTCAGAAGAGTGATTGCCCTTGTTCCCAGTGCGTACAATCTTGGCAAAGGCGGCAGGTTGGTTGCACATGCTGCCCAAGTGACGCCAGACGAGTACAGGAGACATTAGCTATCAGCCATCAGTGCCAGCTCCTCTCCGCGGCGGCCGCTTATTTTTATCCGGTGATTTGGTACTGATGCAGCTGGCCAAAGCTTGCACAAATGGCAACCCCCAGCATGATAGTATGAGCTTGCGACATGACATGGCGACAAAGCCAAGCCAATAAAGCCCCCCAAAGAGACAAAGAAGCCATCAAAACCGGCCTAACAACCCTATTGATACCAATTTATTTGACAGCCAGGACAAGGAGCATGCTGGGCTACAGGGGCCAGCCTGTGCATCCCAGGATAACATGTGAGGCTGTTCTATTGGATGCTCACAAGATGATGATGACAAGATGTACAGGGTCACCTTAACATATTGTATAATGTTTATTTTATATATGGCAATAAAATAAACAGCAATATAAACCAACTCTTTGGACTCGACAACCTACCGGACAAAATTTCTTACAGATTGAATGAACAAATGTAACTGTACAAGGAAACACCTCTCTGGACTCATCAAGGACGCCAGCCAAAATTTTGTATTATGAGCCTCAAAGCTGACTGTACGAAGCCCGATGATTCTTTGATGCACCTATAACGGAAGAGAATTTTTTTGGGGGAAAGATGGCGATGAAGCTAGAGCTAGATGTCTCCAGATTGTACATGGACAGAAACATGAAAGGATGAATATTGGGTGCTATATGCATTTACGCTGTCGCAAGGGCATGGTAGCTAAGGGTGGATGAGCAGATGGAGGAATTTGATGATTGACTGTGGAGGTCGGAACAAGCCTCGGGAAATACCGACTCGGAGTATCCAGAAATGTTGGAGCAAGACCAAGAGGCAGAATGCGCTGAATCAGCTATGGTGAAATTGATATTGGAGAGGCAGATATTGGTGAAAGGATCGCCATCGATTCCCGACAAAACTCCTGCAAACGAAATGTTTTTTCCAACCATGTCTTTTAAGGTGATTCCACTGATCTCCGGGAGTGCAGACAAATCAAAATGTTCATCAGGATGGCTTGACCAATCGCCGGTGAACTCGATTGCAACATGGACGTCTTCCATTTGGACATCTGATACTATCGCATCCCTTATATAACCACCACGGCCTGGTGCGGTCCTGAAGGATATACCTTTGGATGAACCATGAATATGAAGGTGATCAACATGAACATCCGAGATCCCACCAGACATCTCACTGCCAAATGCAAGAGCAGCTCCCAGTGAGGCTTGCAGATCCACTCTACTAATGTGAATGTCTGAGGTTGGCCTTCCAAATGTAATGCCATAGTTGTCCCACCCACTTTTTAATGAGATGGCATCATGACCGACGCTAATTCTGCTGTCCTCAATGCACATATTCGAGCATGAATCTGCATAGAAAACAGTACAGAAGTTATTCACAATCTTCAGCCATGCTACTGCAGTAGAACAATGTTCGCAAAGAACTTATACAAAAATAACACAAGCAATTTAAGGAAACAATAGATTTATCTTGCGGTAAGTAGATCTGAGGTATTTTATTCTGATTCCTTTCAATAGCAAGTAGGTTATTTTTACTAGCTCCTGGAACGCATCCAAATACATATAATGGCAACTCAAATTAAGTAGCAAAACACGTTTACTTGTGGAAAAAATCTTTATGTGTGTGAATTTAGAATATAAATATCCAATCAAAACCTAATAGATGATTTAGATTAAATATAATGTAAAGTCTTTTACTAAAGTAGCAGCACATGAAGAGCAGTGTTACCTGGGACAATTCCATTGGTGAGTGGAGCATCCAATCCAGTCTCGATTGTGACATTACGGATTGTTACATTGCTGGAAAAAAACATGTTAATACATCTCTCAAACACTAAGAATGGGTTTAGAATTATCTCTGGAAAAAAAAATGTCAACATACCTGCAATACACAGGATGTATACCCCATGCTGGAGAATCTAAAAATGTCAAGTTCGAAATCACAATTTCTTCCGAATCCTCAAACTCCACAAGATGAGGCCGGCTATAGTTCAATTTATTTGAGCGAAACCAATTCCACCATATCAAACCCTGGCCGTCTACGATTCCACTGTTCCCTGTAAAAATGTAATTTAAATGTGACTATGAATTGAATATACTAAAACAAATAACAAACCACATAAAATTCTGATGTCTGACAGAAGACTATATTTACCTGTAATTATGACATCGGTAACATTGTGCCCATTTATTAAGCTGCGATGCCTTGCACCCGGAAGATCAATTCCTTGGCCATATGATGGCAAAGGTTCCACAATTGGCCATTGTGTCACATCCTGCAGTGCAAATGCAAATTCATAGTCAATTTCAAATACAATGAGTATTGAATTAATTCCCGAGACTAAAAAGAATATATGAGGTATAAATAAGAAGTTTCTTCCTTTTATACTAATTTATGCTGCCTATGTTATCCTATTTCTCATAATTTCAAACTTCAAAATAATGTAGTAGAAGAAAACTCAACAAGACATCGTCCATTCCGTGATGTGCACAAAATATTGTGTATTACGGGCAGGCAATCAAAATCGGCCTACTAACAGGCATGATTAAAGAAAGCAGCTTGACTTCAAAACAATCCAAGTACAAATTGTTTTTCCTTGTTTGCTGGCCTCACATGGACAGCTATGTGTCCCCATCCGATGCCCATTTGTATTAGGAAAGACAAAACCGATGGGCAGATAGTCGAATATTGGGCCGCTAATGTTTATAAAATTTTATATACGCGGAAACCCATGTATAAGAAAATTCATAGTGAGATCTAAATATGCGCAAGACCAAAATAATGATTATACTAACACGAAAACGTATTTCAAGGTAAACATCACATATGACCTCTACCTAGAGACATGTCAAATGGTTCCAACTAAACATCTTTCACCAACCATACATAAACGAAGAAATAAGCTGACAGCTAAGAATATTGCAAGTTCCTAACAGTTCTCAATGTTAATGCAGTTGAAAGCGACAAATAAACCCACATTCATGCAACGATGTCTAAAAAGTCAATTGATATCAAGAAAACATCCTAAGCTCCTACTGTCAGTGTGGAACGAAAGCGGCAGGTATGCCACATCAATCCTGGAATAGGAGAACATCCAATCCGTGGAATCAGCAGCACTGCAGAATTCTCATGCTGATAAAATGAGAAGGCGTTTAACAAGTCACTAATGTGGAGAACAACCTCGGTGCCGATGATGACAGCGTCCTTCTCCAGGAAAAGGGTGAGGTGGCTGGTGAGGTTGAAGCTGCCGGTGAGCCACCGCCCCTTGGGCACGTACAGCTGTGCGCCGCCCTTGTCGGCAAAGGACCGCAGGTAGAAGATGGCGTTCTGGAAGGGCACCGTATTGACGGTCAGGCCGTCGCCGACGGCCCCAAACTCAGTGATGGTCACGCTATGTGGCCGCGGCCGCCCGCTGTACCGCGCACATTGCGCCTCCCCCTGCGCGAGCCCAATTACGGCAAGCAGCGATGCCAGAACTACCTGCAACAAAACAGAGCAGCACAAGAACACGAACCAGTCAGTACTAGTTTGCACTGCAACTCCATGAATCCAACACGAAGCTTCAAAAAAATTCCAGATCAATCAGGGAATCAAATTCGCAAGAAGCAAGAAACAGCGCGTCGGATCGCAAGATCTCAACAGGAGGATCTCGAATTTGGGGAGGACACCAAGCGGCGGAAATCAATAGCAGTGGGGCGCCCTAGCTCCCCACGGCGCCGTGCAACAACCAAACAGAACCAATCCGGGAAGGAAGCGCCGGGAAGAGCACCTTCGCGGCCAAAAAACCACAGGAATTACTTAACCCAAGCGGTGATAAACGTACTTACTAGACTCGCCATGAGTGTCCCCCTTTGCGGCAGAAGGGGGGGAGCGGAGCGGCGAACCAAAGGGCAGGGGCCGAGAAGACGTAGCTCCAGGAACCGCAGGAGAGAAAGACGAAGGCAAGCTGCTAAGTAATCGGCTTCGGACTGAGAGAGGAGGACGAGGAAGGGGGAGGCGGTGGGGAGAGAGAAGAAGAATAAGAAGCAGCAGCCCGAGCAGAGCTGAAGTTTTGATGATTGGGTATGATACAGCTTGGCTTGTCCTAGTATTTGTTTAGTCCTCTAGACTTTAGGCATGAAAGAAAAATGCATAAAATATTATGCAAAATCTACGCTTGGGACTAGAAGAAAGAGGGAGGAGTAATAAATCTTAGAAGAAAGAAGAGGAGAGGCTGACCAGTGACCAGCGGGCTCATATGGCGGTGGTGGTGGCGGCGGCGGCGGTGGCGGTGGCGGTGGCGAGCACCCGACGACATGCTCTTTAAAAGGCTCGCCGACGACCTAGTGGGTTCACATTCTCTCTCGAGCTCAGAGACGATGAGTGTCAGCGCTCGATCTTGCTCCCACTAGTGGTGATGTTCATCGGATGAGGTTGACGACAAGGTCTGACGAAAGGGATGGGAGAAGGAAGGTGGAGGGGTAGTAAGAGAGGAGAAGAGAGTCGGGAAAGAAAGGAAGAAAGAAAGAAGATGGCGGGAAAAAAGGGATTGATGGAGAAAGAAAGGCAGATAGGAACAAGGCGGTTTGCGCCCCGATGCGCCAAGGGATCATCTTGCCACAACGTCGTCCTAAATAATAAACTACTAGAAATCGTAGGTGAGCCAAAATCCTGTCACATAATGCTCGAGATAGAACTAACACTGCTATATACATTTTTTTCCATTTCTAAACAATTGGAAGGGTCCCAAAGGAAGCTGCATTAAGTCAAAGCGCTGAAAGTACATCTCACAAAAGGACTCGGTAAACTTAAAATTACAACCCAATCCCTAAAATATGCATGGATGTCCGTAGACCGAAAAGTAAATTTGCACCTGGGTCGTAATATCAACTTCTACTCAAATTTGCTCCGGCCATCGTCGGAGAGGAACCACTTGGGGTCATCGAACCACCTCCACGCTTCTCCAACACCGGAGAACCAGAGGAAGAAGATATGTACTCTAAGACAAAGTTGAATTGCCCCCATAAGGACACTTGCACGCCAGGAAGAGAACAGGAACCAACGACGATAAGCTTGACAAGCAAAAGTTCCATTAGGCCGCCCTGTGGCCAGAAGAATCACCGGTGAGGCTTTGAAGAGGGAGCATCGGCCGCCTCTTGCAACTCCCCTGAGTGATGTCAAAGGCGTCGAAGCCTGCCGTAACTTCGCCACAAATGAGCGTCAGTGGTGATGAAGCACCTCCTAACCATTGGAATTGGGATCATCACCCCCCTCCGCTTTGTGTGCGCCACTCGGTGGCCAGCGAAGCTGAGAAGGAAGGGTGATCCGACCTCCTGAGTAGGTATGCCAACGACCATGGATCATCGCTGACAGAAGTATGGTCGTATGCGACCGCACTTAGCTTGGATACAACAGAGACACGCTCCACCTTGGCATGATTCCATACATCTCTAAGGCACACCTCATCCTAGATATAGTATGTACATGACTTCCTCTTGCGCCTCTACCACCTCTAAACCCATTGGACTTGCCGCTAGATAAGAAAGTGGATCGGGCTATGGCCTCTTTCTCAAGAGAGACTCTCAAGTGGGCAACTCTCTCTGTCCGGCACTAGCCATCTATAGCTTGCATATTGATAAGCACAAATTCGGAAGCAAACCTTCAACAAAACTAACATGAATATCTTCAGATGGGATGACCTTTTGATTTCGGTCCATCACTTTGTCAAGGGTAGCGACTAGAGTCCACAACAAGACTCGGGGCTTCTTTGATTCAAAATGATTTATAGAGAAATTTTGAGGGACTAGATCCTTAGGTTTTTTTATATGTTGGTCGTTTGATTCGTATGATTGATGTCCATATGATTTTTTGTAATGATTCCTTAGTACTACATTCCATACAATTTCCAGCATCCATACAAACTTCTTAGAAAGAATATTTTGGTTTTCCCGTATATATCAAACAATCCAAAATCATGTAGGATTCTAATGGACAGACATTGAAACCGTTTGTTTTTACTATGTTTTTTGGAATCCTCCAAACCAAGGAGGCCCTGAGATATGCGATGCATGGAATAAATTTACCATCTTGTCTTATGTATACCACGGAATCCACCAAATTCATTAGTTTTGTAACTAAATTTATAAGTGGGTTATGTGTTTCCACGAATACTTTAGGTGGTATTTATGTTCACGGTGTACCCGTTGTTCACACGTGAGGTACCAATATATACCACGTAAAGAAATGCATATTATGTATAGTGATTAATTATGGGTCCTCGCCGACTTTGTTTTCACTCCCCCTTGTAAATTTTCTTTTGATTACTTCATGGCATGTCTTTTCTAGAATGTCATTTATTTCCAAGAATGGTGTAGTCTAACAAAACATCTGCCTAATACTTAAGCGCCTCGAATGGACAACATAATGAGGTCTGTGAGTGGAAAATATAAAACATATTACATGAGAATGCTATTCTTTCTAATTGTTGTAGACCTTTTTTAGGAACACTGCAGGAGCTCTGTTGATTTCGTTAAGAGAGAAAACAAATTCAGAGTTGGCTAGTTTATAAGGAACACAAAAAACCATCGAACAACCGAAAAAATAGAGAAAAACAAACGCTAAAACTAACCCAAATACACTACTAGGGAAAACCTTATACACAGAACATCATCAGTAGCGCCTATTAGACGGTCGCGCTACTACTAACTAGCAGCAGCGCGGGTAAAGCGATGTCAGGACCCCAGTCCTAAGCCACATCGATCTAGCATGTAACACATCATATCACTTTGCGGCCTCACGCATGGTATTCCCACGGGTGCCACCTTACCTGGCCCGGGACCGTTTGCGTCTTTTGGCTCAGGTATATGATAGTGTCGCTAGCATCCATATGATAGAGAACCCGGGCCGACATGACTAGTCGTGAACCCAAAGTGACACTAACTTACAGGGACAGGCATACATGACCCAGCAACGAACATGTCGGTCATCAGCGAGTGAATTCGGGCTGTAGCAACTGGGCTAGCAGGACTCCGGGAATCCGGGCTGTAGCAGGCTAACAGGACTCCGAAGACACCGCGTGACATTTCCCTGAAGGGACAGACACATGATCGAAGAAGGACACATGACGGCCAGTCTAAGTGTTCCGGAGCAGTAGCAACTGGGCTAACAGGACTCCAGTAAACCGGGCTGTAGCAGACTACCATGGCTCAGTGGAAGCACTAGACTACATTTCCCCATAAGAGAGGCTACCAAGGATAGACAACTAGGTTGTCGGATCCCACACATACCAAGCATTTCAAATCATACACGCAATATGCTCGATATGTGCAAATACAACATGGCATCACAACAAAACTCTGCAACTCAAAGTATTTATTCATTAGGCTCCGAGGAGCCAGATATTACAAACATGGGTCTGATGACCCAGCATTCAAGTCATACAAGCAACAAGCACATGCGGAAGCTTAACTTTTCTGAGTACAGACCACTACAAATGAAAAAGGCTGAGAAGCCTGACTATCTACAAGACCCTGCCGGGGGCACAAGATCGTAGCTAAGGTAACAAGCTAACGTTGAAGTCCACGCGGAACTACTAGCAAGACTGAAGTCTCTCTGCAAAAACATAAATTAAGCAAACGTGAGTACAAATGTACCCAGCAAGACTTACATCAGAACTAGCTACATATGCATCGGTATCAACAAAGGGGTGGTGGAGTTTGACTGCAGCAAGCCAGCTTTGACTCGGTGGCTATCCTGTACTACGTCTGCAAGTAACTCTTTTGAGGTGGCGCACACGAGTCCATATATTCACCATATCAATACACCACTATGGATCCGCTCCCGTCTCCCTACGAGAAGGCCATCCATAGCACTCACACTTATCTTGCGCATTTTAGAGTATCCACTTCAAGTTATCTATGAACTGTACAGGCAACCCAGAAGTCCTTTTACCGCGGACACGACTATTCGAATAGATCATTTATAACCCTGCAGGGGTGTACTTCTTCACACACGCTCTCGCCACTTACCACCATGTACACGTCGTGTATCTCGGCAACCTTCAAGCGGAAGCCTGGCGAGGGAGTCGGCCACGACCTGACTAACCACACAAGTCTCTAGTCCAGGTTTATCGCCTATTCGGGTTCCATCCGCAAGGAGATCCGGCCGGGATGTCGCTCACGGCCCCAAACGATGGGAGCAGGGTTCCCAAGCCCAGCATCCGGGTGCCACTTGGTACACCGTGCCACTGTGCCTAGTCTGTCCCAAGCCCACCTGTACCGGGTGCCACTTGGTAGACTACTAGCACTACCTACAAACACCAGAAACTAGTTGCAACTCCTGGACAGAGATCAGGTTGATTAATAAGCCGAGAGGGGCCGAGTTACCGGAACCCAATGTGTGGTAGTAGCTGTTCATGGATCACAAACACAGAACTCAGTTCCTGAGGACGGTTACAATGAGACAACCCACCATGTACTCCTACATGGTCTCTCACCGCTACCTTTACCAAATCGTGTTCACACACTTAGCTCTCAACAGTAGGACATGTTCACAACTTTCCAATTCATCCCCAATGAATCAGACCCGACACAACTCTAAGCAATAGCAGGCATGACAAACAAGCATGAATGAGTAGGCACATCAGGGCTCAAACAACTCCTACTCATGCTAGTGGGTTTCATCTATTTACTGTGGCAATGACAGGTCATGCAGAGGAAAGGGGTTCAACTACCGCAACATGTAACAGTTGAATCGTTGTTTTCCTAATGCAGTAAAAGAGAGCAGGAGCGAGAGAGTGGGATTGTATCAGAATGAACAAGGGTTTTTTGCTTGCCTGGCACTTCTGAAGATAGTATAGTTCTTCATCGGTGTCATTGATCACGTCGTCGGAAACATCGTATACTAAAAGGGAACAACCACCGGCAAACACAAAAGGAACCACAATCAATGCAATGCACATTCATATGAATGATATGTCATATTAAAGTACTGAATTGACCTAGTGCAACAGTTAGTCATATTCATTGAAGTGGAATTCAAACCTATAGCAAATTCCAACTCCAAAACTAATTACCATTTATTCCATAATCATGAATTGTCCTATTCAGTGAGGTTAACTTTTTCAAACATGCATGAAAATGCCATATTCAGATTCTTTGGATTTTTCTGATCATTTTTCATATATATAACTTATTTCAATCTGAGTTATAGATAATTTTCTATGAAATTTCGAAGTTTATACTATTTCTGGAATTTTCTGAATTTGTTTTAATCCAGAAATTCCTTTACTGCGTCAGCATGACGTCTGAGTGATGTCAGCATGTCAACTGACCGTACCAGTCAAACCTGACGTGTGGGTCCCATTGGCCAGTCTCACAGTGCTGGCTCGTGTCACACACAGGTGGGACCGGTCAACGTACACGTCAGCAAGGTCAATGCTGATGCGTGGGTCCAGTCGAATTAGATTAATTCTAACTAATTGCGTTAGCCTGTTAACTAAACCGGTGGGGCTCGTCTGTCATTGAGCCTTGGGGTTAAACTAATATGTGATTAGTGCTAATTAAGCAAGTGCCACGTCAGCCCGCCGGAATTAAGCCGACGACAACCAACCGAGCGGCGGTGGCTCGCTGGAGTGGCGCTAGGGCAGCGGCTGGGGCACGCTGAGGGCACCAGGAGGGAGCCCGCGATCCCGCGCATCCAGCGGAGGCAGCAGAAGGTCGTGTGATGGTCTGTAGTGGCGACGGCGGCGAATGAGGCGGCGGCCGGAGTTCGGCGAGATGCCCGTGCGGCGTTACAGCTCGCAGGGGAGCAAGCTGGGTGCGGGGGTGGGTCTCTGGCGGCGCTGGGAGCAGGGTGACGCGCACGGTCACGAGCTGCGGTGGCCCTGGCCACGCGGTGAGGAACCACGGTGGCGCGACCGCTTGGGTCCGGTGGTTAGCGCGGCTACGGTGCGCGAACGATGAAACAAAGAGGGGGACACGGTGTAGAGGCTCACCGCGCATTCAAACGAGGCGGAGGCGAGTCCGGGGGCGCGTCGGAGACAGCGTACGATCGCCGGCGATCTCGATCGGCCGGAGGTGAAGACGACGGCGGAGGCGGCTCTACAGGGCGTCCGGCGACGCACGGCTCGATGGAGAGGATGATGTAGACACGGCGAGGCTTGCGGGATGTCAGAGAGGCGAGGCCGTGGCGGTGGGCGCGGCAACAGCGAGCGGCGGCGACGGCTCGTTCGAGTGGGTGTGCGCGAGAGAGAGATAGGGAAGGATAGGGACGGGGAGAGCGAGAGAGAGCCGAGGGGGCGGCGTGGCGTCGCCAGGCGGGGGATTGGGTTGACGGAGAGCGCGACACGGCGAAGCAGGAGGTGGTGCGGTCGGGTGAGTGCGCTGGCTGCCAGTGGGCACAAGGTTGAAGACAACCTTGCCCCTGGTGGGCTGGGCCAACAGTGCCAGGCCAGCTGGGCTGCAAGGTGAGCGCCAGGTACGTTCTCTCTCTCTCTCTCTCTCTCTCTCTCTCTCTCTCTCTTTTAATTCTGTTTCTGTTTTTCTATTCTTTTCTCTGTTTTGATTTAGTAATAAAATGCCAAACCATTTTGTGAAATGCTGAAAATATTTGTGGGCACTTGTGAAATTATTTACAACAGCCCTCAAATACTTTCAGAATTATTTGGACATGTAAAAAATATTTATAGTATTTAAATGTCCAAATTCAAATATTTATGAATTAATTCAATAATCCAGAGTGTCCTAGAAAAATGCTCACCATTTTTTCCAGGGGTTTTAGCCCAATTCAAAAATGATGAACTTTTCTGCAGGGCATTTTGGGTTCATTGAAAATATTTTTTATTTGAACCTAGTTGAATTCATTTGGTGCTAGGGTTTGAACATCCCCAATTCAAATTTCATAAATTTAAACATGATGCATGGATGCTCACAAATGCAACTAAATACAAGCAATTCTAGGGTTGTAACAAGCGAGCACGCTACATGTAAGACTTAGTAGTAGCGCGCTCTCACTGGCGAGGTGCTACTGCTATGTGAGCCACACAACCACCCCGGGTCTAACTTTAGTAGCAGCGCGGTTTGCATAAATGCGCTACAACTCAAATTTAGCTGTAGCGCTTGTTCGGTTCCCGCGCTCCTGCTAAAACCACCTTAGCCTATACCCCATCCCGCTCGTTTCCTCTCTCCCTCACCACACTCTCTCACTCTCACTCCTAGACACTCTCTGGTCGCCGCCCGGTCATCACCGTCGCCCGCGCACCACCACCCCCGCTGTCGCCCGCGCTACCTGGTCATCACCGTCGCCCGTCGCCGGCGCGCCTCCGCCAGTGAGGCACCTCTTCCTCCCCCTCCTCCCTCCCTCCCTCCCTCCTTCATCCCCCCTCCTCTCCCTCCCTCCATCCATCCCTTCTCTTAACTAATGTAGGTATACAAATTTAGTAACATAAATTTTATGTCTTTTGAATAGAAATTTTAGTAATATAAATTGTTTAGGTATACAAATTTTTCAATATAGAAATGTATCGGAATGCCATATGAGAAATTTAGTAACATAAATTTTTAGTACGAAAATTTAGGTATGAAAACTTTTAGTAAGAAACATTAGTTATGCTTCTTAACCAAATGAAATATTCGGGTTATAAGATATATTGATTTATGTAGGTCTTCTGAATCAACATAATAATGTTTAGTTGATAGCTTATAGGGTTTATATTTTGTTTTTGTAGAAATCAAGGAGTGCCCTGCATCATCCCGTTGTCGTCCCCGTCACTGAAACCCTTCAACCTTGAGGTGAGAGCAGCCAAATCCCCATGTCGTTGATGTTGATGATGATGATGTAGCCAAATAGGATATGTGCTTGCCCAGGTGACCTATGTTTGCAGGGAACACCTCCGAGTGGCCTATGTTTTGCCGGAGTGTTGATTATTTTCTGTTCCAGCAAATTTCAGGCGCTCGATATGTCCTTTTTAGCAAAGGTCATGCTGGATTTTTCCGTGAATTTTAGCATGGCTTGTGCTAGAATGTAGGAAATATCGAGTGCCTTGGATTTACCGGAAAGAACATTAAACGACATTGACTTTAAGTCTGTTGGGACTCCATACATGACAGTCAAAAAACAATGAGGGAGTGTCCACCATATATGAGAGAAGAAGAATGTCGACTGTTGTCGTGGGGGTCGCTCTTCCTCTTCTTTCTCGTGATAGATATTTTGGTAATGCACGGGAAGGAAGAGAAGAGCGACCATCACTGACGGGCGAATATATCAGAGAGGGAGTGCCCACCATATACACCATGTGAGATGAGAGTTTTTAAGGAAGACTCGACAGACCGAAAGTCAACCTGTGATGAATATTCAGAAGTTTAATCTTTGAATTATGAACACAACAAATGTCTGATGACAATAGGATCCCGGAGTGCCATTACTGCTACGATGACCGGGGTATGTGCGGCAGGTTTCCTCACATGCAAAATGATAGGGTTTTTCATCGTGAAGCTGGACGAGACCTTTGATGTTTGTACAGTATGCAATGACAAGCATTTCATCATAACTAATATCATCACTTGTTCTTTTGTTCAACGTGTAATTTCTTGATTTTTTTTAAATTTGATTAGTACATCCCGTGCCATGCAAGATCATATGTATTACAGAAGCTCGGTTACAAAGACTTTGAGAATATGGAGACGAGGAGGGCTCACTTAAGAACTAAACATGGTTATGCGTTTTGGGTTAAGCTATACAATGTGGTCAATCACTCCCATTTCAGTTGCTCTAATTGGGAAGCTCTCTGCAAGGTATATGGATTTGAAGAGGGAATGTAAATAACATTTGATATTCGTCCCGAAGATGATGATAATGATAATATCGACATCTGCGTGGATGTGGATATGCCTCCAGTTTTGCCTAAATGTGAGTTTGTCAAACTAATTTGTTAAGTTAAGTAATTTATATTGTTAATTTAAAAATATTTGGTGGTCATCGGTACTAAACATCTTTATTTATAATTGTCAGCTTATTTCTTATCTTCCAAAAATACTCGGAAGGATGTAGACAGGACATACTACAGCTATGACTCCGAGCTTAATTGTGAGGAGAAAGGTTATCTTATCTCATTGATAGATGATGTTGAGGCCTTTAAAACCAATCACTCTATCCTCCCAAATTTTACTGGATACGTGCCACTAGTCCATAAATTGCATGATGGTAACTTCATTGCCAGAAACTTGGTAAGTTTTTGTTAATGATGGTAACTTTATTGCATACATTCTTCTTAAGTATATAAACTACATTGCTAACTATATATGTTACTATTACTTTTTTCAACAGAGGCTCCCGAAGGAGGTTGTGCCTTACATGCTGTTTACCGAAGGTTATATGCATATGGTTAGCTTACGACCAACTCCTTCGAAGGCTTACCATACTACATACTCGATTTCTTCAAATGATGGAAGGCTCAATATCAAAGAATGGAGCAAAGTGATGAATGCGCAAACACAACTAATTGGAGACAACATGAATGTGCGCAAGCCACAAGTTGGAGATAGGTGTATCTCCATTCTCCATTATGGAGATGGACCGGTTTATCTATTTTATGGTATTTTACCTAGGAGAGAGGAGTAGGTCCTAGGTATTAAGAACAATTAGTTAGTGTTGATTATGACTATGATGATGATGAGAAGTTGTTATTATGTGCTACAATGTGTTATGATGATGATGATTATGAGTTATTACATCATTGGGTGAAAGAACCGCGGATTAGTTTCAAGTGGATGGATCCAAAGTGACAAAGTAAAACTAATCCACAGTTCTTTCACCCAGTGATGTAATAAATCATTATGATGTAAAAACAATCTCTAAATTGTTACTGTATGAAAACTTGCATAATGGTGTATGAATACGACATAAAATAAAAAAGAAATAGAATACGTAATAATAGTAGTAGCGCGGGTATAGAGAAGCATTGCTAGTAACAACCAATAGCACGTTCTTAGTAAAGCGCTACTGCTAAGTAGGTATAGCAGTAGCGGCGGGTGAACCAACGCTACTTCTACCCTTTAGTTGTAGCGCCGTAGCAGTAGTGCGGTCCCCCGCGCTACTGCTAGCCCAACAACCAGCGCTACTGCTAGGCATTTCCTTAGGGCCAGTTCTTTTGCAGCTTATTTCAGCTTACTGTAAAAATAAGCCAAAAGCTCAAAAGAACTCATTTTAGGAGTGGAGCTTAACTTATTTCCACAGCCCTTCTCTTCACAATGGAAAAAAGCTGGGGTATGGCAGCTTCCCGCAGCTTCTCGCGGCAATCACTTAAAAAACGAAACGGTATATTCCTTTGCCCTCGCACTTGAACACAATTACGCAAGAAATGCCACCACGTCCCTCCCGTGTACCAGCCCCAAAGGAAAATCGCTCGCACCGCCCCGTGCCCCTGTTGTCCCTCTCCTCCCGCTATTAGGGTTTCCCCGCTGCCGCCGCCGCCCCCGGCCTCGCCTCAAGCCGCCACCACCGACCACTCTATCAAGCAGGACGGTTGCCCGCCTCCGGCGTCCGTGGACGTCGGCTTCCGAGCTCGACTGGATGGACGCCGACCTCCTTCTCCGCCTAGATCGACGACGGCTGCTCCTCCCCGACGCCCCACTCCGCCCCACTCTCCTTCCATGGCTGAGACGCCCTGGTTCATCGCCGTTGTCGTCAACGCACTGCCCTGACGCCCGGCACCTGCACTTCTCTAGATGCCATGGCCACCCACCCCTAGTTCTCTGATTATCCATCGAGCAGCAATTGCTTGACAATCTCACGGCGAGTAGTAGTATTTTCTTTGCCTATTTCAGATTCTATTTGAGAGATGCATATGAATTTTGCTGACATATCTTCAGGAAGTGCAGTGCTCATGTGCACCTATCTGCTGTAAAAAAAATATGAATGTTGCTAGTGAATGTTCAGAAATTTGTATGCAAACACTAGCATTTTGATTGTTGTTTGGTTTGGTCCTGCTATACCTTTTGCAAGTGCAAGAGAGTATGAATGAAGTTGTCCAAGTTGCTGGTACAATACACAGAAACTGCAGTTAAATGTCATACAGTTACATTTTAGGGGTATTGTAGACTTTTCACCAGAGAACCCATAACATAAGCTTGGACAAAAGAACTGGATGGCTTATACTAAGGGGCTTATTTTCATTGCAGCTTATCAAGGACTTATTTCCACCGCAGCTTATGCATAAGCCACAACTCAAAAGAACTGGGCCTTAGTAGTGTTAGATGACCACCAGCTAACTCTGGAACATTGAATATAGTTATTGTAGACTAGCTCTGGAACATTACTGACCACAAGGACAAGGTGGATCTCATACACAATCACTTATCCTCGCCCCTTGGATCACGGACTTGTTCCCTAAAGTGGAGCGAGCTGAAAATTTCGGTGGTGGATGGTGCTGGCATTGATGTGCCTTTTTTCATAAGCTAAGGTGTGGGCAGTCATCAAGTTGTCGCCGGCAGAAAAAGGCCCGAGGCCGGATGGCTTCCTTGGATGTTTCTACATGCCGGTTGGGCCATAGTTAAGGAAGGTGTAACGGTCATGTTCAATAGCTTCTACCACCTGGGCGGCACGATGTTTAGTCCATCAACACAACCATGATTGCACTCCTACCGAAGAAAGACATCGCCACCTATTTGAGCCATTACCGGCCTATCAATCTAATTCACTTCATGGGCAAATTGATGTTGGGGAATGTAGTATTTCAAAATTTTGCCTACGATCACGCAAGATCTATCTAGGATAAGCATAGCAACGATCGGGGAGAGTGTGTCCACGTACCCCCGTCGACCGAAAGCGGAAGCGTTTATCAACGCGGTTGATGTAGTATTACATCTTCACGATCTGACCGATCCTAGTACCGAACGTACGGCACCTCCGTGTTCAGAACACATTCAGCTTGATGACGTCCCTCGTACTCTTGATCCAGTTGAGGCCGAGGGAGAGTTCCGTCAACACGACGGCGTGGCGACGGTGATGATGAAGCTACCGACGCAGGGCTTTGCCTAAGCACTACGACGATATGACAGAGGTGTGTTTCTGTCGAGGGGGGCACCGCACATGGCTAAGAGAAACTTTGGTGTGCCCCCTCCCACGTATATAAAGGGGGGAGGGAGGAGGAGGCCTGCCAAGGTGTGGCGCGCCCAAGGGGGGAGTCCTACTCCAAGAAGGATTCGCCCCCCTTGAGGGAGTCCTAGATTAGGGGGTCCTCGGGCGTCCGGGCTAAGTAACATGGGCCGGACTAATGGGCTGCGAAGATACAAGATAGAAGGCTTTCCCCCGTGTCCGGATGGGACTCTCCTTTGCGTGGATGGCAAGCTTGGCATTCGGACATGAAGATTCCTTTATCTGTAAACCGACTCTGTACAACCCCAGCCTCCTCCGGTGTCTATATAAACCGGAGGGTTTAGTCCATAGAGGCAATCATAATCATACAGGCTAGACATCTAGGGTTTAGCCATTATGATCTCGAGGTAGATCAACTCTTGTAACCCCTATACTCATCAAAGTCAATCAAGCAGGAAGTAGGGTATTACCTCCATTAAGAGGGCCCGAACCTGGGTAAACATTGTGTCCCCTGCCTCCGGTTACCCTCGATCCTTAGACGCACAGTTCGGGACCCCCTACCCGAGATCTGTCGGTTTTGACACCGGCATTGGTGCTTTCACTGAGAGTTCCACCGTGCCGTCGTTGAAAGGCTCGATGGCTCCATCAATCATCTACAACAATGCTGCCGCGAAGGAGATTTTTCTCCCCGGCCAGATCTTTGTATTTGGCGGCTTCGCACTACGTGCCAACTCGGTTGGCCACCTAGAGCAGATTGACAACTATGCCCTGGTCACCAGATCAGTTTTGGAAATCTGAACTATGTTGCTGATATCCGAGGAGATTTGATCTTCCAAGGGTTCGCGGCCCCAACCACCGCTCCAGCCTTAGATCCGGAGCACGTCACCAGGTCCGAAGACGGGAGTCTAGAGTCCGCCGGACTCTCTGCGGCTATAGAGCTCAACACTGGAGAACCGGAGAGAATAGCGTCTCTAGCAGTCATCACAAAGCCGGATTCTTCTCCGGACACTAGCTCTGAACCCTTGAAGTCCGCGTCATGCGAGCTCGGCCCGGAAACTTCTATCCCCGTCCAAACCTCGCTCTTAAACGAGGCTTTGGACTTAATGCGATCCCTCGCCATCGCAGAGGAGCCGCTTTCGAATTACGCCCAGCCCGGACTAGGGGCTAAAAATAGGGAATTTTACTTCCCACCCACCACCCACTTCATAGCCACTGTCGAGGATCTAACTGACATGCTTGATTATGCCTCCGAAGACATCGACGGTATGGATGACGATGCCAGAGAGGAGCAGGCCCAAAACCCGCCGTTCACTGGACGCTGGACGGCCACTTCCTCATACGACGTGTACTTGGTGAACACACCTAAAGAAGGCGACGGCGATGATGAGAAGGACCCAGTCGAGGACGAACCTCCTGAGATACCACCAAAGAGTCGACGTCAGCGGCGCCGCTCTAGATCGCGTTGCGGAAAAGACAGCAATACCGGCACCGGAGACAATGATACTCCGGATAACGCCAAAGGCCAAGAAGGCCCCATCGAACCAACATCCGAACAGGATGATCGGGAGGACGGGCAAGTTAACCCTGGCGAGCAAGCAGGGAACGAAGACTCGGAGGATAGCAACTATCTACCACTTTCCGAGGATGACGTGAGCCTCGGCGACGAAGACTTCATCATGCCAGAGGAACCCCTCGAACAAGAGTGCTTCAAGCGCCAGCTAATAGCCACGGCAAGAAGCCTAAAAAAGAAGCAGCAACAGCTTCAAGCTGACCAAGATCTGCTCAACGATAGATGGACTAATGTCCTGGCAGTCGAAGAATACGGCCTCAAACGCCCAAAAAAGAGTTACCCGAAGCGTAAGCTGCTACCCCAATTCGACGACGAGGCGCTGGAGCCCATTCCACCCGCGCGTAACGCGGCTGATAGACCCAGCCGACCACCACGTGGCCGGGACAGAATGACAACTCAAGCAAAACACCAGCCGGCACCACCTCGCCGTAAAGCAGAGAAAAAACAGCTCAGGGATACACATATGACCTATGACAAGACCTGGAAAATAGAGCAGGTCAGATCAGATCAATCTATGGATCGTGGGGGTGTGCTCCGGCGCAAGAGGACGGTTATCAATCCTGGCGCGACAAGCACAACCACGCCCGGGCCGAAAACCGCATACGGACTTCATCCGAACTCCGTCGTGACATGGCCCGACATAGAGGTGCCGCACACCCCCTATGCTTTACTGATGAGGTAATGGAGCACCAGTTCCCAGAAGGGTCAAACCCGTGAACATCGAATCATACGATGGCACAACAGATCCCGCAGTATGGATTGAAGATTTTCTCCTCCACATTCACATGGCATGCGGTGATGATCTACATGCCATCAAGTACCTCCCCCTAAAACTCAAGGGGCCAGCACGACATTAGCTGAACAACCTACCAGAAAATTCTATCGGTAGCTGGGAAGACTTGGAGGACGCATTCAGAGACAGCTTCCAAGGTACCTATGTTCGGCCCTCAGATGCCGATGATCTTAGTCACATCATCCAGCAACCTGGAGAATCGGCCCGGCAGCTCTGGACCAGGTTCTTAATAAAAAAGAACCAGATTGTGGATTGTATGGACGCTGAAGCCCTTGCAGCCTTCAAGCATAGCGTCCGAGACGAGTGGCTCGCCCAACACCTCGACCAAGAAAATCCGAAGTCCATGGCAGCCCTTACCGCACTTATGACCCGCTTCTGCAGGGGAGAGGATAGCTGTCTTGCTTGTAGAAGCAATAGCACCAGCAACCCTGGAACCTCCGAAGCCAGGGACGGCAACGGCAAGCCATGACGCAACAAGCACAAGCGTCAAAACAATAACGAAGGAACCCAAGACACGGAGGTCAACGCCGGATTCAGCGGCTCCAAACCCGGTCAACGGAAGAAGCCATTCAAGGCAAGCAGAGATGGCCCATCCAGTTTAGACAAAATACTTGATCGGTCTTGCCAGATTCATGGCACCCCCGATAAACCCACCAATCATACCAACAGAAATTGTTGGGTCTTTAAACAGGCCGGCAAACTTAACGCCGAACACAAGGGAAAAGGGTCGCCCAGCGACGATGATGACCAAGATCCTCGTCAACCGAACACAGGGGGACAGAAGCAATTTCCCCCGAGGTAAAAATAGTGAATATGATATATGTCACACATATCCCTAAGAGGGAGCGCAAGCGCGCACTACGGGACGTCTACGCCATAGAGCTGGTCGCCCCAAAATTCAACCCATGGTCAGCTTGTCCGATCACCTTCGATCGAAAGGACCACCCAACCAGTATCCGTCACGGAGGTTCGGCAGCTCTGGTCCTCGATCCAATCATCGACGGATTCCACCTCACGCGAGTCCTCATGGACGGCGGCGGCAGTCTCAATCTACTTTACCAAGACACTGTCCGCAAAATGGGCGTCGATCCGTCAAGAATCAAGCCCACTGAAACTACCTTCAAAGGAGTAATACCTGGTGTAGAGGCCCGCTGCACGGGCTCAATCACGCTGGAAGTCGTCTTCGGTTCGCCGGACAACTTCCGAAGCGAAGACTTGATCTTCGATATCGTCCCCTTCTGCAGCGGCTATCACGCACTGCTCGGACGAACCGCTTTTGCCCGCTTTAATGCGGTCCCGCACTACGCCTATTTAAAGCTCAATATGCCCGGTCCACGTGGCGTCATTACAATCAATGGAAACATGGAGCGCTCCCTCCGTACTGAGGAGCATACCGCGGCCATTGCGGCTGAAGTACAAAAGCGGCCCTGTCAAGCCACACACCTCATCGGCTGTTAAGCCACCGGACTTCATTGCGCAAGGCTGGTCAGTTCTGCATGCCGGCAGCCCGGCAATTCCAGGGCTGGATTAGCAGTTTCGCGTCCGTCGATCGCCACGTACATCAGTGAAATTCATACTGCACGTGCACAATTATGCACTCAAAATACCTTGGGCATCAGCGGTGGTAATATACGGACAGGCCTATAGCACGGTTCGACCTTATACGGCCTTCCCCCTTCTTTAAATTAACTTTTTTTACCACAGGTGAATCAAAACCTAGTCATCATACGAACTCACAAGGACTCTCTCCGAGCCCGGTTCCGTCTAAACAACCAAAGACCATTCCTCTCAAGGAATCTTTCTTACTTGGGCGAAAGCGGCGCAGACGTGCGGCAGGAAGGTGCAAAGGATTTTGCAGACCACAACTTCACTCAAGAACCTGTATAGATCTTTTCCCCTTAGCCCTAGACCCCCGGCATGTAAAATGGCCTTGGTGATTATGGTACCTTCTGTAAGATTACGTTTTGACGTATCAATCAGATTCCAATGAACCAAATTCTTATTCGGTATCGTCTTTACTTATAGACATTATTCCGTCTGTTCAGTTGTCTCACGCACACACCTCAGCACAAAATTGCCAGGGGCTCTATAGGGCAACATATGTGTTGCCAAACAAAAGTCCGAACAGCTTTATAGCACAATTCGGCGTCCCGAGCTCGGCACTATATGCATCGGCTCCGAATCATGTCTTTGGTCAATAGTTGGGTTGCCCGGCTCGTGTGTTTGCTACCTTACGTTCCGTCTGATCGACTAGGGTAGTAAAGGGAGAACTACTGCGATTGTGTTTCCGGTTCATCCGGTTAAGCACGTCAGTAGAGAAAGCCGAAAACTGACTGTCATGATGTGGCGAGAGCTGGTCAGCCACTCGGTGATTTATTACAATCCTTAGCAATTTTTCCGTATTACACGAAGGACTGTTTCCCGGTCACATATGTAACGCATCCGCATCAGGGTACATACCAGGGGCTACTGTATAGACCCATTGTCAAACTCCTATAGCTAAGTGAGAGCAATAAAACCGAATAGTCTGATTGCCTGGTTCACCGCACTGTCACCTCCTTCAGGAACCAAGACGTTGGGTTAAGTGTAGTCATGTGCAATTCCGAACACCCCAGTAGTATCTACATGGGGGTGGAAGCTGATGACTGGGAACTCTCAGATATAATAAATGGTTGCACAGGAGGATACAACTTTTCATCGAGCAATGAATATATTACAAAATACTTAGTTCATAATACAAACCCCCCGGACAGTTCAGACTCGTTTATTTGAACACTACATCCTTTGAGCATTGGCCCTCTACAAGGCGGGCACCTTTTAGCACGTCCTCAAAATAGCACTCCGGTGTGCAGTGGCCTTGCTTTCGGGTGGACCTGCAACTGCCACCTTTTTGGCCTTCATCTTCGCCCAGTGCATCTTGACACGGGCGAAAGCCATATGCGCTCCTTCTATACAGGACCACCTCTTGACGGCGTCGATCCGGGGCAGCGCATCGACGAGACGCCGCACGAGCTGTCCGGAATGGCTTCGGCCAGCCACAACCGGACTATGACGTCCTCCATGGCCGCGCTGGACATCTTATGCAGCTCCGCCCATTGTGCCATCTGGTCATTTAGCAGTACAGGACGCTCCTGGCCCACAAACTGCGATCAGAAGAGCTTCTCCATCGCGTACCCCTCCTGGGCCTGGAAGAATTGGGCGGCGGCCGTAGCACTCTTTGGCAGATCCGCATATGCGTCTGGAGAACTCCACACTCGATTAAGCAAGGCATACTTCCGGTCCCCAAATTTAGCCTGTAAAAGAAATGGCTTACCAGCCGCTATCTGTCCGGCATGACGGGTTTCCTCGTGCGCTGCACGGGATTCGGACCGCGCCTCCGAAGCGTCTTGAAGGGCCTTGGCGAGTTCGGTCCCCTTCGCCTTATTTTCCGTTTCCAAGGACTCGCACTTGGCGGCGGCGTCCTTGAGCTTTTGCTCCATCTCGGTCACCCGTTCCTCAAAACGGCGCCAAGCGGCCTGCTCGGCCGTTAAGTCCGCAGTCGCCTTATCAGCAGCTACCTTGCTTACCCTTGCTTGCTCCATGGATTGAGCAAGCTCGCCCCTGAGGGTTTCCACCGCGGCGGCACCATCTGTACAAACACGCACATTGCAGCTCTTCAACTTCCACAAAAAACACGGACATAAACAGGCATAAAGTAAGATGTATCTTATAGCTTGCGCCTGGTTGAGCCGCGTGTTAACAAGGACTAGGTCCTCCTCGGCTCGCTCCCGTTTCCGTTTGAGTTCGGAAACTTTCGCTGACTGGGCAGTCGCCGCTAACAGAGAAGCCTGTTTTAATCCAAATAAAATAGTGTGTTACCACTTGATAATTGATTATTGATCCTCTGCTCGCTTTTATTTCAAAGAACTGAACAGAGTCTCAGGGGCTACTATCTATATATAGGCATATTTCTCATAAAAATGATCAAAAACATTACATTGCATACCTTGAAGCCTGCTAGCAGGCTGGAGAAGGCTTCGTTCGGCCCGCTCTTGGTGGACTGAATCTTCTCAGACACCGTACCCATCAGGATGCGGTGCTCGTCTAGGACGGATGCACTTTGAAGAGCGTCCGCCGTGGTATTCCGTGCCTCCGGATTAGCAGAGGTCACCGCTCCCTCTTCTCCTGCAAGGGTTGTTCACTAGACTTCGGGGCCATGTGGGTCTCCGGAGTAGTATGCGGCGGGGGGTCGGATTGACCGGGGCCCCCGTCGCCGGTCATCATGGGGGCCGTACCCCCCAGTCCTCCGGCAGCCAAGGTATTACCCTCTGACGCCGTTAAATCATCCCCCGCGTCTCTTCAAGGGTCGGGGAGGGCCTATGAGATGACACCTCGGCGTCATCCGCCCTAGGCGGCGGGGAAGCTAATGGAGGTGACTCGCTCTCCATCATCTCCGGCGGCAGATCCCCCGAGGATGAGGATAGCTGGGGGAGATTGCGGGACGGACTAAAAGATAGAACTTAGAGTTATTATCACAAATCGTAAGAGATTGAATGAATGTGAAAAATCCCGGACTACTTATGTGTCGGCCTGGAGCTTAGTCCGGCGATGATGCTTCGGGATAGCCTCGGCGTCTGACTCCGAGTCATCGGGGAGGGTAATTTTGTCCCTCTTGGATGCTTCGTCCTCCAGGTCTTCAGAGGCCGCCCTCTTTTTGCCCTTGCGGGGAGGATCTTATTCTTCATCCTCCTCCTCCTCGTCATCGTCGCCCTCATGAGAGGACTGGGCATCAGCTTCTCCAGACACTGCGTCCAAAGCGCCCTCTTCTTTCTTCTTCTTCTTCTTCTTCTTCTTCTTCTTCTTCTTCTTCTTCTTCTTCTTCTTCTTCTTCTTCTTCTTCTTCTTCTTCTTGTCGTTCTTGGCTGGCGCCTGGTATGGCGCCGGGACCAGCATCCTCATTAGTAGAGGATTGGCTGGGTCTTCGGGAAGCGGAGCCGGACACCGGATCTGCTCTGCCTTCTTAATCCAGACCTGTTTGGGGATGGACTACTGAATACTTCTCTTTTGGGTTGACGAGCCTATTGGTGTTCGGAGGTTTAGGAATTTACCTCGGAGGCCGGATGGTTGCAGTCGAGGCCGGTGTCGTCTGAGGGCTTTGGCCATGATTTCTGCTTCTTAAAAAGCAGCTTCCAGATCCCCTTATGCGTTGTGCCGTAGAACCGTTGTAGGGTCCGCGGCCCTTCCGGATTGAACTCCCACATTTTGAGGGGGCGCCACTGGCAGGGAAGTGCTCGGTGGATCAGCATCACTTGGATTACATCAGCAAGGGTAATGTCCTTCGCTATCATGCTCTGGACGCATTTCTGCAACAGCAGCACCTCAGGGACCGACCCCCCAGTCCGGACCCTTGTCGGTCCAGGATGTGAGCCTCAGCGGGGGTCCGGATCTAAAGGTTGGAGCGGTTGCCCACTTGGAGCCACGTGTTCTGTGATATAGAACCATTCCTGTTGCCATATCTTGACGGTGTCCACAAAGACTCCCTTTGGCCAATTGACTTTGGGGAGCTTGCTCACCATGGTGCCACCACAGTCCGCGTGTTGCCCATCGACCACCTTAGGCTTCACATTAAAAATCTTGAGCCATAAGCTGAAGTGTGGTGGGACACGGAGGAAGGCCTCACACGACGATAAATGCCGAGATGTGGAGGAACGAATTTGGGGCCAGATCGTGAAAATCCAGCCCGTAGTAGAACATAAGACCCCTTACAAAGGGGTGAAGGGAAAATCTGAGTCCGCGGAGGAAGTGGGGGATGAACACCACCCTCTCGCCGGGCTTCGGAGTAGGGATGACCTGCGCCGGATCGGGAAGCCTGTGCTTGATTTCCGTGGTTAGATACTGCGCTTCCCGCAACTCCTTGATCACTACTGCAGGATGGTCCAAATGCGACACTACGATCAGAGACCCTTCGACGAAACTGTGTGCGATGCCATAATCACAAACGGTGGTGTAAAAGAACCGTCAAAAAAGGTGCAAAACATTTGCGATGGCGGAGCCATCAAACACGGTTCAGATTTTAGTTGCGTGTGCGATCCAGGGCATACGGTTCAGTCTAATGAACTGTTTGCGATGAGGTGGAACAAAAGAAACGGGCAGCCTAATGAAGGCATGTGCGATATAGAGCATACGGTTCACTGGGATGAACTGTGTGTGATTAGGCAACACAATGGAAACGGTTCAACTGAACAAGATGTGTGTGATACGCGGCAAATAGATCCGTAATCTGAAATGTGTGCGAAGACCAATAATAACACAGACGATTGCTGCTAATAACCCATGTGAATTGCTCTGTCTACAGTAGAATAACATGTATATACATAACTGAAATAAACATCCAATTACATAAGTGACTATACAGATCATTCGCACACACCTCAATAAACAATTGCATGCATTCTAAAGTAGGAGAAACGATCGTCTAGTCATCTACTTCTTGTGACGCTCCCGCCACTGCTATGTGCCTCTATCCCTCGTCTGGGTCAGGAAGAAGACAGTTCCTCATGTCAATGATCCGCCTGTACATCTCGTAGCTTGTGTACGCGTCCATGGCCACGTACTTGACATGTTGTTCATCCAGTCTCTTATGCCACACACTGTGCCAGGCATTCTTGTCCTTATTGCTCTCTTGCTTCATCTTCGCATAGTAGGGGTCGATGATGGCCGAGGCGAGGTCAACCAGGGAGTTAAGTTTTCTTTTGTCGCTGCCCCAGACCTTGTAGTGGTGCTGGATGTTGACAATATTCAGGCATTTCAAGTCCGAAACCTTGAGCGCTTTTAGATTGTTGGTGGTGTCCACTGTAGCGAAATTGTAGTCGGAGCTGTTGATAAACCTGGAGAAACGCTCGCAAGGCCTTGTGGCAAGGTGGAAGTGGTAGACGAGGATGTCATGTCGCACGCACAACTGGGCGACGGCAACCTTCTGATCGTGCCCGGCACAATCGATGGTGTACTCGAGGTCGAAGCCGACCACTCGGTACTTGTCCTCGGCAAGGAACTGCTCCATAGTTTGGATGGAGCTCTCCACCGAGACTGAATCGTTCATGTACACCACCGAGAGGGCCTTCCCCCTCATGTGGGTGTCCACTACGTGATGCGTGGTGAACTGCCCGCCATTGTCGTCGTCGGCCGCTGGGAGCGCCATTGGAGCCACGGGGAGCGCCATTGGAACCGCTGGATGTCCTCTCTATATGTGTCCTTGTGGGTGTGCTTATTGTGTCGTGTGAGATGAGAGATGAAGGTAAATGGCCACGGGAATAAAAGGGGGCCAGGCGGCGTGGATTCTCGGTGCGTCCGCATGGCAGTTTTTGCAACGGGTAACTGCATCGTCGCGCCGCGCCCGGTGCAACCGCTTGCACACGAACGTGCGTGATCGTGCGCTAGCCCAAAACACTGGCAGCACACGTGGAGGGACGAGAGCAGAGCACCCGGAGGGACGCGAGAGCAGAGCGCGCCGCGGCCGCCTGAACCGCAAGCAACCACACGCATAGAGCAGTTGAACACGCAGGAAATGGTCGCCTACAAGCCGGCTGACAGTTGCGTCACTGCGTAGAGAGCGGCCGTGTGGTACCACCTCCGTCTAGTCTATAGTCTCCTTTATATTCCGTGCCATACTTTGCCCTCAAATTTAACCAACAAAATGTTAATGCATGTTTTAAAAATTATATAATTGGAAACTATGTTCAAATACAAATCCAACTATATAATCTTTGGCGACATGCATTCATATTTTATTAGTTAAATCATACTTATAAACCAGGATGGTGGTATAGTAGGTAATTAAATCGCAAACATTTTTTTATTAACCGTATGTGTACGTGGCCTTTCGTCCTCCTCTCGCACGTCTTGTCATCCCACTGCCGCAGACGGCTTACAGCTAGGGATGAAAACGGAGCGGAAACGGACGGAACTGAGTGCTATCATATTTGTTTTCATATTTTTTTGCAGAAGCGGAAACGAATACAGAAACCCCGGAAATGAATACGGAAACAGATATTATCGGAAACGGACACGAAGCGAATACAAAGCGGATACGGAAACAGAAATAGGCATTGATCAGAACGTAAAAACCCCTTGAATCATAGAGAAATACACACAAAAAACAAACAAATTTAATGAGTTGTTAACATGGCTACAAAATAATATCATTATGTTAGCAACTTAGCGTAGTATTGTAGTAGTACTAGAGAATTGCGTATAGCGTCAAGCTGAGTACATGTGTGGTAGTAGAAGTTGGGCCTTAGATCCATTCTACTAATTCTGTCATTGTGTTCTCTTTGGTGGTTGGGCTACAAAGCAGCTATTGGTCTATAGTAAAAACAGAATTTCCATATTCACGGAAACGGAAAGTTCCATTTCCATGCATGTTCCACCGGAAAACACCGTTCCGTTTTTGTTTCCATTTCCGCAAAAAATTCCATTTCCACTTCCGTTTTGCAAATTTCCATTTCCGTTTTCATATTTCCTCCCTGTTTCCATTTTTTCTCCGGAATAACGGAAAGTTTCCACTCCATTTTCATCCCTACTTACAGCGCAAGCTTGCGCAGCGCGCGGGGGCATTCTTTTTGCCAAACGGTGGCGCCAATAAATCGTTGGTGAGCCCGTTCCCGCGCAACCTCGCAGGTTCCCGTGCAAGCTTCCCGCGCAAGCTTCCCGCCCGACTCGGTGAAATCCCCCAAAATCCCAATGCTTACCGGCCTGCTATAAAAACCCTCACGGCCGATGAGTCCCGCGTCGCACTTTCCCCTCCATCCCTGTAGCTTATCTCATCTACTTCTCCCACATTCATCAATGGCACCGGTCCTTCGTCGTCGCTCAGCCACTCCGCTGTCATCAGAGGATAGCTCTAGCTGGGAGGCTACACCGCGGCGGCGGCGCAATCCCCGGCGTAGTGTAGTGCGCGTGGCGTCCCTGTTGGTTGTGCGCGGAACACCCACCACACGTTCCGCCGCCGGTGCCCGTGGCAACTGTTGCCGGCCGCCGTTGCCGCCACACCACCATCAAAAGCCAGGGCCATCACCTGCTCCGCCGCCGCGGCCCGAAGGCGGGAGATGGCCGTCGTGGCCGCCACCCCACTGCCGCCCACTGTGGCCATCACCTGCTCCGCCATCGCGGCCCGAAGGCGGGAGGTGGTGGTCGTGGCCGCCACCCCGTCGTCGGCCCCGTGGCCGCCAGCCCACCGTCGACCTCCGAGGTCATCACCCGCTCCGCCACCGCCGCCCGAAGGCGGGAGGCGGAGGTGGATACCCGCACGTGCGACACCGAACTTGCACGCTACACCGAGTTCCTGCGGGGAGGAGGATGTCGGCGTTCTGGGAACGGGGGTCCCCAGACTTGCCTGCCTGCGGCCCACGGCGTGGCTGTGCTGCAGGTTTGTATGGCCCATCTTCGTCAACAAGGCTTTCAAGACCCTCGCGAGGGGCCAAGCCTCGTGAGGCGGACGACGCGAGACCTCCTTGGGAGCGGCCTCACCAGGTTGCCTCGCGAGGAGCGGAGATATCAAGGCAGGGCAAACCTCGCGATGCTCTCGTGACGTGAGCCATGACGATCAAGATCAGGCGGGCGCCAGCGCGTGCAGCGTCCTTGTTTCCTCTTTGGTGCTAAGGAGGCCAGCGCAGGCGCGGAGTACCGAGGCATCAGGCAAAGGTTTCCATATCAGTGCAACAAGACCAAGACCAGCCGGACGGCAGGACGGAGGTCACCGTGGAACCCGTGATCCGACATTTGGCGCGCCAGGTAGGGGTGCGCCGGAGCTTCCTTTCCGTCGTTCGCGCCCAGTTGCTCCGTCGTCTCCATGGTGGACGCTCGCCGTGCTCGTGCTGAGCGCCGGGCTGTCCTGGCCACCCGCGTCACTCGGACCTCCACGACAGTCTAACTAGCAGTGGGATCCGGATATGATTGCCAACCAGTGGCAGTCAGAGTCTTCTTCATCTCAGTACGACGCCAGCTACAACTATGGATATCCGCCAGGCCATCCGTGGCAATAAACCAACTTAGGCCAAAAGCCTAAGCTTGGGGGAGTACGTATCTCTCACCAACATTACATTTATGTTCACACACTCATTGCTAAATGTCGGTGCTCATACTTTTTCACTGTAATATCCATGCTAGTTTATTTTCTTTTTCTTGCTTTCTTCTTGTGTGTTTGATAAACCTTAAGAAAAACAAAAAAAATTTAGTAATAGCTTTTAGTTAGTTTACTTTTCTTGCTGTAGTAGTAATAATTAAAAAGAAAACCCAAAAAGATTTCTTGTTCTTCTTTTGCTTGTTGGGAGCTTTCCCGTGTAAATAGTTTTATTTATTTTCTTTTCTTTGGGGGTCGTTAGGAGAAGACCATGATTAAATTGTTGAAGTGGCTCTTATATGCATTATTGTTGATTTAACCAAGAGCCCATATTGCCTTGTCTTCTCCTGTTTATTGAATGCATGCAGATTCCAGCTTAGTCCAATGCACGTGCACTCTTATTATTATTCACTTCGTTCGGTCGTGCAAGTGAAAGGCAATTATGACGATATATGATGGACTGACTGAGATGGGAGAAGCTGGTATGAACTCGACCTCTCTTGTTTTTGTAAATATGATGAGTTCATCGTTCCTGATTCAGCCTATTATGAATAAACATGTTTGCAATGATAATTGGAGATCATATTTGCTTATGCCATGCTTGATTAGCTATGAGTTATAATGGTTTACCTTGCGTGCCAACATGTTATTAAAATGGTTGTGATGTGGTATATTGGGTGGTATCCTCCTTTGAATGATTTAAGTGACTCGACTTAGCACATTTTCACACATGTAGTTGAAACAAAATCAACATAGCCTTTACGATATTTATGTTCATGGTGGATTATATCCTACTCATGCTTGCACTCAATGTTTATTAATTTTAATGCATGTTCATGACTGTTGTCGCTCTCTAGTTGGTCGCTTCCCAGTCTTTTGCTAGCCTTCACTTGTACTAAGCGGGAATACTGCTTGTGCATCTAATCCCTTAAACCCCAAAGTTATTCCATATGAGTCCACTATACCTTCCTATATGCAGTATCTACCTGCCGTTCCAAGTAAATTTGTATGTGCCAAACTCTAAACCTTCAAATAAACATTCTGTTTTGTGTGCTCAAATAGCTCATTATCAACTAGGGTTGTTCGTATCTTCCATGCTAGGCGGGTTATTCTCAACAGGAGTGGACTCCGCTCCTCACTCACGAGAAAATGGCTGGTCACCGGGATGCCCACTCCCATGCTTTATGCAAATCAAATCAAAATAATTGCAAACAAAACTCCCCCTGGGACTGTTGCTAGTTGGAGGCACTCGTTGTTTCGAGCAAGCCATGGATTGATGCTTGTTGGTGGAGGGGGAGTATAAACTTTACCATTCTGTTTGGGAACCGCCTATAATGTGTGTAGCATGGAAGATATCGCCATCTCTTGGTTGTTATGTTGACAATGAAAGTATGCCTCTCAAAATATTATTTATCTCTATTTCAAAACCGAGCTCTGGCACCTCTACAAATCCCTGCTTCCCTCTGCGAAGGGCCTATCTATTTACTTTTATGTTGAGTCATCACCCTCTTATTAAAAAGCACTAGCTGGAGAGCCCTGCAGTCATTTGCATCCATTACTATCAATTTATATTGGGTATGACTATGAATGGATCTCTTTTACCATGAAGTACAATGTCTTGTCAGTCCTTGATCTTTAAAGGTGCTCTGCATTTATGTTTTGCGGTCTCAGAAAGGGCTAGCGAGATACCATCCTCTTATATCATATTATGATTGTTTTGAGAAAGTGTTGTCATCTGAGATTTATTATTATCGCTCGCTAGTTGATTATGCCATTGATATGAGTAAACATGAGACCTAAGAGTTCTTGAAAATGTGGTTAGTCATAATCTTTGCTGAAAACTTGAATGCTGGCTTTACATATTTACGACAACAAGAGCAAACAGAGTTTGTAAAAGTTTTTCTTTATCACTTTCAGTTTATCAACTAAATTGCTTGAGGACAAGCAAAGGTTTAAGCTTGGGGGAGTTGATACGTCTCCGTCGTATCTACTTTTCCAAACACTTTTGCCCTTGTTTTGGACTCTAACTTGCATGATTTCAATGGAACTAACCCGGACTGACGCTGTTTTCAGCAGACTTTCCATGGTGTTATTTATGTGCAGAAACAAAAGTTCTCGAAATGACCTAAAACTCCACGGAACATCTATTTGGAAAATAAGAAAAATACTGGAAGAAAAATCCACGTCAGGGGGCCCACACCCAGTCCACGAGGGTGGAGGGCGCGCCCCCCTACCTCGTGGCCCCCCTGACGCTCCACCGACCTCAACTCGAACTCCATATATTCACTTTCGGGGAGGAAAAAAATAATGGAGAAGGATTCATTGCGTTTTACGATACGGAGCCGCCGCCAAGCCCTAAAACCTCTCGGGAGGGCTGATCTGGAGTCCGTTCGGGGCTCCGGAGAGGGGAATCCGTCGCCGTCGTCATCATCAACCATCCTCCATCACCAATTTCATGATGCTCACCGCCGTGCGTGAGTAATTCCATCGTAGGCTTGCTGGACGGTGCTGGGTTGGATGAGATCTATCATGTAATCGAGTTAGTTTTGTTAGGGTTTGATCCCTAGTATCCACTCTGTTATGAGATTGATGTTGCTATGACTTTGCTATGCTTAATGCTTGTCACTAGGGCCCGAGTGCCATGATTTCAGATCTGAACCTATTATGTTTTCATGAATATATGTGAGTTCTTGATCCTATCTTGCAAGTCTATTGTCACCTACTATGTGTTATGATCCGGCAACCCCGAAGTGACAATAATCGGGACCACTCCCGGTGATGACCGTAGTTTGAGGAGTTCATGTATTCACTATGTGCTAATGCTTTGTTCCGGTACTCTATTAAAAGGAGGCCTTAATATCCCTTAGTTTCCATTAGGACCCCGCTGCCACGGGAGGGTAGGACAAAAGATGTCATGCAAGTTCTTTTCCATAAGCACTTATGACTATATTCAGAATACATGCCTACATTACATTGATGAATTGGAGCTAGTTCTGTGTCACCCTATGTTATGATTGTTACACGATGAACCGCATCCGGCATAATTCTCCATCACCGATCCAATGCCTACGAGCTTTTCGCATATTGTTCTTCGCTTATTTGCTTTTCTGTTGCTACTGTTACAATCACTACAAAACCCAAAAATATTACTTTTGCTACCGTTACCGTTACTTCCATATTACTTTGCTGCAGATACTAAGTTATTCAGATGTGGTTGAATTGACAACTCAACTGCTAATACTTGAGAATATTCTTTGGCTCCCCTTGTGTCGAATCAATAAATTTGGGTTGAATACTCTACCCTCGAAAACTGTTGCAATCCCCTATACTTGTGGGTTATCAAGACTATTTTCTGGCGCCGTTGCCGGGGAGCATAGCTCTATTCTTTGAGTCACTTGGGATTTATATCTGCTGGTCACTATGAAGAACTTGAAAGACGCTAAGACAACAATTTTTCCCTCAACTACGAGTGGAGGTAAGGAACTGCCATCTAGCTCTGCACTTGATTCACCTTCTGTTTTGAGTAAGCTTGCGACACCTAAACCTGCTTTTGTTATTCGTTCTGATATGTCGCATATTATTGATGATGCCACTTCTGCTATGCATGATACTTATGATGAAACTACATCTATGCTTGATACTACTGTGCCCCTTAGGGAATTTCTTGATGAACAAATTGCTAGGGCTAGAGAGAAATAAATTATTGAAACTGATTATATAGATGAAAGTGATGATGAAGACTTGCTTGTTATTCCTGAGGGTTATGTTTTTGAAAAAGAAGCTGCCTTAGCTATTTTAGCTTGCAAAGATAGATATGAGCTCAAGAAGTTATTAGTTAAATGGAAGCAGCAATCTCTTAATGCTAGAATGAAACCTGACCCTGCTTTTGCTACTTCACCTATATGTGTTACTGATAAGGATTATGAATTCTCTGTTGATCCTGATATAATTACTTTGGTTGAATCTGATCCTTTTCATGGTTATGAATCTGAAACTGTTGTGGCACATCTTACTAAATTAAATGATATAGCCACCCTATTCACTAATGATGAGAGAACCCGCTACCTTTATATCCTCAAAATATTTCCGTTCTCATTAAAGGGTGATGCTAAGATATGGTTTAACTCTCTTGATCCTGGTTGTGTGCGTAGTCCCCAGGATATGATTTATTACTTCTCTGCTAAATATTTCCCTGCTCATAAGAAACAAGCTGTTTTAAGGGATATATATAATTTTGTGCAAATTGAAGAAGAGAGTCTCCCACAAGCTTGGGGGAGGCTTCTCCGATTACTTAATGCTTTGCCTGATCATCCTCTCAAGAAAAATGAAATACTTGATATCTTTTATAATGGACTAACCGATGCTTCCAGAGATTACCTGGATAGTTGTGCTGGTTCTGTTTTCAGGGAAAGAACACCGGATGAAGCTAAAATTCTATTGAATAATATGTTGACAAATGAAAATAATTGGACACTTCCGGAGCCAGCTCCTGAGCCTATTCCTAAACCAACTCCAAAGAAGAGAGGTGTTCGATTTCTTAGTCCTGAAGATATGCAAGAGGCAAAGAAATCTATTAAAGAAAAGGGTATTAAAGCTGAAGATGTTAAGAATTTACCTCCTATTGAAGAAATACATGGTCTTAATCTACCGCCTGTTGAAGAAACATATGATCTTAATCCTCCACTTATTGAAGAAATTCATGGTCTTGATAACCCGACATAGGTAGTAAAGGTAAATTCTCTCTATAGATTTGATGAAGGTGATATTCCTCACTACAAGTCTGCTAGACAATGCTTAGAAGAGTTCGATAATTTTATTGTCAGAAAACTTCAATGCTTATTTTGGTATACAATTGAAATACAATTCCGATACGCTTGAACACTTGGGTGATTAGATGTCTAGAGTTAAAGGTGAACTTAAACTCATTAGTAAACATGCTTCTATGGTTACCACTCAAGTAGAACAAGTACTTAAAGCTCAAAATAATTTGCTCAATGAATTCAATAGTAAGAATAATGATTATGCTGTTAGAGTGGCTACTAGATCTGGTAAGATGACTCAGGAACCTTTGTATCCTGAAGGCCACCCTAAGAGAATTGAGCAAGATTCTCAGAGAAATAATATTGATGCACCTAGTCCTTCTAAAAAGAAGAAAAAGAAAAATGATAGGACTTTGGATGCTTCTAGTGAACCTATTGCTGAACCACCTGAGAATCCAAATGATATTTCTATTTCTGATGCTGAAACGCAACCTGGTAATGAACATGAACCTAGTGAAAATGTTAATGATAATGTTCATGATGATGCTCAACCTAGTAATGATAATGATGTAGAAATTGAACCTGTTGTTGATCTTGATAACCCACAATCAAAGAATCAGCGTTATGATAAGAGAGACTTTGTTGCTAGGAAGCACGGTAAAGAAAGGGAACCTTGGGTTCAGAAACCCATGCCTTTTCCTCCCAAACCATCCAAGAAAAAGGATCATGAGGATTTTGAGTGCTTTGCTGAAATGATTAGACCTATCTTTTTGCGTATGCGATTAACTGATATGCTCAAAATGAATCCTTATGCTAAGTTTATGAAAGAAATTGTTACTAATAAAAGAAAGATACCGGAAGCTGAAATTTCCACCATGCTTGCTAATTACACTTTTAAGGGTGGAATACCAAAGAAACTTGGAGATCCAGGAGTACCCACTATACCATGCTCCATTAAAAGAAACTATGTTAAAACTGCTTTATGTGATCTTGGAGCCGGTGTTAGTGTTATGCCTCTCTCTTTATATCGTAGACTTGATTTGAATAAGTTGACACCTACTGAAATATCTTTGCAAATGGCTGATAAATCAACTGCTATACGTGTCGGTATTTGTGAGTATGTGCCTGTTGTGGTTGCAAACGTTACTATTTTAACGGACTTTGTTATTCTTGATATTCCCGAGGACGATAGTATGTCTATTATTCTTGGAAGACCTTTTTTGAATACTGCAGGGGCTGTTATTGATTGCAACAAAGGCAATGTCACTTTTCATGTTAATGGTAATGAGCATATGGTACACTTTCCGAGGAAACAACCTCAAGTCTACAGTATCAATTCTATTGGAAAAATTCCATCGATTATTTTTGGAGGTTTTGAATTTCCTCTTCCTAGTGTCAAGAAGAAATATGATATTCTTATTATTGGGGATGTGCATATCCCCGTTGAGGTAACATAGTGTTATTCAAAATTTCTCTGGTTCCATGTTATTCGAAATGAGTTTGTTAACAAGACTTGATCAACCTTGTTAGTGGATTCCTTTTGTTGAGCATGAGATGGATGAAACTAGAAGCCACAACCTTCTGTACCCTCTCTCTATTTTCTGTTATTTAGTTGAAATAAAGTAAAAATAGTATTTTTCTATCTGTTTTCTAATTTATCCGTGCAATATAAAAATACCCCGAAAATAAAAGTTCTCCAAATGCCCTGAAAATGGAATATGATTTTTTTTAGAATTTTTGAGAATATCTGGCACTGAGAACATAGCAGGAGAGGCAAGCACCTGGACACGAGGGTGGAGGGTGCGCCCTACCCCCTGGGCGTGCCCCCTACCTCGTGGGCCCACGGTGGCTCCCCTCCACTTATTCCTGCACCCACACACTTCTTCTTCCTCCCAAAAAATTCACCATCCAGCTCAAGCATGAGTTCTAGCTCATTTTGCTGCGATTTTCGATCTCCTTGCTCAAAGCACCTCTCACAAAACTGCTTGGGGAGATTGTTCCTTGGTATGTGACTCCTCCATTGGTCCAATTAGTTTTTGCTCTAGTGCTTTATTCATTGCAAATTTGTGCTGCCTAGGTGACCATGTTCTTGAGCTTGCATGTCAAATTTATATGGTTCCAAGTAGTTCTAATGCTTGATATAGGCTCTAGGCACTTGTAGGAGTAGTTGCTATCAATTTTGTTGAGCTTGGTTCACTTTTATTTGAAGTTACTAAAAATTTCAGAATTTTTCAGAAAATAATGAAGAGATTTTTGAGGGGCTCATCGAGCCGAAGCTCGAAGGAAAAGCAAAGGGAAGAAGCACAGAGGCCCAAATATAATTTGCCTCGCACCGCGGAGGTCCGGCCGTGTGAATGGCCTTCCAATGATTTCTTGAGAGAAGCCGGGATTTATGATGATTTTTATGAATTGGCTGAGAATGCAGGCCTCACCGACTTGCTCCGCGACCAACGCAATCAGTATCTCTTACTCACCAATACTTTTGTGCAAAACTTCTACTATTATCCTAAGGAATCACCTCCTTCAGTAGAGTTTCATTTATACGATGTTGTTAAGAAGATGCCACTAGATGAATTTTGCAAGGTTTGCAAAATACCTTTTGAGGGTAGTTTAGAGGAACCACATCGTAAAGATGTGGATGGATTTATTGACACTATCACTGTGGGGGAAACTAGGAAGGTTTCCGATGCAAGAATCACTAGCATACATTTTCCTGTTTTACACTACTTTGCCATATTTGCTAGTCGTTGCTTAATTGGTCGCGGAAACTGTGGAAAACTTAGTGTTCCTGATATCATCATTTTGTTCCATGGTTTATTCTGTGTTAACACTGTTAGTATGGGTGGTATTATTGCTAAACGGTTAAGTCTGAACCGTACAAAGGGCCCCATCTTTGGAGGTATTTATGCTTCACGCCTTGCTGCACATTATAACATACCTATTAGGCACTATGAAAAAGAAGAAAAATTGCTGCCCAATGCTTATTTAGATTATAAGAGTATGGTAGCGCATGACTTTATTGTTAAGAATAGGGAAGGAGCGCTTAAATACAAATTGTTCTTTGATAAACATCACCCTGAGACTATTACCTTGCCTGCTCCGTCCTTGTTTAATTTATCTGAAGGTCCTTATATCGTTCCGTTGGCGGCCATTCACGCCTACCGGAACCCTACACTAGCCACGGAACCGGAACCACAATTTGAACCTCCACGACAGTCTAACTACCAGTGGGATCCGGATATGATTGCCAACCAGTGGCAGTCAGAGTCTTCTTCATCTCAGTACGACCCCAGCTACAACTATGGATATCCGCCAGGCCATCCGTGGCAATAAACCAACTTAGGCCAAAAGCCTAAGCTTGGGGGAGTACGTATCTCTCACCGACATTACATTTATGTTCACACACTCATTGCTAAATGTCGGTGCTCATACTTTTTCACTGTAATATCCATGCTAGTTTATTTTCTTTTTCTTGCTTTCTTCTTGTGTGTTTGATAAACCTTAAGAAAAACAAAAAAAATTAGTAATAGCTTTTAGTTAGTTTACTTTTCTTGTTGTAGTAGTAATAATTAAAAAGAAAACCCAAAAAGATTTCTTGTTCTTCTTTTGCTTGTTGGGAGCTTTCCCGTGTAAATATTTTTATTTCTTTTCTTTTCTTTGGGGGTCGTTAGGAGAAGACCATGATTAAATTGTTGAAGTGGCTCTTATATGCATTATTGTTGATTTAACCAAGAGCCCATATTGCCTTGTCTTCTCCTATTTATTGAATGCTCGCAGATTCTAGCTTAGTCCAATGCACGTGCACTCTTATTATTATTCACTTCGTTCGGTCGTGCAAGAGAAAGGCAATTATGACGATATATGATGGACTGACTGAGATGGGAGAAGCTGGTATGAACTCGACCTCTCTTGTTTTTGTAAATATGATGAGTTCATCATTCCTGATTCAGCCTATTATGAATAAACATGGTTGCAATGATAATTTGAGATCATAGTTGCTTATGCCATGCTTGATTAGCTATGAGTTATAATGGTTTACCTTGCGTGCCAACATGCTATTAAAATGGTTGTGCTGTGGCATAGTGGGGTGGTATCCTCCTTTGAATGATTTAAGTGACTCGACTTGGCACATGTTCACACATGTAGTTGAAACAAAATCAACATAGCCTTCACGATATTTATGTTCATCATGGATTATATCCTACTCATGCTTGCACTCAATGTTTATTAATTTTAATGCATGTTCATGACTCTTGTCGCTCTCTAGTTGGTCCCTTCCTAGTCTTTTGCTAGCCTTCACTTGTACTAAGCGGGAATACTGCTTGTGCATCCAATCCCTTAAACGCCAAAGTTATTCCATATGAGTCCACACCTTCCTATATGCGGTATCTACCTGCCGTTCCAAGTAAATTTGTATGTGCCAAACTCTAAACCTTCAAATAAACATTCTGTTTTGTATGCTCGAATAACTCATGGATCAACTAGGGCTGTCCGTATCTTCCATGCTAGGCGGGTTATTCTCAAGAGGAGTGGACTCCGCTCCTCACTCACGAGAAAATGGCTGGTCACCGGGATGCCCAGTCCCATGCTTTATGCAAATCAAATCAAAATAATTGCAAACAACCCCCTGGGACTGTTGCTAGTTGGAGGCACTCGTTGTTTCGAGCAAGCCATGGATTGATGCTTTTTGGTGGAGGGGGAGTATAAACTTTACCATTTTGTTTAGGAACCGCCTATAATGTGTGTAGCATGGAAGATATCGCCATCTCTTGGTTGTTATGTTGACAATGAAAATATGCCGCTCAAAATATTATTTATCTCTATTCCAAAACCAAGCTCTGGCACCTCTACAAATCCCTGCTTCCCTCTGCGAAGGGCCTATCTATTTACTTTTATGTTGAGTCATCACCCTCTTATTAAAAAGCACTAGCTGGAGAGCGCTGCTGTCATTTGCATCCATTACTATGAATTTTTATTGGGTATGACTATGAATGGATCTCTTTTACCATGAATTACAATGTCTAGTCAGTCCTTGATCTTTAAAGGTGCCCTGCATTTATGTTTTGCGGTCTCAGAAAGGGCTAGCGAGATACCATCCTGTTATATCATATTATGATTGTTTTGAGAAAGTGTTGTCATCCGAGATTAATTATTATCGCTCGCTACTTGATTATGCCATTGTATGAGTAAACATGAGACCTAAGAGTTATTGCAAATGTGATTAGTCATAATCTTTGCCGTTGAATGTTCGCTTTACATATTTACGACAACAAGAGCAAATAGAGTTTGTAAAAGTTTTTCTTTATCACTTTCAGTTTATCAACTGAATTGCTTGAGGACAAGCAAAGGTTTAAGCTTGGGGGAGTTGATACGTCTCCGTTGTATCTACTTTTCCAAACACTTTTGCCCTTGTTTTGGACTCTAACTTGCATGATTTCAATGGAACTAACCCGGACTGACGCTGTTTTCAGCAGACTTTCCATGGTGTTATTTATGTGCAGAAACATAAGTTCTCGGAATGACCTGAAACTCCACGGAACATCTATTTGGAAAATAAGAAAAATACCGGAAGAAAAATCCATGTCAGGGGGCCCACACCATGTCCACGAGGGTGGAGGGCGCGCCCCCTACCTCATGGGCCCCCTGATGCTCCACCGACCTCAACTCAAACTCCATATATTCACTTTCAGGGAGGAAAAAATAAAGGAGAAGGATTCATTGCGTTTTACGATATGGAGCCGCCGCCAAGCCCTAAAACCTCTCGGGAGGGCTGATCTGGAGTCCGTTCGGGGCTCCGGAGAGGGGAATCCGTCGCCGTCGTCATCATCAACCATCCTCCATCACCAATTTCATGATGCTCACCGCCGCGCGTGAGTAATTCCATCGTAGGCTTGCTGGACGGTGATGGGTTGGATGAGATCTATCATGTAATCGAGTTAGTTTTGTTAGGGTTTGATCCCTAGTATCCACTATGTTCTGAGATTGATGTTGCTATGACTTTTCTATGCTTAATGCTTGTCACTAGGGCCCGAGTGCCATGATTTCAGATATGAACCTATTATGTTTTCATGAATATATGTGAGTTCTTGATCCTATCTTGCAAGTCTATAATCACCTACTATGTGTTATGATCCGGCAACCCCGAAGTGACAATAATCGGGACCACTCCCGGTGATGACCGTAGTTTGAGGAGTTCATGTATTCACTATGTGCTAATGCTTTGTTCCGGTACTCTATTAAAAGGAGGCCTTAATATCCCTTAGTTTCCATTAGGACCCCGCTGCCACGGGAGGGTAGGACAAAAGATGTCATGCAAGTTCTTTTCCATAAGCACGTATGACTATATTCGGAATACATGCCTACATTACATTGATGAATTGGACCTAGTTCTATGTCACCCTATGTTATGATTGTTACATGATGAACCGCATCCGGCATAATTCTCCATCACCGATCCAATGCCTACGAGCTTTTCGCATATTGTTCTTCGCTTATTTACTTTTCCATTGCTACTATTACAATCACTACAAAACCCAAAAATATTACTTCTGCTACCGTTACCGTTACTTCCATATTACTTTGCTGCAGATACTAAGTTATTCAGGTGTGGTTGAATTGACAACTCAACTGCTAATACTTGAGAATATTCTTTGGCTCCCCTTGTGTCGAATCAATAAATTTGGGTTGAATACTCTACCCTCGAAAACTGTTGCGATCCCCTATACTTGTGGGTTATCAACGGCAAGATCCCGCGCCGCTTGCCGTAGTGGCGCGTGGACATCAAGACAAGGCCCACCTCCGAGGCGGGCCCCAGCGACCATGGCCGGTTGCTGCGCCTTCACCCCCGAGCTGCATAGCGTTGCCTGGCCGGGCAAGTTCAAGCCAGATCTGACTCCTTGCTACGACGACAGCCTCGACCCCGCGGAGTTCTTGCAGCTCCAAGAGGCTGTGCATCGAGGTGGCCAACGACGATGAGAAAGTCATGGCGAACTGGTTCCCTATGGCGCTCAAAGACAGCGCCCGTTCGTGGCTCCTGAACCTGCCTCAGGGCTCGATCTCCTCCTGGGACGAGATGCGCGACCGCTTCGTCGCCAACTTCCAGGGCACTCGCGACCACCCGCCGGCCGCGGGTGACCTGCGCCGCATCGCAACAACCAGGAGAGACCCTCCAGAAGTACATCCAGCGCTTCAACAACACTCGCCTCAAGATCCCCAAGGTCACGGACGAGGCCATCATCTCCGCGTTCTCTGACGGCGTCTGCGACATCAAGATGAAGGAGGAGCTCGCTATCGACGAGGAGCTGTGCACATCTCAGGAGCTGTTCAACCTGGCGACCAAGTGCGCAAGAGCTGAGGAGGGGCGCCTATCCCTCCTCGAGCTGCCAGCTGCGGGCCCGTAGGAGAAGAAAGCCAAGGCCAAGGACGTGAAACGCAAGGAAGCAGTCGTGCTCGCAGCGGAGCCGGACACCAAGCGAGGCAGAGATCAGCCTGAGTCATCCAAGAGCAGTTGACTGTTCTGCGCCTTCCACAACCTGAACACCCACAACACCAGCGACTGTCAAGAGCTTAGAGCCATTCGAGAAGGACGCTTTGATCGACGCCCCGAGCGCAGCGATTGGGGCTACGGCCGAGGGGGAGGACGTGGTGGCGGACGCTGGGACGACCGTGGCCCGCGCCAGGAGTGGCGCGACAGGCCTCGCGAGGACCGCCGGCAGGATCATCCTCGCGAGGGCGCCTGGAGAGACCAGCCTCGTGAGGATCGTCCTCAGGGCAACGCCGGTCTTCCTCCGCTGCCGCCACCGCCAAGAAGGAATGACGACCACCATCAGGACGAGGGGGCTGGGGGCTTCCAGGAGCCGCGTGCAACCGCTTGCATCTTGGGCGGAGCTCAGGCCCCAGCCTCGCAGCGTATCTTCAAACAGTTTGCTCGTGAAGTGAATGCAGTCCTCCCCAAGCTTGAGGCCACACGTCCGCTCAGGTGGTCCCAGTGTGCCATCACCTTCAACTCGGCAGATCAGCACAAGTGCGCAGCCACCGTTGGCGCTGTCCCAATGCTTTGTTCACCAGTCATCAGCAATGTGCAAGTTACCAAGACCCTCATCGACGGCGGCGCAAGGCTCAACGTCCTGTCCGTCGACACGTTCGACAAGCTCCAAGTGCCATATGACCAGCTTCAGCCCACCAAGCCTTTCTCAGGAGTGACCGACGGCTCCACCACACCGATAGGGCAAGTCTGCCTCCCTGTCACCTTCGGAGAGCGCAAGAACTACCGCACCGAGCTCATCAACTTCGACGTCGCGCACATCCGTCTGCCATACAACGCCATCCTTGGGTATCCAGCCCTGGCCAAGTTCATGGCAGTGACCCACCACGGCTACAACGTCCTCAAGATGCCGGGAAGCGGCGGAATCATCACAGTCCCATGCGAAGAAAGAGACGCGGTATGCTCCCTTGAGCGTGCCTTTCAAGCTGCAGCAATCGACGACCCCGACAGCCAGGGCGATGGCCCTCCGGAAGCCATCCCCAAGAAGAAGAAGCAGATGCGCCGTACTGGGCCTCAGGAGGATGGCAACGCAGCTGGAGCCTCGTCAGGATCAGCGCCGCTCCAGGGGCGCCTCCCTCCATCGCATGGGAAGGCGTGCCCGGCGCCCTCCTTGGGCAGGGCTCGGGGGCTCTCTCCTTGAGGGCCTCAGACCTTGCCACACATCACGAGGGAGGCGCTCAGGCACCACTTGGAGGCGTGCTTCAAGGCACGTTTCCCTCAGGAGAACACAGGGCAAGGAGCGCCCACCGCTCAGGAGTTCATCACCAAGACCACTCAGGAACTACAAGATGCAAGGACCATGCGCGGCGACCGCCGCTCGCGAGGCGCAGCTCCCCATCCATGCGAGGATGCCGGGCTGCGCGTCTGCGTCGATGTCCCAGGGCTAAACAGGGCCGCCTCTCAGGAGCTTTTCTGGCCTTCGCACGTGGGCTGGTGCGAGGGTCCACCGCACAGCTACGTTCGCATGCCTTTTGGCTTGCCGAGCGTGTCGTTCGTCTACCAGCGCAACCTGCGGCGCGTCCTGGCGGCTCAGGAGGCCAGGCACCATGTCGTCCTGGCAGAGATGGAGACGGTCCTTAGGGAACCGCTTGGGCCCCCAGAGCCTCCCGAGGCTCAGGGCCCTGGCGGCTCGTGAGGAGCAGCCTCCCCGCCGCGTACCTTCAGCTGCCCCGACATCTCTTCATCAACAGAACCAGGTGACATTTTCCAAGTTCATTCAGCTGGGAGCGCCCCTCGGGCTGCATCATTCCCAGGCCGTGTGGGTCCGTCCCTGTGGCATGTATCCCTTTGCTTATGTCTTTAGCTTACCTTGCTGGGGGCGCCCCTCGGGCTGCATCATCCCCAAGCCGCTCGGGCCTGACCCAAGTGGCATGTATCTTTCCGCATTTACCAAAGCTGATTTGCGTTCCAATGCTTAATCTACCCATGATTATCACCTACTCAATTGCCACCCGCCACGGGTCCACCCCTCCATCATGCAATTCAGTTGCGCGTTAAAAGGGGAGCTCCTGAGCATCGCGACTTAGGAGCTCTTACTGGCTCTCCAGCCCTCACCCCTGGCCTTGACCACGGCATCGCGACCTGGCATACCAGCGGCGGCTGAGCTCGCTTGAGGGCCGAGACCTGAGGACGTAGAGCGCTTGCACCTAACCGCCTCGCAGGAACATACAACTATCAAGACCCAAGACCAGGTGCAACCCGCCTTGAGGTAGGGCCTCGTGAGTCCCGCGCTGGCTCACGAGTGCCCAGATACACCTCGCAGCCCTGCCATGCAAGCCACGTGTCAGGGCGGGGCTGTACACGCCCCGGGGGCTCCTCTCGGAGGCCCCCCTCCCATGCACAAGTGGAAGCACCATGCTCCGCGCTGGCCGTCGACACTGCCGAGGAGCGGCTATGCCCGTGCACAAGTGGAAGCACTATGCTCCGCGCTAGTGATAAACAACTGAGGGCGGCTCTGTGGTCGTACCAACCTCAGGGAGCCCCAGAGCTCAATGTCCGGCCTCACCGCAATGCCTCCCCTCGGGAGAGCCGTGCGAGGGGGCTGGGCACGGGGGCTGCACTCGGGTCACGCCCAAGCGTACGCCACCCAACCAGGTCTCCCGGACTTGGGGGCTGTGCTCGGGTCACGCCCAAGCGCACGCCACCCAACCAGGTCTCCCAGACCTGGCCGTCGCACGCCCCTCTCGAGGCCTTGGCGAGGGCAGGTATGGAGATTGTTTGCATGTCAAGGGGGACTCCTGAGCATCGCGACTCAAGAGCCTAACTGGTCACGTAGCCCCTCACTCCTTGGTCCATCCTGGTCTCCGGTTGGCCCAATGGCGGTTGAGGTATGCGCGGGGCCGGGCTCTGCTGACGTAGAACATTAATCTATCCTCGCATACTCTCCCTATAAGTTGTTTGCGCGTAAAGGGGGACTCCTGAGCATCGCGACTCAGGAGCCTAACTGGTCACGTAGCCCCTCACTCCTTGGTCCGTCCTGGTCTCCGGTCGGCCCAATGGCGGTTGAGGTATGCGCGGGGCCGGGCTCTGCCGACGCAGAACACAAAGCGGATGGGAAGAAAATCGCAAAATCTCGCAGCAAATATTACAAAACATATTGTCCTCACAATATCAAATGAAAAGTTTAAGCCTCCACGAGACCTGATGCATATTACAGGAATGAAACAGGAGAGCAGCCGCAGGTCACCCCTGGACACCGCCATCACCTGCAGAAGATGCTCCTCCCCGGGTAACGCCGCCTTCACCTGCACCACCAGCCGCAGGATCGGCGGCATCGCCGGACAAGGGTGCGGAGGCAAAGCCGTGGAACTCTTCAACAGGGCCTCCACCTGACCTTGCACAGCAGCGGCAGCGGCTGCGCAGCGATCATCAGCCACAGGCTCCAGCAGCTCGTCAAGACAAGCGTTGGGGTCGCGGAGGTGCAGATGGCTGAAGACGCGAGTCAATGCAGCTAAAGACAAGACGCGAGCTTCTGCCTCTGCCATGGGACCGATACCATCCGCGACTTCCTCGAGCGCCTTCACCAAGAGGGCAAGCACCAGGGCGGGGCCGTCCTCATCGGTGGTCAGCGGCCTCTCCAAGCCGTGCTCATAGAGTGTCTTCAGTGCCACGCGAGACCTCTCCTCGAGATCGGCAAAGGCCACGCGGTCTTTAGCCAGGACCCGCGCCTTGGCAACAAGATCGGCCTCCCTCGCCTTCACCTTCTGCTCTAGCTCTTCCAGCCGGCTGCGCTCGGCGGCCTGCGTCTTCCCCAACTCCGCCAGCTCAGCGTCATGGTTCTGGACGGCGTCCTCCCGGGCCTTCATCTCCTCCTCCTTCACCTGGCGGCCGCGTGCTTCTTCGGCGTGCTTGTCGCACAGGCTCTTCAGCTCGTCCTCCAGCTCTTGGCAGCGGTCGCTGGCGGCCTTGGCGTCTTTCAGTGCCGCCTCACGATCGGTTGCAGCATCGGCAACGCTCTGCTTCTCCTTCTCGGAAGATGCCGCGGCCTGGCTCAGCGTCGCGCGAACCACCGAGTCGGAGTGAAGCCAGCCAGAGGCCAGCTCCAGGCGCCTGGCCACCAGGCGCGGGTCCGCGCTCAGGAGATCTGCCTGCAACTGGGTCATCTCCAAAAGAGCACGCTCCAGGACAGCAGCAGAGGCAGAAGGACCTAGGAGTGGAGGTGCAGCAGTGGGAGGAGACGACGCCGTCACCAGGGCCTGGGAGACTGCGGGTTCCGGAGCGGTCGGGACCTCTTCAGCCGAGCCAGACGCCGGCACCTCCGGGGCCAGCGGGGCCATGGGGGCTGACTCCTCCCGGCGACGCTCCTCTTGGCCTCGCGAAGACGACCGGGATGGGGAGGTGCGAGCGCTGACGTCTCCTTTCTCAGCAAAGGGGGCGCAGCCGCCGTACCCTCCTTCCTCCTCTTCGTCGTAGACGACGGCTTGCTCAACCGAGGATGAACGTCAGGAAGCGGCGACATGAGCAAAAACAAGACGGAGATCGAGCACTTACTGATCCACCGCGGTGTATTCCACCCTCCGCTTAAGAAGCTTGAAGCCTGAAAGCGTCGGGGCCTGAGAAGTGGGCGCGCGGGTGTAACGCCCACAATGCGGCTATATCTCCCACGTGTCGAGGCACGACTTGGAGGAATAACCGCATGGTGGTTTTGTCACAAGAAGGGTCATCTTCACACAATCCCATGTAATGAACAAGAATGGGATAAAGAGTTGGCTTACAGTCGCCACTTCACACAATACATAAATTAAACATACATCATTCAGAGTACAATCAAGGTCCGACTACGGAACCAAAATGAAAGAAGACAACCCCAAATGCTAGATCCCCGATCGTCCCAACTGGGCTCCACTACTGATCATCAGGAAACGAAACATAGTAACGACCAAGTTCCTCGTCAAACTCCCACTTGAGCTCGGTTGCGTCACCAGCACTGGTATCGTCGGCACCTGCAACTGTTTTGGTAGAATCTGTGAGTCACGAGGACTCAGCAATCTCACACTCGCGAGATCAAGACTATTTAAGCTTATAGGAAGGATGGGGTAATGAGGTGGAGCTGCAGCAAGCACTAAGCATATATGGTGGCTAACATACGCAAATAAGAGCGAGAAGAGGAGCAATGCAATGGTCGCGAAGCTAGAAATGATCAAGAAGTGATCCTGAAATAGCTTACGTTCATACATAACCCAAACCGTGTTCACTTCCCGGACTCCGCCGAAAAGAGACCATCACGGCTACACACGCGGTTGATGCATTTTAATTAAGTCAAGTGTCAAGTTCTCTACAACCGGACATTAACAAATTCCCATATGCCACATAACCGCGGGCACGGCTTTCGAAAGATGATACCCTGTAGGGGTGTCCCAACTTAGCCCATCATAAGCTCTCACGGTCAACGAAGGATATTCCTTCTCCCGGGAAGACCCGATCAGTCTCGGAATCCCGGTTAACAAGACATTTCGACAATGGTAAAACAAGACCAGCAAGACCACCCGCTGTGCCGACAAATCCCGATAGGAGCTGCACATATCTCGTTCTCAGGGCACACCGGATAAGCTAAGCGTACAGGTACCAACATAACCCAAGTTGCCAAGGGACGGTCCCGCACGGTGCTCTAGTTTGGACCAACACTCGGAGGAGCACTGGCCCCGGGGGGGGGGGGGGGTAAAAATAAGATGACCCTCGGGCTCGCGAAAACCCAAGGGAAAAGGCTTAGGTAGGCAAATGTAAAACCATGGTTGGGCCTTGCTGGAGGAGTTTTATTCAAAGCGAACTGTCAAGGGGGCTCCATAAATCACCCAACCGCGTAAGGAATGCAAAATCAAGGAATATAACGCCGGTATGACGGAAACTAGGGCGGCAAGAGTGGAACAAAACACCAGGCATAAGGCCGAGCCTTCCACCCTTTACCAAGTATATAGATGCATTAATTAAGTAAGAGATATTGTGATATGCCAAAATATCCATGTTCCAACATGGAACCAACTTCAACTTCCGGCTCTCGGCTCTACCCAAAGCGAGAACACAAGCAAAGGACCAACAATCAATCACGGGAAATACACAAGCAACATGATGCAATACATGGCATGATATGCGAGATGTGATATGCAATGCATATGCGTGCTCCAGAAGGGAAAATATGAACAAGGCATCAACTTGGCAAACCAAGTATGCCGCTGGAAAGATGAGTTGATTTCGGTTGAAATCGATATAAGGATCACCGGAATCGGATGCACGGTTTGCAAATGACAAGCAAAACAAGGATGGCACAATTCTGCGATTAACAGCATGATGCCACTTAGTATGCAACAAGAAACTAAGCTACTGCACTCCAACATAACAACAAAGCATATGACAGTGATGTACTCAAGATGCTTGACAAAACATGAACACTGAGCTATGGCTAAATCACACCAGAGCAGGTTCAAACAAGCATAGTAAAAGTGCAAAAGATATCAGCTTCACAGACTTGGTGAAAATACTAACATGCCAGAAATAACATCAGGAAGCTATGTTTAGAGCAAACAAACAACATGCTACAGGAACATATCATAGCAAATCAAGGTATGGAATGAATATATAAATGCATAGAACAAAAGTCCCTTACTGATCATGAGCCAAAAAGGCACAGAAGATATGATGGCACCCATATAAACATAGCAAGTTTTATTACCAGATTCAGACTTGGCAGAAAACAGAGCATGGCATTAACAGAATTACAAAGGCATCTTTGCGAGCTCGATTCACTCATCACAAAGCATTGCATGACAAAACAAGCATACCAACAGCAAGAAGACATGCTCATGAAGCTAACAATGGCAAGAGCAAGTTCATAGCATGTATGTATCACTAGAAACATCCATGGCAAAATTGAATAGCATGTTAAAATTCTACCAGGAACATTTTATAGCAACAATAGAGCAAGAGAATGACATGCTAGGGCACTCCATAATTGCCAAAAGGGCATGGGTGGATAGAGCACATATATATGTCCAAAACATCTTTAATGAAAATACTCAAAAGAAGCATGGATCTCACTTTAGCAACATGGATACATGGCATAAAAATATCAGCAGAGCAATGACTTGGTGAAATTTCTGAGTCCCTAAAAACAGCAACATCACGAAGCCTAGTTTGCATGCTTGTGCTAGTCACCACATAGATCACAAAAATACATGAAAAGCACCTTTGTAAAGAAGGCATGACCTAGATCAAAACACATGTAGAGCTCATGCTCATAATATGCACACAACAAATGTAGAAAAAATGACAAATACTCATAATCTGATAAGAATCAGCACCTAACATTTTATAGCACTCTTGCATCAGAGATTTGGGCATCAATATGGACTCAAACAAGCAGGTCACAATGGAACAAAATGAAGGGCACATCATGATGAACATTTTGACATATTGTTTGCACAAATCGGAGCACCGAGCATGGAGATATGATGCGATAAACAGGGGCATACAAAGTTGCAGAAAAAGGGACTTAGAGAAAATATACCCCTCCGAAATGGATCTAGGGTTCTTCGCGGCGCGCGAACCGAGGTTCGCCGGGGGAGCTCGAACTCGCCGGAGACGGACGTCGGGGTGGATGGAGTTGGCCGGAACGGGCGGGGCTCGTCGAATCTGGAGGAGGGAGGAGGCGCGCGCGGGCGGCGGGGAGCTCCAGCGGCGCCGGTGGGCGGCGAAGGCGGCGGCCGGCATGGAGGCGCAGGCGGTTGGCGGCGGGGCGCGTGGAGGCGCGGGCGGCGGCGCCGATCCGAGCCGGGAGGGCCTCCCGCGGGCTCGGGCGGGCCGGCGGTGGCTGGCGGCGGGGAGCGCCACGTGGTGGCTTCCCGTTGGATCGGGTGCGGCGGCGGATGCGTCCGGTCCGACCCGGATGTGTCCGGCGACGGAGAGGGACTAGGCTAGGGTTTGGACTGCGCGAAAATCCGGGGGGGAGCACATATTTATAGCTAGGAGGAGGTAGGAGTGTCCAAATGGAGTGTAGTTTTCGACCACGCGATCGTGATCCGACGACGGAGAGCATGGAGGGAGTTTAGGTGGGTTATTGGGCTGTTTTGGAGGGGTGTTGGGCTGCAACACACAAGAGGCCTTTGTGGTTACCCGGTTAACCGTTGGAGCATCAAACGGCCTCCAAATGGAACGAAACTTGACAGGTGGTCTACCGGTGGTGTACCAAGGCCACTTGGCAAACCTCGGTCCATTCCGAGAACGTTTAACACCCGAACACGAAAAGAGACAAGAGGGGTGCGCCGGTGCATGTGGGAGTGTCGGATTGCAAAACGGACAACGGGGAAAAAGCTCGGATGCATGAGACGAACACGTATGCAAATGAGATGCACATGATGACATGATATGAAATGCCTAACATGAACAAAATGCAAAACGAAAGACAAAAACCCAACCACGGAGGGAATATCATAGCACATAGCCGAAAATGGCAAGAGTTGGAGTTACAAATATGGCAAGTTACATCCGGGGTGTTACAACACTCCACCACTACGAGAGGATCTCGTCCCGAGATCTAGGACTGAAAGAACTCCGGATATTCGGAACAGAGGTGGTCCTCGCGCTCCCAGGTGGCTTCTTGGTCGGAATGGTGTGGCCATTCACTTTCAGGAATTTGATTGACTTGTTGCGAGTCTTGCACTCAGTTTCTTCAAGAATAGCAACGGGGTGCTCATGATAAGACAGATCTTCTTGGAGGTCAATCTCTTCGAAGTTGATGGTGCGCTCAGGAGTCTTGAAGCACTTGCGAAGCTGTGACACGTGAAACACATCATGCACATTCGCGAAGTTGGAGGGAAGCTCAAGTTGATAGGCGAGGTTGCCTCTTTTGCCAATGATCTTGAAGGGACCCACGTATCTAGGGGCAAGCTTCCCTTTGATATCGAAGCGACGAGTGCCTTTCATTGGAGAACCGCGGAGGTAGCCATGGTCTCCGATTTGAAAAGCCACATCACGGTGCTTGTCATCATAATAACTCTTCTGGCGCGATTGCGCGGCTTTGAGATTCTCACGAATGACTTTGCACATTTCTTCGGCTTCTGTGATCAAGTCGTTGCCAAGAAGTTGGCGTTCACCTATCTCGGACCAATTGAGAGGAGTGCGGCACTTCCTGCCATAGAGAATTTTGAATGGGGCCTTGCCCGCACTTGCTTGGAAGCTGTTGTTGTAGGAGAACTCGGCATATGGAAGACAATCTTCCCACTTCATGCCAAAGGAAATGACACAAGCCCTGAGCATATCTTCGAGGATTTGATTGACTTGTTCAACTTGGCCACTTGTTTGAGGATAGAAAGATGTGCTGAAGCGAATGTTGGTGCCCATGGCCTTCTGGAAGGAGTCCCAGAACTTAGAAGTGAAGATGCTTCCACGATCTGAAGAAATCAATTGTGGAATGCCGTGCAAGGAGACAATCCTGGAGGTGTATAACTCTGCCAGCTGAGCTGCTGTGATAGATTCTTTGATTGGAAGGAAATGAGCCACTTTTGTAAGCTTGTCGATGACAACGAAGATAGCATCATTTCCACGCTTGGACTTAGGAAATCCAGTCACGAAGTCCATTTCGATATGATCAAACTTCCATTCTGGAATAGCAAGAGGTTGGAGGAGACCAGCTGGTCGTTGGTGTTCTGCTTTCACCCTTCGACAGACATCACATTCGTTCACGAATTGAGCGATTTCTCGCTTCATTCGAGTCCACCAATACGACTGCTTGAGGTCATGGTACATCTTCGTACTTCCAGGATGAATGGAAAGAAGAGAATTGTGCGCTTCGTTCATTATGACCTTCCTTAGATCACCTTTAGGAACCACAATCCGGTCCTCGAAGAATAAAGTGTCTTTCTCAACAATGCGATAGCACTTGTATTTGGAAAGACCCTTGGCAATCCCATGTTTCACCTTCTTCACCATGGATCAAGGAGTTGTGCCTCACGAATTTGATCTTCCAAAGTAGGAGAGACTAGGAGGTTGGCAAGAAAGCCTTGAGGAACAACTTGGAGATTCAGTTTGCGGAAAGCTTCGCAAAGGTCCGGTTGGAAGGGCTTGAGAATTAAGCTACTGCAATAAGCCTTCCTGCTCAAAGCATCTGCAATGACATTGGCCTTGCCTGGAGTATATTCAATACTCAGATTGTACTCTTGAATCATTTCGACCCATCGAGTTTGCCTGAGGTTGAGGTTGGGCTGAGTGAAGATGTACTTGATACTCTTGTGATCGGTGAATATGTCCACTTTCCTTCCCAACAAGAGATGTCTCCATGTTATTAATGCATGGACAACTGCCGCCAACTCAAGATCGTGAGTGGGGTAGTTCTTTTCATTGGGCTTCAACTGACAAGAGGTATAGGCCACAACTTTCTTCTCTTGCATTAACACAGCACCGAGACCTTGAAGAGAAGAATCACCAAAAACTTCGACTGGCTTGGATTTGTCAGGAGGAATTAAGACAGGAGCTGTGACGAGTTTCTCTTTGAGAGTGTTGAAAGCAACGTCACACTCAGGAGTCCAGACATACTTCACATGCTTCTGGAGGAGGTTGGAAAGAGGCTTTGCAATCTTAGAGAAATTCTCAACGAATCTTCGATAATAGCTTGCAAGCCCAAGAAAACTGCGAAGCTGCTTGACATTCTGAGGAGGTTCCCAATTCACAACTGCAGACACCTTCTCGGGATTAACAGCGATGCCCTTGGTAGAGATGATATGACCAAGGTAAAGAACTTCATCAAGCCAAAACTCACATTTGGAAAACTTCGCATAGAATTGATACTCTCTGAGCTTGTCGAGCACCAATCGCAAATGTTTGGCATGGTCCTTCTTATTCTTGGAGAAGACCAAGATATCATCGAGATACACCAGCACGAATTCATTGGTGTAAGGGTTGAAGATGAAGTTCATCATTCGAGAGAATGTTGGAGGAGCATTGACAAGGCCGAAAGACATGACAGTATATTCATAAGAACTAAAACTTGTTCTGAATGCTGTCTTGGGAATATCTTGTTCGCGAATGCGAATCTGATGATAACCCATACGAAGGTCAAGCTTGGAGAATACTTTAGCACCTTTAAGTTGCTCGAATAGCTCATTGATGTTGGGAAGTGGATACTTGTTCTGTATTGTCTTCTTGTTCAATGGGCGGTAGTCGACACAAAGTCGGTCTGTGCCATCCTTCTTCTGGACAAAAAGAACACCAAAACCCCACGGAGATGAACTCGGTCTGATCAGACCCAGACGCTCTTGTTCATCGAGCTGTTTCTTCAATTCTTTCAGCTCCTTGGGTCCAAGCTTATATGGACGCTTCCAAACGGGTTCCGTGCCAGGCTCAAGATCGATAGCGAACTCGACTGGCCAGTGAGGAGGCATACCCGGAAGCTCTTCTGGAAAGACATCTTGGTACTCACAAACGACTGGAATTTGAGAGATTGCATCTAGCTCGCCCTTCTCATTGAGAGAGAATAACCGAATGGTCTCATCACGAGCGGCATAGATGATCACATCCTCAGAAGAGTGTGTCAATTGAATTTCCCTGGCAGCACAATCAAGTTGAGCCTTGTGCTTAGAAAGCTAGTCCATCCCGAGAATTAGATCGTTATCAGAGTCGCCAAGAACAAAAGGTTTAGACAGAAATTTATAGTTGCCCATCTTGATAGAAACATCCGGAATCATTGTGGTAGCCCTCATAGAAGAGCCCGGAGAAACAACTCCCATGGGTTTTTCCAACATTTCCGAAATGAAATCATGCTTTGCAACAAATGATCTTGACATGAAACAATGCGATGCACTAGTGTCAAAAAGAACTTTTGCAGGAAAGTCGTTAACATGAAGATTACCCATTATCACATCAGTAGATTCCTCCGCTTGAGCTGCATTCATCATGTTCACCTTTGCAGACTTGGGATTATGCTTGACCACTGCATTGCTTGCTGAACGAACAGGAGGAGGAGGCGGAAGGCGCCTTTGGTTGAAGCACTTGTTCGCATAGTGACCTTTCTGCTGACACTTGTTGCAAGTCACCTCTGAGAGCGGACGATGATAAGGAGCATTTGACCTTGGAGCTTGATTCTGAGACTTATTCTGATAGCCGGGGTTGGGTGGGTGGGAAGATCCATGGCCACCTTTGTTCTTCTGCTGGAAAGTTTGACGAAACGGAGGAGGAGGAGGCAACCAGAACTTCTTGTGACGCCCCCGATTTGACCGTACACTAATCATGCACGCAAATGTGTACGACCAAGATCAGGGACTCACGGGAAGATATCACAACACAACTCTAAAACATAAATAAGTCATACAAGCATCATAATACAAGCCAGGGGCCTCGAGGGCTCGAATACAAGTGCTCGATCACAGACGAGTCAGCGGAAGCAACAATATCTGAGTACAGACATAAGTTAAACAAGTTTGCCTTAAGAAGGCTAGCACAAACTGGGATACAGATCGAACGAGGCGCAGGCCTCCTGCCTGGGATCCTCCTAACTACTCCTGATCGTCGTCAGCGGCCTGCACGTAGTAGTAGGCACCTCCAGTGTCGTAGGAGTCGTCGTCGACGGTGGCGTCTGGCTCCTGGGCTCCAACATCTGGTTGCGACAACCAGATAGAAAGGAAAGGGGGAAAAGAGGGAGATAAGCAACCGTGAGTACTCATCCAAAGTACTCGCAAGCAAGGAGCTATACTACATATGCATGGGTATATGTGTAAAGGGGCATATCAGTGGACTGAACTGCAGAATGCCAGAATAAGAGGGGGATAGCTAGTCCTGTCGAAGACTACGCTTCTGGACATCTCCATCTTGCAGCATGTAGAAGAGAATAGATTGAAGTCCTCCAAGTAGCATCGCATAGCATAATCCTACCCGGCGATCCCCTCCTCGTCGCCCTGTTAGAGAGCGATCACCGGGTTGTATCTGGCACTTGGAAGGGTGTATTTTATTCAGTATCCAGTTCTAGTTGTCATAAGCTCAAGGTACAACTCTGGGTCGTCCTTTTTCCGAGGGACACGGCTATTCGAATAGATAAACTTCCCTACAGGGGTGCACCACATAACCCAACACGCTCGATCCCATTTGGCCGGACACACTTTTCTGGGTCATGCCCGCCCTCGTAAGATCAACGCGTCGCAGCCCCACCTAAGCACAACAGAGAGGTCAGCACGCCGGTCTAACCCTATGCGCGCAGGGGTCTGGGCCCATCGCCCTATGCACACCTGCATGTTGCGTACGCGGCCGGAAGCAGACCTAGCCTAGTGGCGTTCCAGTCCAATCCGGCGCGCGCCACTCAGTCGCTGACGTCACGAAGGCTTCGGCTGATACCACGATGCCGGGATACCCATAACTACTCCCGCGTAGATGGTTAGTGCGTATAGACCAAATGGCCAGACTCAGATCAAATACCAAGAACTCGTTAAGCGTGTTATGTATCCGCGAACGCCGACCAGGGCCAGGCCCACCTCTCTCCTAGGTGGTCTCAACCTGCCCTGTCGCTCCGCCATAAAGTAACAGTCGGGGGCCATCAGGAACCCAGGCCCACCTCTACCGGGGTGGAGCCACCTGTCCTTTCAGCCCCCTCATCAGCATCACTTGCGGGTACTCCTCGAGCCGACCTGACTTTAGTCACCACATGTGTCATGTATATAATGTATATAGGATATACCCGTGATCACCTCCCGAAGTAATCACGGCCCAGTAGTATAGCACAGCAGACGGACAAGAATGCAGGGCCACTGATGGAAATCTAGCATCCTATACTAAGCATGTAGGATTGCAGGTAAAGGTAACAACAGTAGTAGCAAGGATAGGCTATGCATCAGGATAGGATATCGGAAAGCAGTAACATGCTACACTACTCTAATGCAAGCAGTATAGAGAAGAATAGGCGATATCTGGTGATCAAGGGGGGGGGGGCTTGCCTGGTTGCTCTGGCAAGTAGGAGGGGTCGTCGACTCCGTAGTCGAACTGGGCAGCAGCAGTGTCAGTCTCGTAGTCTACCGGAGAGAAGAGGGGGGAAGAAACAGTAAATACAATGCAAACATAAGCATGACGATGCGTGACATGACAATGAGCGGTGCTAGGTGTGTCCTAACGCGACAGTAGGTGGTACCGGTGAAGGGGGGGAACATCCGGGAGGTATTCCCGATGTTTCACGTTTTCGGACAGACGGACCGGAGGGGGAAAGTTGCTAGTTTGATAGGTTAGGGAGGTGTGGTGGACGAACGGACTCCGTATTTGGATTCGTCTCGTCGTTCTGAGCAACTTTCATATAGAAAACATTTTCATCCGAGTTACGGTTTAAAAGACATGAATTTTCAAAGTTTATTTGAATTTCTGGAATTATTTATATTAAGCAAAAAGGAATTATGACGTCAGCATGAGGCAAAGCTAACGTCAGCAGGTCAACAGGTCGGCTGACCAGTCAAACCAGACAGGTGGGTCCAGTGGGACCCACATGTCAGCCTCTGTTAGTTTAATACTTATTTAAACTAATCTAACAGTATAATTAGAGGGGGTGGGCCCCATATGTCAGTGAGTGATTAGTTAAACTAATTATTTTTATTAATAAAACATTTTCTTTTCTTTTTCTTTTCTAATTTTTGCGGCGGGGCCCGCATGTCAGTGACTGGGCCTGCCCAGTCAGCACGTTGACTGGGTTGACCCAGTCAACGGGGCCCACGGGGCCCACTGGCAGTGAGCCAGGGGTGGGGCCCGGCCGGCCACGTCGGCAGGGCACCGGAGAGGGGCTCCGGCGAGCTCCAATGCGGCGGCGCGGCGCGGGTGAGCTTCGGGTTTCGCCCACAGGGCATCCCCGGGGCTGTGGTTTGGCCCATTCGAACGGCCAGTCCACACTGCGTCGAATGGAGGTGGTGGCGTGGCTGGGGACGGCCGGGAACGTCGCCGGCGGCGAGGCAGGTGGTGGTGGGTTTCCGGTGAGCGGCGAACAGGGGGCTACGGGGCACGGCGAGAGCAGCAGACGCGCGCGTTGGGCCACTAGGAACCCCAGGAGCACGATGCGGCGCTCGGCCGCATGTGAAGGCGACCATGGCCACGGCGCCGAGCTCGTCGGCGGCGAGGTTCTTCGGGCGAGCTTCGGGAACGGGGCTACGGGCGTCGGAAAGCTCGGGAGAGAGAGGGGAAAGAAGCGCAGGCTCACAGCGATGCTCGCATAAGACTCGGGAAGGCCGGGGTGGCGCCGGAGCGGTGGTGTCCGCCGCGGATCGACGGCAGCCGAGGCGGTGCGGAACAAGGCGATGGCGGCGCTGTGGGGCTCCCCGGCTTGTTCTCGAGGGCGCAGGCGACGAACTCTTCCCCGGTGGACCTCCTGGACCCGTCGGTGTGGAGGACGGTGGCCGGTGGCCGCGTGCACGTTGACGACGCGGCCATGGAGGTGCTCGGCGAGGTGAGCAGAGAGGAAACGGCGCGTGTGTGGGGAACGGGAAGGCGGGCTAGGGTTCGGCAGGGGGGTCGTGGGTGTCCTCCTTATCCTCTCTAGGGCACTCGAGAGGAGCAGGTGTCGGTCATCCGGCCGTGGCGCCGGGGGATGGCCGCCACGCCATGGCCCCTGCCTTCTCCTCTGTACAGGAGAAAGAGGAAGGCCTGTGGTGGGCTGGGCCGTGCACTATAGCACTGGGCCTGTAGTGTACAGTGTGCACTTAGCCCCTGTTCCTTCTTCTAATTTTCTGTTTTGTATTTTCTCTACCCTTTTGTATTTTAATTTAATCCAAATAAGTTTTGTTGAACACAAAACTTGTCACATAAATAATAGGCAATGCTTTGAGCTAGCACACACGATTTCAAGTGGTTTGTAAATACAAAAACATTCGTTTATTTTGAAATGGCTAATTTATTTGTTGTTGGACCACTTATTAATTTCCTAGGGATTTATCTGTGAGTCAAATGATGTTGGTACCATCATGGCAATGATTAGGGGAATTTATAGAATAGTGTGAACATTTTAGTTTTATTGTTTGAAAACTTTTGTTGTTTGCCAATAATTCAAATTAGAATTTTAATTGTTTTGAACTAACGTGAGATTAGCAACAGCAACCGAGGTGACGTGGCATCATTAGCGTGGAATTTCTGTAGCCTAATTATCCGGGCGTCACACTTCTGTTGCTTAGAGGCCACTAGTGAGGAAGAAGAAGACTGAACTGCGTCCCTGATTCTCTTATTAGAAGCCTCACACTTGAGCTGAGCGGCTTCTTGCTTCAGTGCCATGTTGTAGAATTCATCATACTTGGTTGGCTCAAAAAGCACGAGAGCTAATTGCAGATCTTCTCTGAGGCCACCTCTGAATTGATAGATCATACTCTTTTCATCAGGAACGTCTTGCTTAGCGAAGCGAGCGAGTCTCTGAAACTGGGTATTGTATTGATACACGGACATGATGCCTTGCTTGAGATTGCGAAACTCCTCATGCTTGCTCTCAACAACACTTTGAGGAATGTGGTGAGCTTTGAAGTCTCGGCGGAAATCATCCCAGGTAATCACATGACCTCCTCTGGAATCTTTGTATTGTTGATACCACTCGGCAGCTTGATCCTTGAGTTGAAAAGAAGCAAACTTGACAAAGTCCTCAGGCCTGACATTGCTACATTCAAAATGCTTGTTGATGTCCACGAGCCAATCATCGGCGTTTGTGGCCTCGGCACAGTAGCTGGAAGACTTCGGCTGATTTGCAAGGAACTGGTTGAGGGTAGTGAAGTGAGGCTGATTGTTGCCTTGGCCTTGATTTCCTTGGTTGCCTTGCCCTTGGGTGCGCTCTTGCAAGAGTTGTAAAATCATCTGGGCATTGGCGTTGGTGGCTGCCATGATAGCTTGCCTTGCCTCCGGAGGCGGAGGTGGTGGCGGAGGGTTCGCCTGACTCCCATCATTGCGTTTCGGATTCTGACGCGTTGGCGGAGCCATCCTGAAGAGGGTGACATCCGTTAGCATCTTGATGGACAGATAGACAAGTTGAATCAACGGATAGAAATTGCAACATATAGTCTTCACAATAAACATTCGAACGAGGATGAACGAATGAATTCCATAGTAAATTATCACACTTCCATAAGTTGAGAAGCCACTTAGAAAAAAAGTATGGAATCAACATTTGACTTCGAAGCAACTCGAATACCACAACTCAAAACAAAACAAAGGATTGGCTTGCAGAATAAGCCGGAACAAACATATGATAGAGATTTCGTCCGAAGTTTTCGTGGTGGGGCCCACACGGGCTCGATCGTATAGCAGCATCATGTACAAGGCAGTGCACATGACATACGAAGCGTCCCCGAGTCAGCATAGCCAAGGACTCTTTAAGACACTACGAGACCACTGTAAAACCGACCGTGGATAGGCGGACCACTAGACGTCGAACCCCAATCTCATATCATGCATCTGTCGGAAAGATATCCTATGAGCTACTTGAATTCCCACTTATAAACTCCCGAAACTTTCTGGTTATGCAATCAGGTGTTGGGGATACAGGGGACGCAATATATCTCACCCAAACTAACAATACCTAGATCCAGCTGTATCCATCCTTCAACACATAACCAAGAAACCTTCGGAAATCATTTACCTCAACCTTCGAAAAGCATCCGTTATACGAGTTATGGCAATACTCCCGAACTCCCGCCCCAGTACTGGGTGGCGTCGAGGTGATCTCACCAACAACTGCATAAAAGAGATTTTCGATGTCGGCGAAACTCAGGTATTCCACAACTGCAACGATAAAATTGTGACGACAACACCTCGGAGCTCAACTCCCCGGGACACTGCCACAACCCCTAAATGTCAGGAGGCACCAAGAACAATGTTCTCGTCACAAAACCATCGGAACGATTCCAAGATACCCGCGTGATCCTAATTTTTTTAGTGAAATTTGAGGAGAGGAGAGTCAAAACTTCTACATCAGGGGGCCTCACCAGAGCGACGAAGGGACTGAGGAGTAAAAATAATCCTACTCTCTGATATATATAATCCTAAGACTCAAAACATTTTTTCTAGACTCAACAACGCTAGCGATTCGATCAAGCAGGGGGCTCCTAAGTCGGGGATGGCTCTGATTACCAACTTGTAACGCCCACGATGCGGCTATATCTCCCACGTGTCGAGACACGACTTGGAGGCATAACCGCATGGTGGTTTTGTCGCAAGAAGGGTCATCTTCACACAATCCCATGTAATGAACAAGAATGGGATAAAGAGTTGGCTTACAGTCGCCACTTCACACAATACATAAATTAAACATACATCATTCAGAGTACAATCAAGGTCCGACCACGGAACCAAAATGAAAGAAGACAACCCCAAATGCCAGATCCCCAATCGTCCCAACTGGGCTCCACTACTGATCATCAGGAAACGAAATATAGTAACGACCAAGTTCCTCGTCGAACTCCCACTTGAGCTCGGTTGCGTCACCAGCACTGGTATCATCGGCACCTGCAACTGTTTTGGTAGAATCTGTGAGTCACGAGGACTCAGCAATCTCACACCCGCGAGATCAAGAATATTTAAGCTTATAGGAAGGATGGGGTAATGAGGTGGAGCTGCAGCAAGCACTAAGCACATATGGTGGCTAACATACGCAAATAAGAGCGAGAAGAGGAGCAACGCAATGGTCGCGAAGCTAGAAATGATCAAGAAGTGATCCTGAAATTGCTTACGTTCGTACATAACCCAAACCGTGTTCACTTCCCGGACTCCGCCGAAAAGGGACCATCACGGCTACACACGCGGTTGATGCATTTTAATTAAGTCAAGTGTCAAGTTCTCTACAACCGGACATTAACAAATTCCCATCTGCCACATAACCGCGGGCGCGACTTTCGAAAGATGATACCCTGTAGGGGTGTCCCAACTTAGCCCATCATAAGCTCTCACGGTCAACGAAGGATATTCCTTCTCCCGGGAAGACCCCATCAGTCTCGGAATCCCGGTTAACAAGACATTTCGACAATGGTAAAACAAGACCAGCAAGACCACCCGCTGTGCCGACAAATCCCGATAGGAGCTGCACATATCTCGTTCTCAGGGCACACCGGATAAGCTAAGCGTACATGTACCAACATAACCCAAGTTGCCAAGGGACGGTCCCACACGGTGCTCTAGTTTGGACCAACACTCGGAGGAGCACTGGCCCGGGGGGGGGGGGTAAAAATAAGATGACCCTCGGGCTTGCGAAAACCCAAGGGAAAAGGCTTAGGTAGGCAAATGTAAAACCAAGGTTGGGCCTTGCTGGAGGAGTTTTATTCAAAGCGAACTGTCAAGGGGGTCCCATAAATCACCCAACCGGGTAAGGAACGCAAAATCAAGGCATATAACGCCGGTATGACGGAAACTAGGGCGGCAAGAGTGGAACAAAACACCAGGCATAAGGCCGAGCCTTCCACCCTTTACCAAGTATATATATGTATTAATTAAGTAAGATATATTGTGATATGCCAAAATATCCATGTTCCCACATGGAACCAACTTCAACTTCACCTGCAACTAGCAACGCTATAAGACAGGCTGAGCAAAAGCGGTAACTTAGCCAAACAACGGTTTGCTAGGGAAGGTGGGTTAGAGGCTTGACATGGCAATATGGGAGGCATGATATAGCAAGTGGTAGGTAGCGTGGCATAGCAATAGAGCGAACAACTAGCCAGCAAAGATAGAAGTGATTTCGAGGGTATGGTCATCTTGCGTGCAAAGTTCTCCGAGTTGTCGAAAGCTTGATCCTCGTAAGCGTTCTCAACAGGTTCCTCGTAAGCGTTCTCATCTCCTGGCTCTACCCAAAGCAAGAACATAAGCAAAGGACCAACAATCAATCACGGGAAATGCACAAGCAACATGATGCAATACATGGCATGATATGCGAGATGTGATATGCGTGCTCCGAAAGGGAAAAGATGAACAAGGCATCAACTTGGCAAACCAAGTATGCCGCTGGAAAGATGAGATGATTTCGGTTGAAATCGATATAAGGATCACCGGAATCGGATGCACGGTTTGCAAATGACAAGCAAAACAAGGATGACACAATTCTGCGATTAACAGCACGATGCCACTTAGTATGCAACAAGAAACTAAGCTACTACACTCCAACATAACAACAAAGCATATGACAGTGATGTACTCAAGATGCTTGACAAAACATGAACACTGAGCTATGGCTAAATCACACCAGAGCAGGTTCAAACAAGCATAGTAAAAGTGCAAAAGATATCAGCTTCACAGACGGTGAAAATACTAACATGCCAGAAATAACATCAGGAAGCTATGTTTAGAGCAAACAAACAACATGCTACAGGAACATATCATAGCAAATCAAGGTATGGAATGAATATATAAATGCATAGAACAAAAGTCCCTTACTGATCATGAGCCAAAAAGGCACAGAAGATATGATGGCACCCATATAAACATAGCAAGTTTTATTACCAGATTCAGACTTGGCAGAAAACAGAGCATGGCATTAACAGAATTACAAAGGCATCTTTGCGAGCTCGATTCACTCATCACAAAGCATTGCATGACAAAACAAGCATACCAACAGCAAGAAGACATGCTCATGAAGCTAACAATGGCAAGAGCAAGTTCATAGCATGTATGTATCACTAGAAACATCCATGGCAAAATTGAATAGCATGTTAAAATTCTGCCAGGAACATTTTATAGCAACAATAGAGCAAGAGAATGACATGCTAGGGCACTCCATAATTGCAACCAGTGGCATGGATGGATAGAGCACATCTATATGTCCAAAACATCCTTACTGAACATACTCAAAAGAAGCATGGATCTCACTTTAGCAACATGGATACATGGCATAAAAATATCAGTAGAGCAATGACTTAGTGAAATTTCTGTCCCCCTGAAAACAGCAACATCACGAAGCCTAGTTTGCATGCTTGTGCTAATCACCACATAGATCACCAAAATACACGGAAAGCACCTCTGTAAAGAAGGCATGACCTAGATCAAAACACATGTAGAGCTCATGCTCATAAGATGCACACAACAAATGTAGCAAAAATGACAAATGCTCATAATCTGATAAGAATCAGCACCTAACATTTTATAGCAATCTTGCATCAGAGATTTGGGCATCAAGATGGACTCAAACAAGCAGGTCACAATGGAACAAAATGAAGAGCACATCATGACGAACATTTTGACATATTATATGCACAAATCGGAGCACCGAGCATGGAGATATGATGCGATAAACAGGGGCATACAAAGTTGCACAAAAAGGGACTTGGAGAAAATATACCCCTCCGAAATGGATCTAGGGTTCTTCGCGGCGCGGGAACTGAGGTTCGTCGGGGGAGCTCGAACTCGCCGGAGACGGACGCCGGGGTGGATGGAGATGGCCGGAACGGGCGGGGCTCGTCGAATCTGGAGGAGGGAGGAGGCGCGCGGGGGCGGCGGGGAGCTCCAGTGGCGCCGGCGGGTGGCGAAGGCGGCGGTCGGTGTGGAGGCGCGGGCGGTCGGTGAGGAGGCGCGGGCGGTCGGCGGCGGGGCGCGTGGAGGCGCAGGCGGTGACGTCGATCCGGGCCGGGAGGGCCTCCCGCGGGCTCGGGCGGGCCGGCGGTGGCTGGCGGCGGGGAGCGCCACGTGACGGATTCCCGTTGGCTCGGGTGCGGTGGCGGATGCGTCCGGTCCGACCCGGACATGTCTGGCGGCAGAGAGGGACTAGGCTAGGGTTTGGACTACGCAAAATCCGGGGGGAGCACATATTTATAGCTAGGAGGAGGTAGGAGTGTCCAAATGGAGTGTAGTTTTCGACCACGCGATCGTGAACCGACGACGGAGAGCATGGAGGGGGTTTAGGTGGGTTATTGGGCTGTTTTGGAGGGGTGTTGGGCTGCAACACACAAGAGGCTTTTGCGGTTACCCGGTTAACCGTTGGAGCATCAAACGGCCTCCAAATGGAACGAAACTGGACAGGTGGTCTACCGGTGGTGTACCAAGGCCACTTGGCAAACCTCGGTCCATTCCGAGAACGTTTAACACCCGAACACGAAAAGAGACAAGAGGGGTGCGCCGGTGCATGTGGGAGTGTCGAATTGCAAAACGGACAACGGGGAAAAAGCTCGGATGCATGAGACGAACACGTATGCAAATGAGATGCACATTGTGACATGATATGAAATGCCTAACATGAACAAAATGCAAAACGAAAGACAAAAACCCAACCACGGAGGGAATATCATAGCACATAGCCGAAAATGGCAAGAGTTGGAGTTACAAATATGGCAAGTTACATCCGGGGTGTTACAGCGGGCTCCGGTGGCAGAAGGCGGCGCAACAGAAGTGCCGGAGCCGGCCCCAGGAGGCGACAAGACGGAGGCAGCACTTGAGGAACCAATGACGACCTACCCCTTGTCGGGATGAGGGGCTGCTCCCTCTCCTCCTGTCGAGCGTCGGTCTCGGTGTCGTCTGGCAGTGCGCGGAGGATCTCGGCCTTGCTCAGAGGAGGAGTCTCCCCCACCTCTTCAAGAGTCTTCTCCGAGTCCACCTCCTCCCCACGGGACTCGTCAGAAGATAGCTCCACCGGCTTCGGCGCCGCCTGGGCTCCAAAGAGCGCAGGCGGCACCAGCCCGCGCGCAGGCGGCACGAGTGGCTTCCAGTCCTTGCGGAGGAACAAAGGAGTGAAGGCGCTCGGCGGGTACTCCTGGTTATACCCAACCAGGAGGCGCAGGACAGCAGCCAGTTCATCATCAGACAGGGCCCCCGGCCTCAGGCGGTTCTTGTCTTCTTCATCTCCGAGCTTCCACAAGGGGCACGCACGCGCCTGGAGCGGGTCTACGTGCAACATCAGGAATTCCCTCAGGAGCATGGCCCCTGTGACCTTCGCCGCCTTCGCGTTGCCCGGCTTCAGGTCGGTCTGCACCTGCGCCAACACTGACGACGCCCGCTTGTCAGCAAGCTCTGCGCGAGGCCACCCCTTGTTAAACTGGGGTGCCTCCGTCGGCAATGCCAAGCGCGGGTGGACGTGCTTGGCATCCATCATGACCCATTTGGCCCGGATGTTGTCGGCTCTCTTCCCGGTGTTCGAGATCGAGTTGGCCTTGCCAGATGCGACAAAATTGGCGGACCCAGACACGTGACCATCGCTGACGTGAAGGAAGAAGAAGTGGCGCGGGAGAGCCACGGACGGCATTACGCCCAGATACGCCTCACAGTAGTAGGCAAAGATGGACAAGAGGAAGATAGAGTTGGGATGAAGATGCAGCGCCTGCAGCCCGAAGTGGTCGAGGACCTCGAAAAAGAAATCGGAGAAGGGAGGAACCAATCCGGCAGAGATGCTACTCGAGAGGGAAAGAAGGTGCTCCCCTCAGGCTCCGGCGCGTCGGAGGCAAGCCGGAGCTCCGTCTTGCCCCCATTCATTGCTATCCCCCGCCGCCAGCAAGCGCGTGGAGGCGAGGCTCTTCTCCGTAATGTTGGGCGCTTCAAGATCCGGCTCGTACCAAGTCGGCACCGAGGAGGGCTTGACCTTGCGCGGCGCCATCTGTCGCGGGTGCGAAGCGAAATTGGAGCAGATCTAGAGGTATCGGTAGCAAGGAGCGAGAAAGGGGATCTGAGGCTAGGCGAAGGGGAACAGTGAAGGCAAGCGCTGCCTGCACCAGCCTTTTGTCAAGTCGAGCAGTTGCCGAGGCCGCGTGGGGAAGTGGAGACGCCCACGTCCAATCAACCGCCACACGCCGACCAAGGCCGCAGGCTTTTGGGGCCCGCGGCGCTCCGCGCTTGACCTTTGGCTTCGCTGTGAAGCCAAGCCCAAGCGCACCTTGGGCCCGGGGGCTACTGTCGGCGTTCTGGGAACGGGGGTCCCCAGACTTGCCTGCTTGCGGCCCACGGCGTGGCTGTGCTGCAGGCCTGTACGGCCCATCTTTGTCAACAAGGCTTTCAAGACCCTCGCGAGGGGCCAAGCCTCGCAAGGCGGACGACGCGAGACCTCCTCGGGAGCGGCCTCACCAGGCTGCCTCGTGAGGAGCGGAGATATCAAGGCAGGGCAAACCTCGCGAGGCTCTCGTGACGTGAGCCATGACGATCAAGATCAGACGGGCGCCAGGCGGGCGCCAGCGCGTGCAACGTCCTTGTTTCCTCTTTGGTCATAAGGAGGCCAGCGCAGGCGTGGAGTACCGAGGCATCAGGCAAAGGTTTCCATATCAGTGCAACAAGACCAAGACCAGCCGGACGGCAGGACGGAGGTCACCGTGGAACCCGTGATCCGACAAAGGAGGAGCGCCTCGTCGAGCATGCAAAGAGCCTTACCGCCAAAGTGGCCACGACACACGCCGCCTCGGAGGCGAGGAATCAGGAGATCTACGAGGAGAACCACCGCTTCGAGAGGCATCATCTGGAGCGGCAGAGGGTGTTCGAGGCGAGCGTCACTGAAGCTGCATTACCGGCAGGCACCGCATTGCGGTTGCCCAGCTCGTCGGTAGGCTCCTCCCCCTCCGCCTCTTACTAAGCGCGCTCGGTAGAGGAGAAGCAGCCGGAAGTAGTACAAAGCCCCTCCGCAGTAGTAGTAGTAGTTAGGGGCTATTTTCTTCAGTACATGTGACTATAGATGTGGTGGAACTGTACAACGTACTTAAAATTAGCTAGTATATATAGTTGAACTAGCTATTTTAGTACGTGGTTGGCAACAATTGGGGAAAAGTTTGGTCGGTTCAGCTGTCGAGTTGAACTGTTTGTATAAATTAAGAACGACTGCTTAATCTATGAATGAAATCTATGCTTAATTACTAAATTTTAGTTGCAAAAATTAGATACTGCTAGTGATTTTTAGCTTCATATTTTGACAAATCGCAGTGTTACAAGGATTGACAAATCTTACCAAATTGTTTGTACGTGGTTGCACACGGGTCATCCAAAACAACCGTTTGCGTTGAAGGGATGCACAAATTCTGCGTTGCTCTCACTTTGCATACGGGTGTTCTGTCTAAAACGTTTGCGATCAAGAGCTGCAGAAATCCTGCTCGGCACATTTTCTCTTGGATTCCTGGGGAAGCTGTCGGTTTGCATACGGGTGTTCTAACTAAAACGTTTGCGATGAGTGTTTATATTTAAAAAGCGAATTAAACTGTGGCTTGGGCGCTATTAATGGAGAGGATGCAAGCAATACGGGTGGCATGGAAGTCAAAGGGCTCGCTTCCTAGTGAGCCTGCGTAGCGTACGACTCGCATGCTTCTCGGTGAGCCTGCGCACTCAAGGACAGCTTGCACGCCTCTCGGTCAGCCTGCGCACCGGACGGCGCTCGCACGCCTCCCGTTCAGTCAAGGTCAAGCAGCTATCCGCATGGCACCTCCTACAACCATTAAAACCAAGACACGTGGCATCACGTGAATGGTTAACAAAATTTTGGATTTACTATAATTTAAAAACTAGGCATATCAACGTTTTGCCGGCAATCAACGGTGCCATGGTGTTTGAAATCCATTCCCATTTCTTGCATGGGACCTAAACATTCACCCAAGGACACAAATTTGATTTTTCAACCAATTTATATGCACTGGAGCATGTGCATGTAGTTCAAATTTGAATTATGCACATAAATGCATTGAAAACTCAGTTAATGCATAAAAATGTCCAAACGAACCCCGAAAAATCACAAAAATTCACACAACACTCCTGTTGTTCTATGTTGACATGAGAAAAAAATTGAAAGCAATAAGAGGCAATGGATATCGTTTCGTCCCCAAAGGTGGGACGTTCCCTACCGAAAACCATCATGCTTGTTGTGAGAAGCTCCGGTTTGTGAGAAGCATATACCCAAACCTGCCCCAAATGGGACAAAATTTGTACCACGACATGTTGATGCCGCTCCATGATAGCATGCCAAGTTTCATGAATTTCAGACGAGTTTTGGATTTACTAGAATTTAAAAACCAGGCATCTCAATGTTTTGCCGGCAATCAACGGTGCCCCGGTGTTTGAAATTCATTCCCATTTCTTGCATGGGACCTAAGCATGCACCCAAGGACACAGATTTTATTTTTCAACCAATTTATATGCACTGGAGCATGTGCATGTAGTTCAAATTTGAATTATGCACATAAAATGCATTGAAAACTCAGTTAATGCATAAAAATGTCCAAACGAACCCCGAAAAATCACAAAAATTCACACAACACTCCTGTTGTTCTATGTTGACAGGAGAAAAAAAATTGAAAGCAATAAGAGGCAATGGATATTATTTCGTTCCCAAAGGTGGGAGGTTCCCTAACGAAAACCATCATCGTTGTTGTGAGAAGCTCCAGTTTGTGAGAAGCATATACCCAAACCTGCCCCAAATGGGACAAAATTTGTACCACGGCATGTTGATACCGCTCCATGATAGCATGCCAAGTTTCATGAATTTCAGACGAGTTTTGGATTTACTAGAATTTAAAAACCAGGCATCTCAATGTTTTGTCGGCAATCAACGGTGCCCTGGTGTTTGAAATTCATTCCCATTTCTTGCATGGGACCTAAGCATGCACCCAAGGACACAGATTTGATTTTTCAACCAATTTATATGCATTGGAGCATGTGCATGTAGTTCAAATTTGAATTATGCACAAAAAATGCATTGAAAACTCAGTTAATGCATAAAAATGTCCAAACGAACCCCGAAAAATCACAAAAATTCACACAACACTCCTGTTGTTCTATGTTGACACGAGAAAAAAATTGAAAGCAATAAGAGGCAATGGATATCATTTCGTCTCCAAAGGTGGGACGTTCCCTACCGAAAACCATCATGCTTGTTGTGAGAAGCTCCGGTTTGTGAGAAGCATATACCCAAACCTGCCCCAAATGGGACAAAATTTGTACCACGGCATGTTGATGCCGCTCCATGATAGCATGCCAAGTTTCATGAATTTCAGACGAGTTTTGGATTTACTAGAATTTAAAAACCAGGCATCTCAATGTTTTGCCGGCAATCAACGGTGCCCCGGTGTTTGAAATTCATTCCCATTTCTTGCATGGGACCTAAGCATGCACCCAAGGACACATATTTGATTTTTCAACCAATTTATATGCACTGGAGCATGTGCATGTAGTTCAAATTTGAATTATGCACATAAAATGCATTGAAAACTCAGTTAATGCATAAAAATGTCCAAACGAACCCCGAAAAATCACAAAAATTCACACAACACTCCTGTTGTTCTATGTTGACACGAGAAAAAAATTGAAAGCAATAAGAGGCAATGGATATCGTTTCGTCCCCAAAGGTGGGACGTTCCCTACCGAAAACCATCATGCTTGTTGTGAGAAGCTCCGGTTTGTGAGAAGCATATACCCAAACCTGCCCCAAATGGGACAAAATTTGTACCACGACATGTTGATGCCGCTCCATGATAGCATGCCAAGTTTCATGAATTTCAGACGAGTTTTGGATTTACTAGAATTTAAAAACCAGGCATCTCAATGTTTTGCTGACAATCAACGGTGCCCCGGTGTTTGAAATTCATTCCCATTTCTTGCATGGGACCTAAGCATGCACCCAAGGACACATATTTGATTTTTCAACCAATTTATATGCACTGGAGCATGTGCATGTAGTTCAAATTTGAATTGTTCACCTGAAATGGCTAGAAAACCAATTTAATGTATAAAATGTTCCGAACCCTGAATAATTCCAATTCTTTTACGACACACATATAGTTGCATGTTCACTCCAGATAAAAGGTCTAGCAATTCAAACACCATCCATTGCCGCTGTGACCCCCTTATGTAATTCAAATCAAGATGAAAAATCAAGTAGATCGCACACAGTTTATTATCAGCAACCGTGTGAGATGTAGTACAAAATATCTTGGAGCACCGTCGGTGTATAGTACGCCTATGGCTTACGCGAGAAGGTGCGTCAACTACAGTCCACAGCCGGCGTCTCGAGCACACTAGCTCGCTCCCCAAATATCATTTCACTATTCAATCATCGCCGGTGAAAGATGGGCACGTGGACCCGCGTCGTGAGGGCAACTTCGGTGGCCCACTCCAGTGAGAGCGCGGCCGTAGCCGCCATGCGCATGCTAACAAGGTGCATGAGCGCGGCCGCAATTTGCGACCGGGCGGCAAAGGCAGCCCAAACGACCATTGTTGCTTCTCAGGTGGTAGCAGCAACATCTGCCTCGGGGATAGCAACTGGCGAGAGAGGCACAACAGCTATCCGTTCCGCAGCAACGGCCTTAGCCCTGATGGAGGCCGCCCACGACCATCTCGAGGCCGCCCACGCCCAGCTCCTGGCGGTCACCGCACAAACCGAATGAAGCTTCTCCGACAATGGTCGGAAACCCACGGCCGAAGAGCTGGCAATCGCCGAGAGCGTTCGAGCAGCCGTCCGTTCCTCCACCGCATACCTTGCGACGATGGAGCCCGTCCAAGCCCAGATCGCGTCCGCCCACGCCCAGCTCGTGGCGGCCTTTTCCAAAGAGATGGCGGACGCGGATGGCGAGATGCTTGCCGAGTATGGTGCGTTGGATGCCATGGAGCCCCTTCCCCAGGAGACCGTCGGGCGCGAGTTGGACATGGAGGCGGCAGCGGAGATCGACGAGCACCAGCCGTAGTAGTACTCTTTGTTTTGTTTAATTAAGAGTGCCGGTCTTTAATTTGTTAGAGTAATGTTTAGGTCAGCTAGCTCTGTTTAATTGTTGAACTTGCTCGATTAAGAAGTGCGGGTGTGCTGTAGTCTCCTTTGTGTACCCAAATTATGCAATGACGTGGATGACCACTGTAACCATGGAAATTCGAACCAAAACTTTTGATGTTCAAACTCATCACACACGGGTTAAACTATCTGAATCGTTTGTGATGTCCACATATCGTACACAGTTCTGAATAAGGGACTGTGTCTGATGACACTTTGCGTGCCAGTTTTTTGGCTGAAGCGATTCCAAATTTTTGGCTTTCGCGGAAATATCTACCTCCCCGCCCCCTCCCCCTTACCAAAAGCCACATTTCCCCTCTTTCCGCCTTCCTTTCCAAGTTGAAACCTTCACTCCTTGCTTGCAGCGCCGCCGCCTCCTCGCCGGCGACCCTCCTTCACGCTGCTCGGCCTCCTCTATCCAGGCAGGTAATCCACACACGACCCCATCCTCCTCCTCCTTCCACATCCCACATGCCCCGACCGCCGGCGCGAGCGCGACACCTTCCACCCAAATCACCGACCCCTCCACCAAATAAGCATCGGCCTTAGCCATGGTGCACGCAGTATAGCCAGGACCTCAAGGAGCATTTGGCAGCGGAGAAGCAAATCGCGGCCGCACGCACGGATGAGGTCGCGATGGCTGCCATTCGTGCCGACCCCCAGATCTTGAAGGAGCACCTTGCCAATTGTTAGCTTCGCCGGTTAAGCATGCTCGGTTTACCCGTTGCGTGTGCTGCTCCTGCCTTTCCTTCACAAATTCTAGTGAATTGTGCTATCTAATTTCACCATGCAATCTGTTGCTCTAGTGTATATGTTCTATATGTCGTGCAGTGTGGTGCTCACTTATTAACTGTTTTGTTAATTAGTTATCGTCTTCAGTTAACTGTTTGGTTCAATGCTACAAATGTGATGTTCAATTCTTCAGGCTGCAATTTTGTATTGTCTTCCATGTGAGAAATAAATCGAATTTATCTTTACAAAATTGTGGGTGCATTCTGTTATTGTACACCATGTGAGGAATAAATTGAATTTGGCTGTAGTAAATACATGAGAAACAAATACAATTGCTACAATTGGCTGTAGTTAACTGTTTGGTTAACTCTCTGATCTTCTATTAGGAGTATGTTATATTGTGCAATGTGGTGCTCAGTTAATGTTTGGTTCATTTGTTGTGGTGTTTAGTTAACTGCTTGGTTCAATTCTGCAATGCGATGTCCAATTGTCGTGGGTAGAATTTTGTATTGTTGTGCATGTGAGGAATAAATCGAATTTGGCTGCACTTAATACATGAGAAACATATACAAGTGCTATATTTCCTAGTTCTTAATCATGCTTGGTTTGGGTAAATGGGTTTTCCGTGTGGCTTCAATTAATCTGATGAATCTGCAATGTGCTTATTTTTCATCAACATATTTTACTGATAGCATGCGAACCCTTACTTAACCTGATGACTAACTACCTTATATGTGTTGCAGGGAAACAATGGGAAGCACTGAGGTTTACAATCGAGGTTAGCACGTGCATGGTCCGTTGTCTAATAGCACATTATTGTGCAATTGCAGGAACCATTCTAATATTTTGGTTTTAACAATTTGGTCTTGCACATGTAGGTCCTGCTGTCAGAGGTTTTGACCCACTGTTCGACCCTTTTTGCATATGGGGAAATGAGTTGTCCATGAATATCAATCAAATCAAGAAACTCAGAAAGATTGTTAGGATAAAGAAATTAGCGACAAAAAACAACAAGATCTTTGTCTGCACAATGAAGAAGACATCAGTTCACTACAAGATGGTACTAACTATTATACCTTGCCTTTTTTATTCCTTTGCCCCATTTCCAATATAGAGAAGATATTTATGCACATCCTTGTTTTCAGGCCTTTCCAAAGCAGTTCACTGATGATTACCTCTCAAACCACCTCTATGGTCAGGAGGCGAGGAAGGTTTTCATACAACACCCACGGTTCAATATTGAAGTGTTCTTGAAGAGGACGAAGGACGGACTATCAATCATCCACAGGCACTGGCCTAAAGTTGTAAAGACCTTCAACATGAATGAAGGCTCAAAATTCGCCTTCCACTTCAGCAGTTTTCCAGATGAGATGTATCTGTCTATATACCGTCTATGATGCAAATTTCGAAAGCTTCTACATGTTGCATGTGGAACTTGCTGCTGGTGTAGTTGTGTAATGGGGTAGCTGAGTGCTGAAGCTATTTCATGTTGTACTCTGATGTATTTCAATTATGAAATTCTGCTTCCTTAATATGGAAATGAAATATATTGTGTGCTTAATATGAAATGTCAATTATATTAATAAATGGATTATGAATAATCGGATAATTAGCCTGCTCATGGCGAATTAGCCTGCTAATTGTGTTTTGCTATTGCAAACGGTTGTTGAAAAAATACCGTGGGCGATGACATCAGGCAACGCACACAGTTTCTAGGAATAAACCATGTTGGATCAATGAACAATCACGCACGACTTTCTCTTGAAAACTGTTTGCGTGAGGCCACCTTGCGCAAACATTTACCACATAAAAGCTGTGTGTGATGGATAGCCTTTGTCACACAGTTTCTTCTACGGACCGTGTGTGATACATTCAATAACACAAACGATTTAACGAGGAAAATTGTGTGTGATGTACCTGTGAACGGAAATGTTTTCCTTGGAGCGACTGTGTGAGATGTGCATATGAACGGAAACGTTTAGCGGGGACTGATTGTGTGGGATGTACTTGCGACCGGAAACAATTTCGCCGTATAATTGTATTTTTAGCTCTAATGTACGTATTTCCGTATTTGAGTGCTCGCCGGTCGCACACGACCTCATTTTGCCAAACGTGTGTGCCAGGAGGGCATATCCCCAACGGTTTCTGGGTCATGTGGGAAGGACCCGCCTATCTCCCACACTCACTTGGCGACGGTTCCAAATGCCGTCGCGGAAAGGGGTTAAAAACCGTTTGTTTAGTACCGACGCGCACCAGTGGATGTTCTGCTCCGTGATGGAGGAGGTCATCCACTTGCCTTGAGAGCCGGCCATGGTCGGAGGAGTTGCTGAGGTGAGAAAAGCTTGGAACTTGGGCGCTGAAGCTCGAGGATGGAGAGGCAGAAGAGTTTGATTCTATCCACTTATGTGGACTGCGAATATCATGCGTCCCCCTCCCTCGAGCCTTAAAACTCGCCTGTTCCCAAGGGGTCATGCGAACAACACGGTTAGGTTACCAAAACCCGTATTGATGAGAATCCCGCAATAAGGGGACATGATCTCTGCTTTGACAAGACGTGTCAATGGGAGTTGCGTATTGAAACGCAGGGCGGGAGGCCCAAAAACGGTTTGAAATGATAGCAGAACCAAACGTGACGTTTCGCCGGAAAAAGCTGTCGATGGATATATTTTAAGTTTTATGCTTTTATGGTTGGAAGGTTACCTTGTTATACAGAGCCGGATATAGATCTCTTGTTCGGAGGACTACTTTGGAGTATTCGGAGGAGGAACCTGCCTTGCAATGCCAAAGACAATCTGCGCGCCGGACACATCGTCATTGAAGCCTGGTGCAGGGGCTACTGAGGGAGTCCTGGATTAGGGGGTCCTCGGGCGTCTGGGCTATGTAACATGGGCCGGACTAATGGGCTGCAAAGATACAAGATAGAAGGCTTTCCCCCGTGTCCGGATGGGACTCTCCTTTGCGTGGATGGCAAGCTTGGCGTTCGGACATGAAGATTCCTTTCTCTGTAAACTGACTCTGTACAACCCTAGCGTCCTCCGTGTCTATATAAATCGGATGGTTTAGTCCATAGAGGCAATCATAATCATATAGGCTAGACATCTAGCGTTTAGCCATTACGATCTCGAGGTAGATCAACTCTTGTAACCCCTATACTCATCAAAGTCAATCAAGCAGGAAGTAGGGTATTACCTCCATTAAGAGGGCCTGAACCTGGGTAAACATTGTGTCCCCTGCCTCCGGTTACCCTTGATCCTTAGACACACAGTTCGGGACCCCCTACCCGAGATCTGCCAGTTTTGACACCGACACCCCCCTTTCCTATTCCCACAAGGAGAAGGGGGGAAGGAGGAGGAGAAGAGAAGGAAAGGGGGGGCCCAACCCTAGTCAAGTTCGGTTTGGGCTAGGGGGGACGCGCGCCACTCCCTGTCCTGCCTCCTCTCTTGCACCACTAGGCCCATGAGGCCCAATAACTTCCCCGGGGGGGGGGTCCGGTAACCCCTGGTACTCCGAAACTCATCCGAAACGACCCGAACCATTCCGGTGTCTGAATGTAACCTTCCAATATATGAATATTTATGTCTCGACCATTTCGAGACTCCTCGTCATGTCCGTGATCTCATCCGGGACTCCGAACAAACTTCAGTACATCAAATCACATAACTCATAGTACAAATCGTCATCGAACGTTAAGCGTGCGGACCCTACGGGTTCGAGAACTATGTAGACATGACCGAGACACATCTCCGGTCAATAACCAATAGCGGAACCTGGATGCTCATATTAGCTCCCACAGATTCTATGAAGATCTTTATCGGTCAAACCGCATAACAACATACGTTGTTCCCTTTGTCACCGGTATGTTACTTGCCCGAAATTCGATCGTTGGTATCATCATACCTAGTTCAATCTCGTTACCGGCAAGTCTCTTTACTCGTTCCGTAATGCATCATCCCATAACTAACTCATTAGTCACATTGCTTGCAAGGCTTATAGTGATGAGCATTACTGAGAGGGCCCAAAGATACCTCTCCGACAATTGGAGTGACAAATCCTAATCTCAATCTATGCCAACTCAACAAACACCATCGGAGACACCTGTAGAGCATCTTTATAATCACCCAGTTACGTTGTGACGTTTGATAGCACACTAAGTGTTCCTCCGGTATTCGGGAGTTGCATAATCTCATAGCCGTAGGAACATGTATAAGTCATGAAGAAAGCAATAGCAATAAACTAAACGATCATAGTGCTAAGCTAACGCATGGGTCTTGTCCATCACATCATTCTCTAATGATGTGATCCCGTTCATCAAATGACAACACATGTCTATGGCTAGGAAACTTAACCATTTTGATTAATGAGCTAGTCAAGTAGAGGCATACTAGGGACACTCTGTTTGTCTATGTATTCACACATGTACTAGTTTCCGGTTAATAAAATTCTATCATGAATAATAAACATTTATCATGGTATAAGAAAATATAAATAACAACTTTATTATTGCCTCTAGGGCATATTTCCTTCAGTTAATTGCAAAGGTGCTATCCATCCGATTGGATACCATGATCCTGTCATTGGCCTCCTCTGAATGCTTGCTAAATGAGATGACATGGGAGCAAATTTTGCACCACCACGGGCTGATGCAAGGTGACCCTTTGTCACCACTCCTATTCATCCTCGCTATCAAGCCTACACCGGTTGTTGGCCATAGCCGCTGATCAGGGGATATTGAAGCCGTTGCCTGGCAGGTGTGTCAAGATGCGAGCAAGTTTGTACCTAGACGACGCGGTCATCTTCGCCAACCCTATTAGAGAAGAAATCGATGATCTAATTAACATTCTGCAGTGCTTCGGTGATGCCACATGCCTTAGGATCAATCTGAAAAAAATCTTCAGTAGGGGCGATTAGGTGCGACAACATTGATCTCGATGAGGTTCTCCAAAATTTTGGTTGGTAGAAAGATGATTTTCCCATCAAATATTTAGGTTTGCCAATCATGTTGTCTCGGCTGCGAGTGGTCCATATGCAATGCATCTTAGATAGAATTCGAGCACGACTCGTTGGGTGGAAGGGTCAGCTCATGAACGCGGTTGGGCGTATGGTTTTTGTTAGATGTGTGCTCACTGCCATGCCCACCTTTTTCCTGGCGGTACTACATACGCCCAAAAATTCTTCAGGGAAATTGACAAGGCTCGACGCCGCTTCCTCTGGATCGACGACAAGGAGATCACTTGTGGATATTGCAAGGTCAACTCGCAGCAGTTATGCTCGCAAGTGTAACACAGCGTCCTCGACATCCATGACCTACCAAAGTTCAGCCGCATGCTTCCCTTACAATAGCTATGGTTGGCCTGGCGGTAGCCAGTCGCCTTTGGTTTGGTTCTCCACCACCGTGCGGGGATGAAGATCGCACCCTGTTTTCAAAAGCCACGACGATGTCAATTGGCAACCTAGGCACTGCAACTTTTGGGTAGTGTTCGTGATTGACAGTGGGGCGTTGCACTTCACCTTCCCTGCTTTGTACTGTCACTCGAGACAGAAGAACAAGACTGTTGCTGATGCGTTGCACAATTTCACCTGGGTTAGTGATCTCTGTCACAATGACATCGGTGGGATCACCCATGAATTTCTGGCACTATGGAGATTGCTACAAATTGCGTTCACCATACTGTGCAATCGGATGGCATGCCGCCACATCAGGAGAGTAATCAACAAGCTCCACTTATAGCCTGCAGTTTCCGGCCGCCTCTCACCCCAACTTCAAGTCCCTCTTCCGGAAAGCCTGGGTGTCGGGGAAGACGAAGATTTGGTCCAAGGCTGCTAGAAGAGTGGTTGTGGCGCTCTAACCCCAGGGACCTGGGCCTCTGCATGCAAGACTTCCCAAGCAATGTAATGCATCATTCAGAAACCAACCTCGGACGCACTGCGAAGAGCAACAATATCCATGATCATCCTAATGAACACTTGGGAGATCTAGCAGGAAAAGAACTGCTGCACATTCAGAGAAAAAGTTGGCATGAATTTTGAACTTAGGCGCCCGGCCGGGCCGAAGTATTTTGTACGTACCTTGGGGGATCCGACGTGAGAAATTTCGTCTAGCTACCGAAAGAGGCCTTCGCCCCACTTTATAAATAAAGCAAACCGCCAGATAGCGCACAAACATGGACTAGTTCACACAAACACACCCAAGACACACAACAGGAAGTACAAAAGGTTCTGCTAAGGGCACAACTCAACAAGCCCAAAAGAAAGGAAAAAAAGGCGGGCGCTGGAGCGCGCCGGCGCGCAGGAGACGTCTAGTCAGGCTCTGGGGGTGGTGGCGGTGGCGGCGGCGACAGACGGACGGCCATAGAGCGAAGGTCGGCGATGAAGGCGGAGATGGCGTCCCGATCGTGAGGGCGGCTAAGCGGCCGCCAAAGCTGCAAGTAACCAGACAGTTTGAAAAGAGCGTCAGTAGCCCGCCGAAGAGGAGTACGCTGAATCACAAGCTTGTTGCGAATCGTCCAGAAGGTCCAAGCGATCGCCCCAATCTCAAGCCACCTAATGTGGCGCGAGGACAAGGGGGAGTTATGGAGTTCGGTGAATAGGTGGGAGAAGTTGGTATGGCACCAATTCCCACGCACCACCTCCCTAAAGCAGCTCCAGACAAATTGAGCTGACACACAGGAGAAGTAGATGTGATTCGAGTCTTCGAGGACACCACACAGGAGGCATAAGCTAGAGCCCGGGCCATTGCGTTTGAGGACCTCGACCCCAGACGGGGTCCGACCGTGAATCCATTGCAACATGAAGATCTGAATCTTCAGTGAAAGGCGAATGGACCACACCACCATAAGTGGGGGGGGGAGCGGAGGAGGGGGCGATGGCCTGGTATAAGGACTTGGTGGAGAATTGGCGCGAAGGCTCAAGGCGCCATCTTACTTGATCCGGGCCAACGTCCACCCTCGGCTCATGGAGAGCCACACAATCAAGCAAATCCTGCCAGGCGGCGGGATCCGGAGGCCCAAATGGCCTACGGAACACGAGGCGCCCTAAGTCAATAAGGGCCCTCTCAACTGAGATCGTGGGTTCAACAGCGATGGAGAAAAGGTCGGGGAAGCGAGCCGCGAAGGGGGAGTCGCCGGCCCACCGGTCAAACCAGAACATCGTAGCAGCCCCAGATCCAACCGAGATGGAGGTCCTGATGCGGAGGACTGGGAGAAGTTGGACAACCGACTGCAAGAATTGGGAGTCGCCAGAGCGCTGGCAGAAGGCAAGGGGTTGACCACGCAGGTACTTATTCCGGATGATGTCTAACCAGAGGCTACCGTGCCCTTGCGAGATGCGCCAAAGCCAGCGGGATAGGCGAGCAATATTCATGCGTTTAGAGCAGATGATACCGAGGCCACCTTGTTCCCGGGGTTTGCAAATGTCAGGCCAACTGACCATATGGTACTTCTGTTTATTATTGTCGCCAGCCCAGTAGAAGCAGGACTAGACCTTGGCGATTTCATGGTGGAGCGTCTCGTGCAGGCTGTAGAAGCTCATGAGGAATAAGAGGAGACTGGAGAGGGAGGAGTTGATGAGGATCGTCCGAGCCGCCTTCGACAGCCACCTACCCTGCCAAGGCTCGATGCGCGTTTGTAACTTGGCCACAGTCGGACGAAGGTCAGCGACTATGAGCCGAGTGTCACTAATGGGCGTTCCCAGGTAGGTCATGGGGAAGGAGCCCAGGCGGCAGTTGAGCCGGTTGGCAATGAGCAGGGATTCCGTAGGAGAGTAGCCCATTACCATCACATCACTCTTGTCGAAGTTGATCTTGAGGCTAGCCATTTGTTGGAAGCAGAGGAGGAGGAACTTAAGGTTAGAGATGTCCGCATCAGAGCCTTCGACCATGATGATGGTGTCATCGGCGTACTAGAGGAGGGAGATCCCGGATCCGCCGGCCAGGTGGGGGGTGATCCCACGAATATGGCCCGTGGCCTTAGCCTTATCCAGAATGGTGGCAAGCGCATCCACCACCATATTGAACAAGAATGGGGAGAAGGGGTCACCTTGCCTAACCCCATAGGATGTGGGGAAGTAAGGGCCAATCTCTCCATTGATGTTCACAGCAGTGCGACCGCAGGAGACCATCTGCATCACTCTAGAGACCCACGGTTGTCAAAACCTTTCCGGAGCAGAACTTCCCGAAGGAAGGGCCAACTGACCGTGTTGTAGGCTTTATGAAAATCGATCTTCAGAAACACCGCCTTGAGGTGCTTAGAGCGAACCTCATGGAGGACTTCGTGAAGAACTAGCACCCCATCTAGGATATACCGGCCTTGGATAAAGGCGGACTGGTTGGGGTGAGTAATGCGGTCCGGTAGCAGGGTCACCCTATTGGCGAACCCTTTCGCCAGAATTCGAAAAATCACGTTGATGACCGTGATCTGGCGGAACTGGCGAATGTCGGAAGCCCCAGGGACATTGGGGATGAGCGAGATGATCCCATAGTTGAGGCGTCCGAGGTCGATGGACCCAACATAGAACTCGTCGAAGATGGCCATGATCTCAGGTTTAATCACATTCCAGAAGGTCTGGAAGAATTTGACCAGAAGGCCATCAGGTCCCGGCGCCGAGGTAGGGTTCATGCCTTTAATGGCGGCCCAAACCTCACTCTCGGAGAAGGTGGCCGTGAGGGCCGCGTTGTCAGCGACGGAGACCAGCTGGGGGCCGGTCCAGCAATCGAGAGCCAAAGAGAGGCCGCTCCTAGGAGCAGCGGGGAACAAGGCCCTATAAAACCCATCAACATGGGCCCGGATGTCACGGGGGGGACTGGAGGAGAGTTGGACCATCCCAGAGGAGGGGGATGGTGTTGCGTCTACGATGGCCATTCACAATGGCCTGAAAGTATGCCGTGTTCGCATCGCCCTTGAACACCCATTTCTGAGCACCACGAAGGCGCCAATAAGCCTCCTCATCGGAGTAGATGACGGAGAGTTGGTCTTCCAAGTCGTACCGGGACAGCCACTCGTCAGGAGAGAGGCCGGTCGCGTTGGCACACATGTCTCATGCCTGGATGGTAGACAGGAGAGCCTGCTTGCGCTCGCGGAGGTCATGCCCCAGGTTGGCACCCCAACCCTTCATGAACTGTCGGCCCCGCTTGGCACAGAAGTGCCATGAGTCTATGGCCTCGGGGGGACGGGGATGAGGGTGGGCTCGAGCCTCCACCCAGCGTGCAACGATCGCCTCCACGAATCCAGTCTGGGACAGCCAGAAAGTCTCAAACCAGAACCGGGGGGATCAGTGGCCGCTCGTCGGTGGAGGACAGGAGGAGGGGGACGTGATCAGAGCCAATCCGGGTGATGGCCCGGAGGGAAGCAAGGGAGCAGCGGAGGTCCCATTCCGGGGAAACTAGGACCCGGTCCAGGACGGACTGGGTCGGGGAGGCCTGGCGATTGGTCCAGGTAAATCTGGCACCAATCCTATCAATCTCGCGGAGACCGAGGTTAGCAATGCAGTCATTAAACCTCTGCATCCGCGCCAAGTTAACGTTCGAGTTGCTCTTGTCCTCTACGAACCAGAGTAGGTTAAAGTCACCGCCAACCACCACCGGAAGCGAAGCCGCCGAGACCTTCCGGTGGAGCTCCTCAAGGAAGGAGGCGGACCTACTGTGGTCAGCAGGGCCGTAGACGATGATGACCTCCCACTTGAAGTTAAGCGCCCGCTCAAAGAGTTCCATGCTAACAAAGAACTGGCCTCGATCCATGCTACCCACCTCGAAGGTGGCATCCTTCACACCTAAAAGGATGGCACCCGAATGGCCAGTGCTCCCACTAGAAGGGAGCCAATGCCAAGCAAAGAGATCGGAGCTCAGACGATCGAGCTCCGGGAGAGATAACTCCGTGCGCATGGTTTCTTGGATGGCGACAATGTCAATGTGTTCGCCGCGAATGTATTCGATGAGTTGGCGGCGGCAGCCATCATGGCCGAAGCCGCGGATGTTCCAGAAGAGGGCACGCATTAAGAGGCCATTGGGGGGCTGCTTGACCCCAGGACGCGAAACGCGCTTTGAGCGTGGAGGGCGGCGGTGCGAGAACGTGTGCGCCACGGAGGTCGGAAGTAGCAAGCGGAAGGAGGCCACCGACACGCTACGGCTGTGCCGGGATGGCGTCCTCCGAGGGGGCCGGAGGGGCGGGAGGGGTGAGCATAGCCGCACGGGCCTCCGCAAGTCTACCGTCAAGAATCTCACGGGCCCGAATGGCCTCTATCTGGACTAAGGGGGGAGCAACCCCCCTGAAGATGATCGCGGAATCCGTAGCCACCTTCACTAGGTGGCCAAGCGGAACTGACTCGAGCGCAGAAAAGAAGCAACTAGCAGTAGAGGAGGGGACGGCATGAGTTCCTGGCTCCAGATTCCGGGCAGCAGCCCGGAGCTCAGCCCCTGCGGGGATGGGTAGAGCGGGGCTACCATCCGGGCGGGCCGCATCGAGCCGAGCACTGCGGCGGGAGGTCGTCACCGGGGAGGAGGTCGACCGACCACGCCGAGAGTAGGCCGCGGAGCGCGGGGGGGGGGGGGGGGGGGGGGAGCAGCCACCGGGTTGGTCACACACGCCTCCCCGCACGCCTCCAGGCCCAACCTGTCGATCGGCAGGGACTCCAGAGTGGAGCATCCCAGGAGGAGCGGAGCGGGTGGAGCAGCGGTCGGAGAAGTCGTCGCAGCAGGGGGTGCAGGGGGCAGGGGGTGGCCGGCTCAGGTGGGGTCGAGCACACCACCCCAACGGGAACCACGTCCAGGGCGGATGGAGGGGGCACAGGTGAGACCTCCGTCGGGGTGAGGATCGGAGCCGGGTCCGCCATGACCACGGGTCCCGCTAAGGGCGGGGAGGGCGGGGGGGGGGGGGGGGGGCGGAGAGACCGACAGAGGAGATGGAGCAGCCGGCTCGGTGGTAGCGAGGGTTTGCGGAGAGGCGACCGGGGAGCGTGGGGAGGAGGCGGGGAAGACAAGCAAGCCGGCACTAGACGTGTCGCTCTCGTCCGAGAGACCGGCCGGAGAGTCCACCGGCGCCCCTGGAGCCGAGCCCGACCTGCCGCCCCCCTGACCCGTGGACGGAGCGCGAGGGTCAGGAGAGGGGGACCGGGAGTAGCTGTCCTCCGAGGCCTCCTCGTCGTCCGAGCGGGCGGCATGACGGTGGTGGCGTCCACGGTAGTCACCACCAGCTCCACCCCCAGGAGGACCGTCGTCAGAGAAACGAGGGCGGCCCACGTGGTTAGGGGGCTCAAGAGCGATCCGCAGGTCGAAGCCCTGGTCGTTGAAGAAGACCCAGACGGTAGCACGAAGCCTCGAGGAGTCCAGGCACTTGACCTTGACCCGGACCTCCTCCTCCTTGCGAAGGGAGAGCTCATCCACCACGACCACCTTGCCGAGGATCCGAGACATCTGGCGAATGACCCGCTCGGACCTCGCAATGTCGGGGAGGCCGGCGATGGGAATCCAGGCCGTGTCCAGCACCTCCACCGCCTTGGGGTCGAGAATCGGCTCAGAGATGTCGACGACGATCTTGTTGAGGGCGAGAGTGATCTGATCGCTGCGAGTCGCGTATCCGTGGCTGAGGGCGTCAGGGAAGATCACAGAGAACACCATCCCGGAAGTCGGGGTGACCTGCCAGTCCCACTGACGGCAGTACAGGTTGTTAAGCTCGGCCTCGATCATCTCGGGCGAAGCCACACCGTCCACCACCGTCACGATGGCCTGGAGGTCGGGGAGCGAGGTCGGGGAGCTCAATATGGAAGACGCCCAACCCCTCAATCCCGTGCCCATACATCCGGAGCTCGTCGGTCAAGGGCCTATCGGGGCAGAGCAGAGCGGGGTGGTCCGGGTCCATGTAGATGTAGCAGCAGGGCGGGTTGGAGCAGTTGACTTGACCATGGCCGCCCTCCCCACAGTTGAAGTAGGGAGGCGAAGGGAGGCCGAAGACGGGGCCTGACGCCGAGGCGGAGACCGCGGCCGCGACGACCAGGGTAGCCGGAGGTCGAGCTTGGCGACGCTTCTTCTTGCGGCTCGCCCCTTGGCGGCCACGGTTGGGACCGGCCCCGGCCACGGAGCCCGATTGGGGGGCGGATACCGCGATGTGAGGAGGCATGTATTTGCGTGGAGGCGCGACCGCCGGAGGGGCCAACTGGCGAGGAGGGGAGGAGCAGGGGTGGGCGGGTAGGAGAGGGGCTACGACCCCGGCGACGCGCGAGTGACGGAGAGCGGCGTCGGCGACCGCCAGTCGCCGGCAGCGGGCAGGGCGGGGGGGGGGGGGGAGCGGGAAGGCCCGCGGCGGTCAGAGCGGCCCGGGGAGCGCCGGTCCTCCCGACGCGCCTCCCGGTCACGCAGCTCGCGCCGGAGGTCATCCTCACGACGGAGCGCATCGGGGGAGGGGCGCGGAGGGTCCCGACGGTCTTCATACCGGCGCTTGCGGCGAGCCTTGCCGTCCTCCCACTCCCTAGGCATGGCCGGAGAGGGGGGAGAAGGAGGAAGGTCGGCCAGAGGAGGTGAGGAGGTGATGAGCGGGGGCGTCGGTGAGGACGGGCTGGGAGACGAGGGGAGAGCGGCGGCTGAGGGGGAGACGACTGCACAGGGAGGCCACAGGGGGGCCAAATCCCCCGTGCCCGCGGAGAGGGCCTAGGGCACGCGGGGAGGCCCGTAGCGAGAGTGCGGCCCATCCGGTCTGGCCCAGCAGTGCGGGGAGCTGGGAGCGGGGGGGGGGGGGAGGGACAGGCCACGGTCCGCCCGAGCCGGCCCAGTTGTGGGCCGAGCGGGGGGGGGGGGGAAGCCGGGCCGCGGCCCAGGATGCCCCGGCCCGCCAGCGCGGAGGCACGCTATCCGGGGAAGGCGGGGACGGGCAGGGTTTCCCCACGCCGAGCCGTCGGCGCCGCCGCCAACGCCGGAGCGGAGACGCGACGCGCAACCGGCCAGAGCAGTCAGGGGGAGGAGGAAGGCCGGAACCGGTGGTTGGAGGAGCCGAAAGCTGCGATGAGGGGGTGAAACGGAGATTGTCGGAGGACGGGCGTCGGGGAGCCGCCGCCGAGGATGGTTGGGGTCCGACAGGGCTAGGGGAGGAGGACGGGCAGGGAGGGCACGGCCCGCCAGGTCGAACGGGCAGCGCCCAGGTCAGACCGGCCGGCAACACCCCAAGAGCGGCGGCAACGTGTCCGCCCCCTCCGCAAAGCCGAGCCTTGGGCCCTCGCCGCACGAGACAGGCTCGTCGGGCGGATCTGCGTCGCTGGCCGCGGGTCAGAGGCACCAGTGCTCCCGCGGGAGGCCGGGCCGGTAACCACACGTGGCGGGGCAGCAAGATCAAGGGCACGAGAGGGGGGGGGGACGAGCCGGGCCGGTCACCGGGGGGTGACTCCACCTCGTCGTCCAGCAGGTCGGACCATCGAACTCGGGACGGCGCGGGGATGACGGGCGGAGGAGGCGTCTCCACCGGCGGGAAGAGGGCCAGCACGGGCGGAAGCAGGCGGCGGAGGGGCGGCCGGGGACGGGGCGGCGGCGGGGGGCGCCGGAGACGAGGGGGCGCGCGGCGCCGCCGAGTCGACCGAGTCGCCAGAGCTACCCTCCATCTTCACTGATCAATGTTTCAATCCGGCTGGCCTAATTTCTTCCGTCTAGCTAGAGCCCATGGCTATTTTTATTTCTCCTTTTCTCTGTCATTCATGCGATCTCTTGATCAAACTTGTTACCGCTCACTTTTGCTAAATCATTGAAGCCAAGCAACATGCTGGATGTTTTTTTTTAAAGACAATACAATGGCGGCTCTTTTTCCTTACAAACAAGCCAAGTTGGAAACAATGATTGTATTATGCCTAACGTACTGTACAGCGTACCGTACACCTTTGATAATTGTTAGCCTACTAGTCTCGTAAGTATAAACCTCAATGTCGTTGGGCCTACAGAGCAGCTGGGTCAATTATAGTGGCAAGTGGGGCTGTGATCTCTGTACAGGTGGGCCTTGTTGCTGCATGTGATACACTTCATCCCCAATTACTACTATACCATATACTTGGATGCTTAATTGCGGGTTCCTTTGCAGCTAAACATGGCAAAGTTTCCCACCGATGATACCTGTTATGAATCATATGCGAAAGAGTATCTGGAAAGATGGCACAAACTAAATATTAGCAGCTGTATTACTGATTTGTGTGGTTCTTGTAGAGAGCCACCATTTTATTTTATTTTTTTGCCCCTCCAATTATAATCTAGAAAAACAATTGAACAAAAATCATGTAAGATTCAAGCAAACAAGATTTTTTTTTTCTGTAGGACGAGTACATGATTTCAAAGTATTATATATTATACTAAGTGAACTTTGTAGCTGTGCACTATGAAGGTATTACCATGCAATATATTTTCAGTTAATAATCATAATAGATTATTTGTCAGTCCTTAGAACCCCAAACTCATAAATTAAAAAGACGCATGTAAATAAAAAAAGTTCCATGTGAAATGAAAGTTCGTCAGGATTGAACACAACCACGTGCTATTATGTACCAGCATCAATCATGGTCATATGCTGGCCACATGCAGATCTAGAAAGAAAACTCAAAACCCCTAAAAAAAACTCAAAACCATTCGGCTGCACAAGACTAAAACGCACATTTATGCCACAGATCATGTCCTGAATATGCAGTCTGCCACAGAAGAGTTAAACCATTTGAACCTCCGTTTCTAAGTAAGTGATGTTCAACATAGTAATAAACAAGCAAGCGCATAATGTCCAAATAAGATCATTTCCTCGGGAATTAAGACCCCAGGGGACCTTGGACGTCTGCTCTGAATTTCCACGGAGTAGTAGTAGATCTTGTGCACATGGGTACCCGAGGTACATCAGTTAACGATTCAGAAATAAGGTGGTCGCCGTCTACAGAGGAAAATAAGGTAGAGAATGTGCACAGTAGGTGAGCCATTAATTTTGTCTTTGCTCCACAAGCTTGAACCAATCAACGGTATTTAGCCAAATCAGAGTATACTTTTAAGAATTAAGATGTTAATAAGAGCTAGAACCAACCGGTAAGGTGGGCCCGGAGCCACTGCCGTCCAGCGACACTTTCTTCATCTCGACGCGTGCTTGAGAGAACTGCGGCTTCTTCTTCGCAGGTGTGGGCTCAGCAAGCCCGGGCTCATCTTGGTCGGCGGGGTACGCGGTGGCGGCGGCCTTGTAGGCGTGTTCGATGGTGCGCATCGCGTCCTTCTCATCGCAATGGATGGTGATGGTCCCACTGCAGTCCGGAAGCTTGACGGTGTTGTAGGCGTGGTGAGTTACTTCCATGAACTTGGGCGAGCGCGGGGTAGCCCAAGGTGGCATTGTAGGGATGGCCGATGTGCGCCATGTCGAAGTCGATGAGCTCGATGTGGTAGTTCTTGCGGGAGCCGAAGGTGATGGGAAGGCGCACTTGCCCCAGAGATAAAGTGGAGCCGTCGGCCCGAGAAGGGCCTTGTCGGCATCAGGCGCTTGTAGGGCACCTGGAGTTGTTCGAAGGTCTCCATAGAGAGCACAATGAGGCATGCGCCGCCGTCGATGAGCGTCTTGGTGATAGCAACGTTGTTGATGGTGGGCGTTCACAGCAAGGGGATGGTGCGCACCGACTTTGTAGACTTGGGGTGGTCAGCGATGTCGAAGGAGATTGGGTACTACGACCACTTGAGGGGCCTGGAGGCCTCTACCCCCGGGAAGGCCGCGTTCATCTCATGAGAAAACTGCTTGAAGTGGTGGTTGGACTGGGGAGCCTGGGTTCCGCCGAGGATGCAGGCCACCCTGCAAGGCTCCTAATAGTCCCCAGCTTCCTCATCAGGGAGGATATCGCTGTTCCTGCCGGGGCGCGGCAGGGTGGCGTTGGCCTGCTGAGGGTTAGCCTACTGAGGCTGGTTCTGCCAGGCTTGCCGGTAGTTGTTGTTGTCGTTACGATCTCTCCAGGGGCCACCGCTGTGGTTGCCGCTGCGGCCCGAGCCGCACTCGTTGTGGTCGCTGCGCCTCTCTTGCCAGCCGTCACGAAGCAGCTTGAGCTCGTGGCAGTCTTCGGTGTAGTGGGAATGCATGTTGTGGTAGGCGCAGAAGGGTCGACCATCCTTCTAGGCTTCGTCACGGTTGTGGCCGTGCTTCTGCTCCGGCTCTGCCAAAATGGCAGGGCCCCTGTGCTTGGCATCCTTGACCTTGGACTTGGCGACGTCAGGCTCCACATCAGGATCGTTGTGGGGAAAGAGGCAGCCCTCTTTAGCATTGGCGCACTTGTCGGCGAGGTCGAACAACTCAACCACGGAGTCTAGCTCATCATTGATGGAGAGCTTCTCGCTCCATGCGATGACGGGGGCGGTAGAGGGCGGGAAGGTACCGGGGCATCTCCGGCGGCATTGAGGTCGGTGATGCGTGCGAGCCAGGCACGTACCCGACCTCGATGGGGCGGTAGCGCAGCAGCTCCTGCACCATGAGCACCACGGCCTGCAGAGCTGGTAAGTAGCGGCGGGCGAGCGAAGACGTGGTGGCGGTGTGGGCCGGCGGCTGCAGGTGCGGCTGCACAGACAAGTGGGCGGAGGAAGCCTCCACCTCCCTTGTCGCACCCTCGGTGGCCGCACGAGCTCGGCGACGATGGTTGTCGTTGACGATGGGTTCCGTTTGGACTCGAGTGGCCCTGCGCAGGGCGCACTAGCATCGCGCGTCGGCCATGTTGACGTTGAGGCTGAAGGCGCCAAACCACGCTCCCTACCTGGCACGCCAAATGTCGGGGGATTGATTCTAGGCTCAGGAAATCCTCCCAAAAACCCTGCTTCGAGCTCTGGGGGCCTGATTCACTACCTGGAGGCTTGACGGGACTTGGGCATGGCTACGAGCTAGCAAAGCACGACAAGAACACACAAGGCATGACAGGGACACAACGAGCTACCCAGGTTCTGGCCACCGTGCGGTGTAAAACCCTACTCCTGCTTGGTGAGATTGCTTGGGGAGATATTGCTCTAGAGCTACAAGGTAGATGAGAGCTTCAGGGGTCAATTACGTGACCCCCATCTATGCTGGTAGCATTGCCCCTTTTATAGGTGCCCTGGTCCTCTTCCCCCAAAAATATTGGCAGGAAGGGCTACCACATGGTGGCAATTCGAAGGAGGACAGGCACCCAGGCTTATCTTGACAAAAGTAGTCTTCGTCTACTAAAGATGTTATCCATGACATGCTGGAGGGCTCCACGATGACATCCGGCCTAGCGCGCCTCATCGTCTTGGTATTCTTTCACCAAAGCGGAAAGCTTTGGGACTTGCTTTGGAAGAAGGCAGGCGCTGCTGCTCTCTTATCACCAAAGAGGAAACCTGGCCTGGCCGCACCTGGCTGGCACGATCTTTGCTGTCCTGACCTGCTGTAGGCGTGTCACCCACGTGATAGGCACGTGACCCGTGCTATGCCCCCCCCCCCCCGAGCGGGAGGCCTCGCGAGGCCGCCTGCTGTTGGTCGTGGTCTTCGGTGGGTTGGGCTGCCTCTTAAGGCCTTCTGCATGTGTCGCTTCTTGGGCCATAGGTAGGTGGCCCATGGTACCCTAGTTTCCAGTGGGCTGACAGAATCACACCATCTCCTTTGGGCTTACCTACCACCTAGATTATATCCCAAACCGAGAGAATAATGCGCTCGTCGTCGACCCATCATTGGAGGCTGCTAGTTATCAAAGGTGCTCATGGACGGTGGATCCGGCCTCAACATCATCTAGGCCACCACGATGTAGAAATTGGGCCTGCCCATGACCATCCTATGACCTTCGCCAGCACACTTCCATAGCATAGTACCTAGAAATAAGGCCGAACCACTCGCCAGATCATGTTGGAGGTCATCTTTGGCACCGAGGAGACTTCCGCATAGAGGAATCATGTTTTGAGGTGGTACCATTCAAAGGTGGATACAATTCCTTGTTAGGATGGCCAGCGTTCGTCAAGTTCATGGCCATCTCCTGCTATGCCTACATGAAGCTTAAAATGCCTGGTCCAAACAGCGTCATCACTATCTCTAGCGACACCAAAAACACGCATGAAGCAGAGGTCGCCCACCTAGAGCATGCAGAAGCTGAGCTCCGAGAAGAACAACAGGAGTGCACTGAGGTTTCCTCAAAAGAAATCAAGAAACAGAGAAATGGCGGCCCAACGCCAGCCGCCCAAGAACCACCAGCTGATTCATCTTGTTCCAAATGGCATGAAGGAGGAGCGCATGGCTGAGAGGCCCGAAGCATGCAAAATCAGGAGTCATGAGCCACCACACACAACATCAAGAACATGCTACGTCGATTTTCCTCTCTCTTTTACATTTAGTTTATTAGTTTTGTTTTACGAACGAACTATCGATAATAAATCAGTGTTTCTCTTACCCTCTGGCTTGTTATACAAAGCATTGATGTGATGGCGCTATAAGTGCACCTTAGCACCTTAATCAAATCAAACTTTCCATCCATGATCCAAGGTAACATGAATCACCTCGTATTGACCTCGCCGTGTTAAAGTTTGAGGAGAGTCGAAGAGATCCTCCTATGAGACGGGTTCGAGGGCTACATCATTTGTCGTACCGTCCCAGCCCCCATAGGAGCATTGTATCCGACGACTACTCAACCTTACTTGCGGGCTGCATCAAAGTACACCCACGTCTGGGCCATCCTAGCAAGGAGATCTCCCGTGTTGACAAGGCTTACTGCCACCCATTCTCTTTCGCCATGAGTTTGCAACGCCTAATACTAACCAGCTGAGAATCCTACCCGAGCCCAGAGGCTTGTAGAGATTCACGATTGCTGGCCTCCAACAAGGTGACGGTGTCCCAGATTAGGGGGTACTAACCTAGTCGGCACATGGTCCTCGGGCTGGGCCGGTGGGCCCTCACTCTCGTCAAGATGGACTCCGGAAGCTACACGACTGTTCAAGACCTCATCTATCAAAGACTTGGCGTAGGCTCCAAGACATCTTCTACCGCCTCCATGTGATGCCCCGGATACCGACCATGTAACCCTAGATGCCCTACCTAGCATGTATATAAGCCAAGGGGTTTAGCCTATAGAGGGTGCCGAATCACAATTACATTCACCCAGCCCTAGAGGTAGAACACAACTTAAGAACTTGAGGTAGATCAACTCTGTACTTGATACATCTCCATCAATATAAACAAGAGTAGGACGTAGGGTTTTACCTCCGTCGAGAGGGCATGAACCTGGGTAAACATCGTCTCCCTGTTCCTCTTACCATCAATCCGAGATCCACAGCTCGGGACCACCTACCCCGAGGTCTACCGGATTTCACTCCGACACTGGTACTTTCACTGAGAGTTCTAGTCTAAGGATCAACGAAGGATCGATGGGTTCGTCGATCAACGACTCCAACCTCCAAGGCACGGTTCCCATGCTCAAAAACCCCATCGTGGAATCACGCTCTCCCCTTCGCGAGCAAGAGGTGATCCATGACCTCTTTTTTACGCCGGCCGAACACTCCGTAGAACCCGAAGGGCTGAGGTACTTCCTAGAAAGTGACTGTGACGACAGCCTTCCAGAAACGGCCTGCGTGTCTGATCTTCAAATCAGCACGGCCGATCCGGTGGCTGCTTGCCCCTAGCGGGCTGAAAACATCAACACGTCAAGCCCGCGGTCCGTAAAGACCGAAGGCACTTTCCCACCCACCTCCCACATCGAATATCTTCCCGATAATTCAGGACCTCCTGATGTCTGGATCTCGCCTACGTGCAACAACTTCCTGACAAATTGATCAGGCAATTCTGGGATAGGTTTTCGTCTATCATAGACGGCATACCAGACTACCAGGACTCCGACATAATAGCAGCCTTTCAGCGCAGATGCAAAGATACATGCGTTTTGAACTCCCTCACCCGCTGATGAGTTCAAACACTGCCAGAATTATCCTATCTAGTGTCAAAGTTCTGCAATATCGAAGATGCCTGGCTGGCACGGAAAAAGGCAGATTCGATCTGCGACAACAAATTGAAGCGTGATAGACTCGCACCTCGGCATGAGCCATGCGTGCGGCATAAGTCAGTTGATCAGCCTACGAAAAAGAACAAAATCACCGGCCGATATGGGACATCGCTCGAGAGCTACTTGGACAAGCCATGCCCAATACACTCCATCTTGTTGAATTCCCGCCCCACCCATAGCCTTCGCGACTGGTGGTGAGGCAGGTGGCTAAAGGAGGCCTAGCCCTCCTCACTTGCACACTGCAGCATGCCAAGGAGTTCTCGGGCGAAGACGATGTCTGGATGATTTACGAGACATTGGCATCTAATAACCAGCACAAGCGGGCCCTACAGGAAGTCAATTCCATTAGGGAAGTACCAGTTCGGGGGGCGTGGATAGACACGTCGATCACTTTTGATCATAAAGATCAGCCAAGGTCTACCCCGAATAGGTGCCCGCCGCGCTAGTACTAGACCCAGTCATGGGTAGCTGCCGCCTCCGAAAGGTACTAATGGACGAAGGCAACAGCCTTAACTTGATATACATAGATACTCTGGAAAATATGCAAATCGATAAATCGCACATCGAACAGAGCCAAACCACCTTTAAAGGTATAATACCAAGATGAGAGGTGCGTTGCAGTGGAAAAATTACCTTGGATGTGGTCTTCAGAACACCAAATAACTACCGATCCAAAGAGGTAACATTCCATATCGCCCCTTTCAAGAGCGGATATCGCGCTCTACTCGGGCGAGCGCCTTTTCAAAATCCCAAGTAGTCCCACACTACAGCTACATGAAGCTCAAAATGTCTGGCCCCAATGGGATAATAACCATCTCCAGTGACCCCAACAGAGCACTCAAAGCCAAGAAAAAAACAGTGTCACTCGCCCTGGAAACTCTATCTGAAGCACTCGCGGACGAGGAACTTACGTCACTGCGAGCCGAAGTTGATCAGGACGATGTCATCCTTGACAAACGGCTGAAGTCGACCTCGTTCAAACCGGTTGATGACATTGTAAAATTTCAAGTACAACCCACAGACCCAAATAAAACAACGTAAATTGGGGCAAACCTCAAGCCACAGATCGATGAGGCCCTGTGCAATTTTCTCAACGAAAATTGGGATATATTCGCCTGGCATCCTTCTGACATGCTGGGAATACCCCACAGGCTCGCCGAACATAGCTTGAACATCTTAAAGGGCTATAAACCCGTCAAGAAAGCACTTTGGCACTTCTCCGAACCTAAGCGTCAAGCGATGGGTGAGGAACTGGCCAAGCTTCTCGAGGCCGGATTCATACGGGACATCAAACACCCTGACTGGCTCGCCAAATTTGGTCATGGTACCAAAGAAGGACATGTCCTGGCATGTGTGCGTCGATTTCAAAGACCTGAATAAGGCTTGCCCTAAGGCCCCCTTCCCATTACCACGTATCCATCAGATCGTGGATGCCACAGTCGGACACGATTCGCTGTGCTTTCTGGACGCCTACTCAGAATATCATCAAATAAAGATGAAGGACTCCGAGCAGGCCGCAACAACATTTATCACGCCCTATGGGCCGTCCTGCTTCAACAAAATGCCTTTTGGGCTGAAGAACGCTGACACTACATACCAGCGCATTATTCAATATGCCTGAAAAAACACATCGAATAAACCGTCGAGGCCTATGCCGATGATGTGGTTGTTAAAGCCAAACACGTCGGACAATTGGTCGACAACCTCCAAGATACGGTTGCCAGCCCGCGGGAATATCAAATCAAACTCAACCCGGAGAAATGTGTCTTCGGAGTACCAGCTGGAAAGCTCCTCGGCTTCATCGTATCCAGCCGAGGAATCAAAGCCAACCCGGCAAAAATAAGAGCCCTGGACCGACTAGAGGTGCCAATTGAGCTCCAGCATGTTCAAAAACTAGCAGGCTGCGTAGAGGCTCTAAGTCGTTTCATCTTGCGGCTCGGGGAAAAAGCCTTACCCCTGTATAGGCTTCTCAAACAAACAAATACCTTCAAATGGACCGAGGGGGTAGCAGCAGCCCTAGAAGAAACCAAGGCCCAACTTGCTACAAACCCAGTCTTGGCAGCACCAGGCATATGTGAGCCAATGATATTGTACATCTTGGCCACAAACCAGGTGGCCAGTGTAGTACTCGTGGTGGAACGAGACATGGAGGGTCACAAATTCAAAGTCCAAAACCCCGTTTATTACGTCCGAGGTGTTAAATCCATGCAAGACATGCTACCCTCACTATTAAAAGATAGCATATGCCGTTTTTATGGCATCGAGAAAACTTCAGCACTACTTTCAAGAGTGCTCGGTAACCGTGGCATCTGATGTCCCGTTAAGTGACATAATTGATAACTGGGATGGAATAGGGCGTATCGCCAAATGGGCCATAGAGCTCCTACCGTTTGAAATAACATACCAGTCACACCGAGCAATTAAATCTCAGGTGCTAGCAGACTTCGTAGCCGAATGGACGGGGCCGAGCTCCCTAGAGAATACAACACATACTGACACTGGACCATGTATTTTGATGGTTCAAAGATGGTTGCTGGTCCAGGGGATGGAGTTGTGCTTACATCACCAACAGGCGACAACATTAGATATGTGTTACAAATCATGTACACCGACTCCAATTACGCTGTTGAATAAGTAGCCCTCTTACAAAGACTCCGGATAGCAGTCTCAATGGGTGTCAAATTCCTCGAGGTACGACGAGATTCCAACCTCGCCATCTCTAGGGTAAATGGAGAGTTTGATGCAAAGGACCCGAAGATGACAACTTATAGTAATGTCGTCATAAAAATATCGGCCAGGTTCGAGGGGCTTGAATTTCATCATATTTCTCGAGATAGCAACCAGGCCACTGATATCCTCACCTGAATGGGCGGCAAGCGGGACAAGGTCCCTAATACCACCTTCCTTGAACGGCTCTTTAAGCCATTGATGTCTACTATGCAACTTTATACTTGTAGACACGTGTTGGGCCTCCAAGCGCAGAGTTTTGTAGGACAGTAGCAATTTTCCCTCAAGTGGATGACCTAAGGTTTATCAATCTGTGAGGGTGTAGGATGAAGATGGTCTCTCTCAAACGACCCTGCTGAAAGGATCGAGATGGACCTAGAGGGGGGGTGAATAGGTACAATTACAAATTTTAATTGTTACTTAGCAATTTTAGGCAATAATCCGGAATATGAAATTGAGCCTAACAATTGCAAGTGAGATGTTAGGAGCTAAGCAAGATAGTTGAGTAACACAAATAAATGAATAAGCAAGCACAATAGATATAAGTGAGGATTAAACGACAAGTAACCACAAGTAGAGAGTTAGGGTTAGGAATAACCGTAACTCCGAGAGACGAGGATGTATGCCGATGTTAACTTCCTTGGAGGGAAGCTAGTCACCGTTAGAGAGGTGGATGTTACCACGAAGGCACACCAACGCCACGAAGGCTCACCCTATTCTCCCTTTGAGACAACACCACGAAGGCGTTTCCCAACCACTAGTGGCAGACCTTGAGGTGGTCTCCAAACCTTCACAAACTTTTCGGGGGTAATCACAATGGTTGATTCCTCTCCGAATGACTCCTACCGCCTAGGAGTCTCCAACCGCCAAGAGTAACAAGATCGATGGAGAAAAGCTCAAGACTTGCTCAAATCACAAATTCCATTGGTGAGAAGAAGGGGAAGGAGTGGATCTATCACTTGATTGGAGAACTTCTCTCAAATGTTCCCAAATCACTTGGGGATCTAGGATTTGGTGTATAGGATTGAGAGAGAGAGAGAGTGAGTGAAAAGTGTTCTTGGCAAGCTCAAAGTGAATAGTCAACCTTATCCCGTGGGGGGGGGAGAAGGCTATATATAGTGGAAGTGGAAAAGTAACCATTTGAGCACCTCAATTGCACAGGAGACGTCGGACGTCCGGACAGGATCGGACGTCCGGTGGCAGAGATAGGTCCGGACGTCCGACAGACATCGGTCGTACGGACGCTGGAGAAACACAAGCCACGAATCAGCACTCAGCCAACGGACGTCCGAGACTTTTCGGTCGTCCGGTGACCGGATGTCCGTAGATGACCGGATATCCGTAAAAAATGTTCTGTTGAGAAAGTGTCGGACCTCCAGAGGAAAACAGACATCCCGCGACCGGACGTCCAGAGAAGCTCGGACATCCGTGAATATCGTTCCGTGAAGAAACACCGGACGACCGTCGAGAGCCGGACGTTCGGACAGCTGAGAGGGATCAGACGTCCGTAGAGTACCGGACGTCCGGAGAAAAATGGAGTTGGTGGGTTTTGAGCAAATCTTTCACTAGGTCCAACGATCCCCTCTTAATAGTGCGGGATCCCTATACTCAAGAAAAAAATGATCAGGATCAACGATCCCCTATTGTCTTGTATCTTAGATCTTGAGTTATATACATTTTCCCTAGTCATGATCCACACACGGCCTTTGAGACATAATCCTGAGATATACTGGATAAACATGATTAGTCCCATATATGCATGTTGTCATCAACATCAAAATAAGATTAAGGGCATGATTGCACTTTCAATCTCCCCCTTTTTGGTAGTTGATGACAACATACATGCACTTCTTAAAATAATAATAAAAACTTTGAATATCGAAAGGATTTGTTGCGGAGCTCCCCTTAACAATGTGCACAAAGACAAATAAGCATGAGAGGAGCTCCCCCTCAGTGTGATACCAACACATTCAAATCACAAGTTGCACATGATAACATTCAAATAGATTCATAAGTAGATCCATCACTCACATCATAGAACCTAAAGTAACAATGGTCATAACAAGGTTCATGGTATGATACATATCATAGTGCAATACAAGTTAATATCACATATTACAGTACTCAAAGGATAAGTGCTAAGTGCTACTCCCCCTTGGCAGCAAGTACTAAAAAGGGGGGGGCAAGATGAGAAAATAGAACAACATCATCATCATCAGAACCCTGCATCATCATCATCATCATCATGAGCACCACTGCCACCAGCCCCGTCAAAGAAATCAGACCACTCGGGACCCGAAGGAAATCCAAAGTCAAAAGAGGGAGGATCGGGAAGACGATCATCATCACTCACTGTCAGGACCCCGATTCTAAGTCATGTCGATCTAGCCTGTAACACCTCATATCACTTTGCGGCCTGAAGCACGGTATTCCCATGGGTGTCGCCTTACCATGGCCCGGGACTGTTTGCGCCTTTTGGCTCACGTATATGATAGTGTCGCTAGCATCCACATGACTGAGAACCCGGGCCGACATGGCTAGTCGTGAACCCAAAGCGGCACTAACTTACGGGGATAGGCATACATGAATCAACATCGAGCATGTCGGTCAGCAGCGTGTGAATCCGGGCTGTAGCACTGGGCTAACAGGACTCCGAGAACCCGGGCTGTAGCAGGATAGGCAGGACTCCGGATGTCACCGCATGACATTTCCCCGAAGGAACAGACACAGGAACGAAGTGAAACACATGCCGGCCAGTCAAGTGTTCCGGAGCACTAGTGCTGGGCTAGCAAGACTCCGGTGAACCAGGCTGTAGCGGACTACTATGGCTCATGGAAGCACTAGACTACATTTCCCCATAAGAGAGGCTGCCAAGGATAAACAACTAGATTGTCGGATCCCACACATGCCAAGCATTTCAATCATACACACAATATGCTCAATATGTGTAAATATAACATGGCATCACAACAAAACTCTACAACTCAAAGTACTTTATTTAAAGGCTTCGGAGAGCCATACATAACATGTTCATACAAATAGGGGTCACATGACCCGACATTCAAGTCATACAAACATACAAGCACATACGGAAGCAACTAGTCTGAGTACAGACACTAGAAAGAAAGAAGGCTTGACGAAGCCTGTCTATCTACATAGGGCCCTTCACAAGCTCAGATCACCACCTGGGTGGCAAGTCACTCGTCAACGTCGAGATCTACATAGAACCCATCGGAGGGGGCGGTGTTGTCGTCTAAACACAGTAATTAAAGCAACATGAGTACAAAGGTACTCAGCAAGTCTTACAACAGATCCTACTATACATGCACATTCTCAAGAAGGTAGTGGAGTTATTGCAGCAAGCCAGCTTTGACTCTTGGCTAAGCTATCCTACGAGACACCACTTGTAAAATAGTTTTCGCACACGAGTCCACTAATCACCATCACAATACTCCACCGTGGATCCTCCCTCGTCTCCTATGAGAGGGCCATCCGTGATACTCACACTTATCTTGAGTCTTTTAGTAGTAACCATTAACTTGTCTATGAACTGCATAAGCGACCAAGCAATCCTTTACCGCGGACGCGGCTATTCGAATAGTTTTATACCCTCCAGGGGTGTACTTCATCACACATGTTTCCACCACTTAGCGTCTGCACACGACATGTGCTCGGCAGACTTCAAGCGAAAGCCGACGTGGGTGTAGACCACGACCTGACTAACCACACAAGTCTCTAGTCCAGGTTTATCGCCTATTCGGGTTCCATCCACAAGGCAATCCGGCCGGGGTGTCCTCAACGGCCCAAACGATGTGTGCAGGGTTCCCGAGACACCAAACGGGCGACTCGGTACACCGTGCCACGAGCCTACCGCATCACAGCCCACCCCTAAGGTCAGCGCTGCGCACGGCCTCCAGCAACTACAAACACCAGAAACTACTTGCAACTCCTGGACAGAGGACGAGAGGGGTTAGTAAGTTGAGCGGGGTCATATTTCAGGGCCCAATGTGTGGTAGTAGCTGAATCTTAAATCACGCATACAGATCTCAGTTCTTAAGGGCGGCCTCAATGAAACAACCCGCCATGTACTCCTACATGGCCTCTCATCGATACCTTTACCAAATCATGTTCAACACTTCACTCTCATTACCGACACAACCATTCACTCTAGTTCATCATCCCGATGAGCCAGACCTGACACGACTCCAAGCATAGCAAGCATAGCATGGTAGGAAACACAAACATGGCTCAATCAACTCCTACACATGCTAGTGGGTTTCATCTAGTTAATGTGGCAATGACAGGTCATGCAGAGGAAGTGGGTTCAACTACCGCAACACACAGCAGTTTGAAACGCGTTGTCTTAATGCAGTAAACGAGAGCAGAAGCGAGAAGATGGGTTTGTATCGGAATGATCAATGGGTTGCTTGCCTGACAGAGTGGTAGTGGAATACTGCCCTTCAGTTGGACACTCGTGAATATCCTCGGAGGCAGAACCTACCACGAAGAACACATCGAAACACAATCATCACAAGGCAATATGCAACAATATGATGCATGCAGTGACATGGAAAAATGAGTGTGTTTTGACTAATGCAACTTAGAACATATTAGTTTGAGTTCATTTGAATCAAGGATTCAAATGCTAACCCAAAGTAAGAGGTGATATGAGTGCATTAACTTGTTTCATCTAAACAGCATGGTTAAAGTGTTCTGACATACATGAAACCAGTACAGATGGAAAGATTGGATTTTTCTGATCAAATTTCATATATAAATCTTTGCATTTGGAGTTACAGATTAATTTCTATTAATTTTTTAAGTTTGTAGTATTTTCTAGAATTTCCTGTATAAGAATAATTCCAGTAAATGATTTACTGCGTCAGCATTGTGTCATGGTGACGTCAGCGGTCAACAGAGACGGTCTAGGTCAACCCTGACCTATGGGTCCCGTCTGCAATGTCAATTAAACTAACTAAGTTTTTTAGCGTTAAACTAATACTAACTTAGTTTAGTTAGTGGCCCGGGGCCCACACGTCAGTGACCCAGGGGGTCAAACTGGGCCCACCGGTCAATGTTCAGCGGGGTCAACTCACTGGCGTTTAGCTGCCGGCGAGGCCAGACGCGGTGGTGGGGTGCGGGTTTCATGCTCCGGCGACCAAATGGGCGGCGGAGAGCATCTACGTGACGCGGGGAGTGAACCGCGTCGAGTGGTGGTCGCGGTTGGGCTCAGGGTCGCGGGAAACGACGCCGGCGATGAGCTGTGCGGCTGCCGGAGTTTGGGTGAGCTCGGGCTCCTCGTTAGGGGGCACGACGAGGCGCGTGGAGTGGTGCTACAGGCTCATGGGGATGCGGTGAGTGTGTTGGACACGGTGGTGTGGCCGGTGGATGGCCGGAGCATTCTCGGCGACGAGCTCGGCGGCGGCGGCGCGTGCGGTGAAGCTTCGTGCGGTCGCTATGGTGCTCGAGAGAGAGAACAGGGAGGATGGGAAGGTGGCTGAGCTCACGACGATCACGTCGGAGCAGTCGGCGAGGTCGGGGACGAACTGGTGCGGCGGTGACGGCAAAGGGGATCTCCGGCGGTGGCGGAGTCGGGCGAGGTCGTTGCGGTGGCTTCGGGGCAAGCGAGCACTTGGGGCTTGGCCTGCTCGACGGAGAGGAGGGAGTCGGAGCTTCTGGACACGATGGCGCGGCACGGGGACGACGGTGGACGCGTCTCCGTCGGCGGTGCGGCGGCGTCAGCCATGGTGGGAGAGGGCGAGAGAGAGAGGCAGGGGGAGAATGGATGTGTCCAGGGGGTCGGGGCGGCGACGTGGGGCTCGCCCAGGTGTCCAGGGGCGCGGGCGGCAAGCAGGTGGCGCCGTGGCGAGCTCGCGCACGCCGGCGTCACCTCTCTGCCTGCCTGGCGGGGAAGAAGCAGCTGGCTGGCACGGGCCAGCACAGTGCTGGGCCGCCAGGTGGGCCGACTGGTGGGTTGCGGCCAGGTAAGTTGTTTTCTCTTTATATTCTGTTTTCTATTATTTCTGCAAGTTTGTGGCATTTCCAAAAATCACCAAACTGCACATGCTCACTGTATGGAACATATCCAACATGGAACATTTCAGTTTGGGATTATTTGGACATTTAAAATATTTACTAGCATTTAAATGCCCAAACGCAAGTTACATATGATTTAATTCAATGATCTTGTGATGACCTAGAAAATTGTGAACCCATTTTGTCAGAGGTTCTAACCCAAGACAAAAAGGGTGGACTTTTTAGAAGGGCATTTCAGGTTCATTGAAAATGATTTTAGTAAACCCTAGTTGTTTTCAGGGGGTTGCTGGGGGTTCTGTCATCCCCATTTCAAGTTTCTGGAAAAGTAAACATGATGCAACACTCTAATGCATGAACTAGCTAGGATGTGACAACTCACCCCCACTCAAAAGAATCTCGTCCCGAGATTTAGGATCCGCCGGGAAGAAGGTGGGGTACTCAAGTCAAAGACGATCCTCCTAGCTTTCCCAAGTAGCTTCCTTCTCGGAATGGTGTGACCATTGAACCTTGAGAAACTTGATATTTTGGCGTCGAGTGGTACGCTCGGCTTGATCAAGGATGCGAACGGGATATTCCCGATATGTGAGATTATCTTGGAGATCAAGCATTTCGTGGTCCACTCCACGGATAGGATTCGCGAAGCAACGCCTGAGTTGAGAAACGTGGAAGACATCATGAACTTTGGAAGGATGCGGAGGTAGTTCCAATTGGTAGGCAACTTCTCCTCGTTTGGCAAGAATGCGAAAGGGTCCAATGTAACGAGGAGCCAATTTTCCTTTGATACCGAAACGATGGCTTCCCTTCAAAGGAGTAACCCGAAGGTAAGCCTTCTCGCCGACTACATAAGTCATGAGCTTATGTTTGCGGTCATATTGGCTCTTTTGACGAGATTGGGCTGTTTTCAATTTCTCACGAATAATGCGAACCCGCTCTTCTGCTTCCTGAATCATATCCGGGCCAAAGAGTTGTCTTTCCCCGGTTTTTGACCAGTTAAGAGGCATTCGGCATTTTCGTCCATAGAGAACTTCGAAAGGAGCTTTGCCCAAGATAGCTTGATAACTATTGTTATAAGCGAACTCGGCGAATGGAAGGCATTTCTCCCAATCCATACCGAACGAGATGACAGAAGCTCGGAGCATATCCTCCAGAATTTGATTGACTTGTTCTACTTGACCACTTGATTGGGGGTGGAAGGCGGTGCTAAAGGAGAGACGAGTTCCCATAGCATTTTGGAAACTTTCCCAAAATCTAGAGGTGAAAAGACTTCCACGGTCTGAGTTAATCTCCAATGGAACACCATGAAGAGACACTATTCGGGAGATGTACAAGTCAGCTAGCTGGCTAGCGGTTATACTCTCACGAACAGGTAGGAAGTGGGCTACTTTGGAAAGACGATCGACAACGACGAAGATAGCATTATTCCCTCTCTTGGTCCTGGGAAACCCGGTAATGAAATCCATACCGATTTTATCCCATTTCCATTCAGGAATAGCCAAAGGTTGAAGGGTGCCAGCAGGCCGTTGATGCTCTGCTTTAACACGACGACAGACGTCGCAACTAGCAATGTATTGAGCAATTTCTCTCTTCATCCTAGTCCACCAAAACCTCTAGCGTAGGTCTTGATACATTTTAGTACTACCGGGATGAATGGTGAGAGGAGATTCATGAGCCTCCTTAAGGATCAATTACCGTAGCTATTGTTTCTTGGGAAACACTAGGCGGTTCTCGAAGAAGACAACACCTCTCTCATCCATGGAAAAACATTTAGCAACTCCGCTAGCGATGTTTTCCTTAATCCGGGATATGCCCTTATCACGCTTCTTGGCAGCTATGATTTGATCTGTAAGGTTAGGTTTCACCACCAGGGTGGATAGGAATCCTCGAGGAACTATGTGAAGGTTGAGCTTACGAAATTCCTCGTGGAGAAGTGGTTGAATTTGTTGTAACATCAAGTTGTTACAATAAGATTTATGACTTAGCGCATCAGCCATGACATTGGCTTTGCCCGGGGTGTAAGTTATTCCTAAGTCGTAATCTGTAATCAACTCGACCCAATGTCTTTGCCTGAGATTCAAATCCGGTTGGGTGAAGATGTATTTCAGACTTTGATGATCGGTGTAAATCTCACAACGATTACCGAGAAGGTAATGTAGCCATGTTTTGAGTGCATGGACTACAACTGCAAGCTCTAGATCATGTGTGGGATAGTTATCCTCATGTGGACGCAACTGTCGAGAAGCGTATGCAATCACATGACGATCTTGCATGAGTATGCAACCTAGTCCTTGTCGCGAGGCGTCGCAATAGATACAAAGTCCTTAGAAAAATCTGGTGGTACGAGTACGGGAGCAGATGTCAGGCGTCTTTTTAGTTCCTGAAAGCTGAACTCGCACTGTGGGGTCCACTCGAACTTTTTATCTTTCTTGAGGAGTTCAGTTCGAGGTTTAGCAACCTTGGAGAAATTCTCGACGAAGCAGCGACAGTAGCTCGCTAAGCCAAGGAAACTCCGAACTTGCTTGACCGTTTCAGGTGGAGTCCAATCAAGGACGGCTTGAACTCGCTCGGGATTGACAACAATACCCTTACCAGAAATTACGTGGCCTAGATAGGTCACTTCTGGCAACCAAAATTCACACTTGGAGAATTTGGCATAAAGGCGATGCTCTCGAAGTTTCATCAATACTAGCCTTAGATGCTCGGCATGTTCTTCCTCATTCTTGGAGTAGATGAGTATATCATCGAGGTATACTACGACGAATTTATCCAAATACTCCATGAAGATCGTGTTCATTAACCGAGAGAATGTGGTTGGGGCATTGGTTAAACCGAAGGACATAACGGTGTACTCGTATTGGCCATAACGAGTGACAAAGGCCGTTTTAGGAATGTCCCCGTTCTTGATTTTGATTTGATGGTAGCCCATCCTCAAATACATTGTGGAAAAGACTGAGGGTACAGCGAGCTGATCATACAGATTGTTGATCCTGGGGAGCGGATACTTGTTCTTGATAGTGACCAAGTTGACAGGTCGGTAATCTACAACCATCCGATCCGTTCCATCCTTCTTCTTGACGAAGAGGACGGGGCAAGCACATGGAGAAGAACTAGGACGGATGGAACCCTTTTTCAAGGACTCATCGAGTTGTTTCTTAAGCTCGGCTAGTTCTAGGGGTGCCATCTTATAGGGTCTTCTAGTGATTGGGACGGTTCCTGGAACAAGGTCTATCACGAACTCGACATCCCTGTCAGGTGGAATACCTGGCAATTCTTCTGGAAAGACATCCGGGAAGTCACGGACTACCGGAATATCTTCAAGGTCTGGAAGAGGGTTGGCATTTAGGGAGTAGAGCTGACACTTAGACACTCGGGTCAAAACATTGACTGTCTTGCCCGATGGATGGGTGAGTTGAATAGTTCTAGTAGAGCAATCAATCTTAGCATAGTGGGCTGACATCCAATCCATACCCAAGATGATGTTTATGTCCGAGGACTTGAGAGCTATTAGTGATGCAAGGAAGACCAATCTGTCGACAAGAATTTCATTTCCATGGCTTATCCTAGAGGTTTGCCACTTAGAACCAGGGGTTTAAATTTCCATGGAGGTGGGCATGTCACTAAATGTGGTGTTGTGCAATCGAGCATAGCTCTCAGAAATAAATGAATGAGATGCTCCAGTATCGAAAAGAACAGTTGCCGGATGGCAATTAACAAGGAGCGTACCAAGGACGACGTTGGGATCATCATGAGTCTCCTCAGCTGAGACATAGTTGACATGACCACGTGCAGTGGTGGCGGGCTTGGCATAGTAAGTCTTTCCCGCTGGCTTACCACAGCCAACGGACTTTCCAGGCTGATTGGGGTTGTTCTGGGGCACTCGCACAGGTAGTGACCCGTCTCTCCACACTTGAAGCATGTCACAACATTGGGGCGTGGAGCAGCATTAGCAGCGGGACCACCATAGGCCTTGGGCGGTGCATACTGCTGGTTGGGGCGAGGCGCCTCAAAGGATGGCCTCGGAGTGAACCTGGGTGGCAGAGCTGTATTTGGAATCCAGACCTGGCGCTTCTAAGATCCAGAGCCGGATGAAGAACCAAAGTCACGGGAGTGCGTGCATGAAGCGTCATAGTCAGTCTGACCTGTCTCAGCACTAATGGCCTTATTGACCAGCTTCTGGAAGGAGGTGCACTCGTGCAGACGGAGATCACGGCGAAGCTCGGGGCTAAGTCCTTTGTGGAACCTTGCCTGCTTCTTGGCGTCGGTGGATACCTCTTCAGGAGCATAACGTGCCAGGTTTCCAAACTCACGGCTGTATGCATCCACAGTCAGTCTGCCTTGGGTGAAATTGCAGAATTCTTCCCGCTTACGATCTATGAGACCCTCCGGAATGTGATGCTCACGGAAAGCCTCATTGAATTCAGCCCAAGTAGTGATTTGGCCAGCCGGGCGCATAGCCTCATAGTTTTCCCACCAAAGGCTAGCAGGGCCTTCGAGGTGATAGGCAGCGTAGGTAACCTTATCGGCTTCGGCTATGTTGGCAGAACGTAGCTTATGGGTGATGCTGCGAAGCCAATCATCCGCATCGAGGGGCTCAACAGAATGATTAAACTTCGGTGGGTACAACTTGACAAAGTCCTTGATTGACACCAAGTCGTTCCTCTGATGACGTGCAGTATTCTGCTCAATTCGTTCTAGCAAGTGGTTGGTCTCACGCTTGTTTCTTTCTGCCTCCAGCATAACTTCGGCCAGAGAAGGTGGTTGAGGCAGATTCTCATCCCTAGCTGCACTAGCTTCACCCTGCGCCTGGACAGCAGGGTTGTTGCGGGTGTTGACCATCCTAGGAAAACAAGACAATGGTTTAGACAAGGATGGCAAAATCTTGGCAAGGAAGTGCGGAATGTAATGGATAACACAGAATGCATAGATGTTCATCCGTATGACATGGTAATATAGAAACTGCCATATATATACCATCGGTCATACACATCGTACATAGTTTAGTACAAGCCCAGGCTAAAGTACAACTACGGTGAAAGACGTTACATCTCATCGGAGGCATTCCAAGCTCCTATACATTATTTTTCTACACCTCCGGAACGTGATACACACCAAGTCGTATCGCACAAGTCACACAGGGCTGTGAAGAATACAACTATTACAATACTAGTAAAGCTACTACCAACTCAGACGTCTCCGTAGTAATCTTCATAGAGATTACCACCATGTCCTGGGAGCTGAACATGATCATCTGGAAACAGTCGGTCCTGTGGAGCTTGCGGTCCATAAGGACTCGGATGTGGCCTTGGTCCAACAAACGGTGGCAGACGGGGTCCACGAGGAGGGGTGATGCCTCCTACATCACTCTAGTCCATACAATCTGGCAGACCAGACCGCACGGGGTACAAGTCCCTCATGTCCATATATCCAGCCTGCATGGCAGGTGCAAACCGTGTCAGAGTGGCCCAGTGATCAGAACGAGCGTTGAAGAGCTCCATTCGCAAGGCACGATTCTCACGGTCCTTGTCCTCAAGCATCTCGGTGGTGGTGCGGAGTAGTGAATCCTCATGGGTAGAGTCACAGTAAATAGCCTGATAGTACCCTTGTGCCCCAGGGAGTGATGCTGGCATATAGCGGAAATCAGTGTTCCGAAGCAAGGCAGTTCTGGCTCGTATGATAGTCATCATCGAGTAAGCTGCGTCCTGCACGGACATCTCGACGGTAACCCCAAGTCCATAAGAGCAATGGAGGGATTCAGTAGCTCCAGGATAGGAAGGGTATATCCTGACTGTACAAAGGTATTGGCTCTGATTAAAGTCTCGAAACTGCTCCTCGACGGTATACTCAGGATACCATCGATAGCTTGTCTCGATCATCACTCGGACCAGCATGGCCGTGTGACCGGGTACATCGAGGCACCGAGTCCGACGAACCACTTGATTCTGGGAACGGGTGGCCATCTGAAAGCACGAAATAATGCAAAGGCATTAGAATTTTCTAGGAGGCATTGGACAGCATAACGGCTGTAAATGCTCAGAAAAAGATTTGAGACATTCACAACAGTTTGCAAAACCACTCAACAACATCATATCAAGGTTCTGGTTCAACTGACAACATACTAAAAGTAGTAGAAACGAACTGAGGCTTGTAACCAACAATCCTATAAGTTACTACGGATTAGTAACACGTGAACCTGATAGAGAGAAGAGAGCCTAGTCCTTAACCCACGTAGAATGAGAAGAGAATGACTCAGATCAGAGGGCATATGGTAAAGGAGTAAAAAGAGCCTTACGTTCCCTCCCACAATCAATTCCCCTACATATAACTAAAGCATTTCTAGACTCGACATCGACCAGTTTGGCTTGACGAACCTACAGGCAGTCCGACTCTGATGCCAACGCTGTCAGGACCCCGATTCTAAGTCACGCCGATCTAGCCTGTAACACCTCATATCACTTTGCGGCCTCACGCACGGTATTCCCACGGGTGTCGCCTTACCATGGCGCGGGACCGTTTGCGCCTTTTGGCTCATGTATATGATAGTGTCGCTAGCATCCACATGACAGAGAACCCAGGCCGACATGGCTAGTCGTGAACCCAAAGCGACACTAACTTACGGGGACAGGCATACATGAATCAACATCGAGCATGTCGGTCAGCAGCGTGTGAATCCAGGCTGTACCACTGGGCTAACAGGACTCCGGGAACCCGGGCTGTAGTAGGCTAGGCAGGACTCCGGATGTCACCGCGTGACATTTCCCTGAAGGGACAGACACAGGAACGAAGTGAAACACATGCCGGCCAGTCAAGTGTTTCGGAGCAGTAGTGCTGGGCTAGCAGGACTCCGGTGAACTGGGCTGTAGCGGACTACTATGGCTCATGCAAGCACTAGACTACATTTCCCCATAAAGAGAGGCTGCCAAGGATAAACAACTAGATTGTCGTATCCCACACATACCAAGCATTTCAATCATACACACAATATGCTCAATATGTGTAAATACAACATGGCATCACAACAAAACTCTACAACTCAAAGTACTTTATTTAAAGGCTCCGGAGAGCCATACATAACATGTTCATACAGATAGGGGTCACATGACCCGATACTCAAGTCATACAAACATACAAGCACACGCGGAAGCAACTAGTCGGAGTACAGACACTAGAAAGAAAGAAGGCTTGGCGAAGCCTGTCTATCTACATAGGGCCCTTCACAAGCTCAGATCACCACCTGGGTGGCAAGTCACTCGTCAACGTCGAGATCTACATAGAACCCATCGAAGGGGGCGGTGTTGTCGTCTAAACACAGTAATTAAAGCAACATGAGTACAAAGGTACTCAGCAAGTTTTACAACAGATCCTACTATACATGCACATTCTCAAGAAGGTAGTGGAGTTATTGCAGCAAGCCAGCTTTGACTCTTGGCTAAGCTATCCTACGAGACACCACTTGTAAAATAGTTTTCGCACACGAGTCCACTAATCACCATCACAATACTCCATCGTGGATCCTCCCTCGTCATCCTACGAGAGGGCCATCCGCGATACTCACACTTATCTTGAGTCTTTTAGTAGTAACCATTAACTTGTCTATGAACTGCATAAGCGACCAAGTAGTCATTTACCGCGGACGCGGCTATTCGAATAGTTTTATACCCTCCAGGGGTGTACTTCATCACACATGTTTCCTCCACTTAGCGTCTGCACATGACATGTGCTCGGCAGACTTCAAGCGAAAGCCAACGTGGGTGTAGACCACGACCTGACGAACCACACAAGTCTCTAGTCCAGGTTTATCGCCTATTCGGGTTCCATCCACAAGGCAATCCGGCCGGGGTGTCCTCAACGGCCCAAACGATGTGTGCAGGGTTCCCGAGACACCAAACGGGCGACTCGGTACACCGTGCCACGAGCCTACCGCATCACAGCCCACCCCTAAGGTCAGCGCTGCGCACGGCCTCCAGCAACTACAAACACCAGAAACTACTTGCAACTCCTGGACAGAGGACGAGAGGGGTCAGTAAGTTGAGCGGGGTCATATTTCAGGGCCCAATGTGTGGTAGTAGTTGAATCTTAAATCACGCATACAGATCTCAGTTCTTAAGGACGACCTCAATGAAACAACCCACCATGTACTCCTACATGGCCTCTCATCGACACCTTTACCAAATCATGTTCAGCACTTCACTCTCATTACCGACACAATCATTCACTCTAGTTCATCACCCCGATGAGCTAGACCTGACACGACTCTAAGCATAGCAAGCATAGCATGGTAGGAAACACTAACATGGCTCAATCAACTCCTACACATGCTAGTGGGTTTCATCTAGTTAATGTGGCAATGACAGGTCATGCAGAGGAAGTGGGTTCAACTACCGCAACACACAGCAGTTTGAAACGCGTTGTCTTAATGCAGTAAATGAGAGCAGAAGCGAGAAGATGGGTTTGTATCGGAATGATCAATGGGTTGCTTGCCTGACAGAGTGGTAGTGGAATACTGCCCTTCAGTTGGACACTCATGAATATCCTCGGAGGCAGAACCTACCACGAAGAACACATCGAAACACAATCATCACAAGGCAATATGCAACAATATGATGCATGCAATGACATGGAAAAATGAGTGTGTTTTGACTAATGCAACTTAGAGGAGATTAGTTTGAGTTCATTTGAATCAAGGATTCAAATGCTAACCCAAAGTAAGAGGTGATATGAGTGCATTAACTTGTTTCATCTAAACAGCATGGTTAAAGTGTTCTGACATGCATGAAACCAGTACAGATGGAAAGATTGGATTTTTCTGATCAAATTTCGTATATAAATCTTTGCATTTGGAGTTACAGATTATTTTCTATGAATTTTTGAAGTTTGTAGTATTTCCTAGAATTTCCTGTATAAGAATAATTCCAGTAAATGATTTACTGCGTCAGCATCATGTCATGGTGACGTCAGCGGTCAACAGAGACGGTCCAGGTCAACCCTGACCTGTGGGTCTTGTCTGTCAATGTCAATTAAACTAACTAAGTTTGTTAGCGTTAAATTAATACTAACTTAGTTTAGTTAGTGGCCTGGGGCCCACACGTCAGTGACCCAGGGGGTCAAACTGGGCCCACCGGTCAATGGTCAGCGGGGTCAACTCACCGGCGTTTAGCCGCCGGCGAGGCCATACGCGGCGGTGGGGTGCGGGTTTCATGCTCCGGCGACCAAATGGGCGGCGGAGAGCATCTACGTGACGCGGGGAGTGAACCGCGTCGAGTGGTGGTCGCGGTTGGGCTCGGGGTCGCCGGAAATGACGCCGGCGACGAGCTGTGCGGCTGCCGGAGTTTGGGTGAGCTCGGGCTCGTCGTTAGGGGGCACGGCGAGGCGCGTGGAGTGGTGCTACAGGCTCCTGGGGATGCGGTGAGTGTGTTGGACACGGTGGTGTGGCCGGTGGATGGCCGGAGCATTGTCGGCGACGAGCTCGGCGGCGGCGCGTGCGGTGAAGCTTCGTGCGGTCGCTATGGTGCTCGAGAGAGAGAACAGGGAGGATGGGAAGGTGGCTGAGCTCACGGCGATCACGTCGGAGCAGTCGGCGAGGTCGGGGACGAACTGGTGCGGCGGTGACGGCAAAGGGGATCTCCGGCGGTGGCGGAGTCGGGCGAGGTCGTTGCGGTGGCTTCGGGGCAAGCGAGCACTCGGGGCTCGGCCTGCTCGACGGAGAGGAGGGAGTCAGAGCTTCTGGACACGATGGCGCGGCACGGGGACGACGGTGGACGCCTCTCCGTCGGCGGTGCGGCTGCGGCGGCGTCTGCCATGGTGGGAGAGGGCGAGAGAGAGAGGCAGGGGGAGAATGGATGTGTCCGGGGGTCGAGGCAGCGACGTGGGGCTCGCCCAGGTGTCCAGGGGCGCGGGCGGCAAGCAGGTGGCGCCGTGGCGAGCTCGCGCACGCCGGCGTCACCTCTCTGCCTGCCTGGCGGGGAAGAAGCAGCTGGCTGGCACGGGCCAGCACAGTGCTGGGCCGCCAGGTGGGCCGGCTGGTGGGTTGCGGCCAGGTAAGTTGTTTTCTCTTTATATTCTGTTTTCTATTATTTCTGCAAGTTTGTGGCATTTCTAAAAATACTTAGGCATTTCCAAAAATCACCAAACTGCACATGCTCACTGTATGGAACATATCCAACATGGAACATTTCAGTTTGGGATTATTTGGACATTTAAAATATTTACTAGCATTTAAATGCCCAAACGCAAGTTACATATGATTTAATTCAATGATCTTGTGATGACCTAGAAAATTGTGAACCCATTTTGTCAGAGGTTCTAACCCAAGACAAAAAGGGTGGACTTTTTAGAAGGGCATTTCAGGTTCATTGAAAATGATCTTAGTAAACCCTAGTTGTTCTCAGGGGGGTGCTGGGGGTTCTGTCATCCCCATTTCAAGTTGCTGGAAAAGTAAACATGATGCAACACTCTAATGCATGAACTAGCTAGGATCTGACACTCGCATTAAAAACTCCGGAGTCTCTTAGATGAGCCTTCAGAGCATTCTTGGAGGTGATCTGCCGAGTGACAACATCGTGATTTTGGGAGCAGTTAAAGGTAACAACCTTCATCAAGGCAGAGTGAGCCTTCCCAAGAAACCGAGCAATGCGACCAAATGGTGCAGATCTGGAGGGAGCAGAACAAGGAATGCTAGCAGCTATGCGGCGCGGATGAGCAGAAGAGGAAGAGTCCTTGGGAACATAATCATCTGCCATGTGTGCGGGAATGACCGATCGCTCATGGAAATGAGTGCGGACAATAGGAAATGGAGCTACACTCTCAATGAATGCCTGAAGAAAGGGAGCATGAGGATAGGCCCGCTTGTGCTGGAGAGAAGCGAGGCGAATTTCATGCCACAGAAAATGAGGGACATTGATCTTCCCTTTCGGAGATGCATAAAGGCGATGCATGAGATCGATGCAGTAGCTACTGCAAGAGCCCTTGTCACCCATCTTAGGATAAATGGTGCGAATGACACATTGATAGATAATGAAGAAAGGAGAGCGCCAAATGGAGACTTGGTTGAAGCCCTTATGTTTCTCCTCATCAGTCAGTTCTGCTATGGGTTTGATAAGATTAGCACATGCATGAGTGCCCTTGGGTCTATGTTCGGGGTCATCATTGTGAATTTTGAACCCGGTGTCATGAAAACCAAGGGCAGCAACAAATTGAGAATAGGAAGCCGAGAGCTTTGTGTCGGAGGTCATCCAAGTAACAGTGTTATTTGGACGGAAGAAACATGTGGCATAGAATTGATGAATGGCGGCTTGGTTAAAGTCATGTTGAAATGCAAATGGAGCAGGAAGATTGGACGACTCAATGAGCTCAATAGCCCCGGAATATTTCTCTCGATGAGTATGAATATGCTCTAAATCAATGCACAAATGCAGAGAAAGACCCTTAGGAATGATGATAGTGGTAAAAATGTCAGCTTGGACATTAGTGCGAAAATGATTGTCTCGAGAGTCATGAGCAACCGTAAATTGATCAACATCACGACGCAACTTAAGATAGGAAGCAATGGGAACCTCGTTGAACCGCTTAGCGTGACGGCCGTGTGGTAAAGGAGGTTCAAGAGAGATACGACGAGCATAACCGTGAGGTTGCACCGGAGGAGGAGGAGGCTTGAAGGTGGGCCACCGAGTCCTGGGCTTGGGAGCAGTGGTGCGAACAGGGCCATGCTGTCCTCTCTCCATATGAGCCAGCTCATCTTCATAGTCAGAGTCCTCCGACGAGTCTTCGCTTGGAGAACGGCGAGGTAGAGCAACATGCTTCCGAGGACAAGCCCGTTCTTGGGAATCGTCGGAATCACCACGATGGGATGGACGAGAGGACCCAGACGGGGGCCCCTTGCGAGCAGAGTGCTTGGTCTTCACCATCCCGACCTAGAGGAGGAGGGAGACCCAAATCAACAACCCACCACCATAGATCGAAGAATCGTTGGATGAGGGGAGAAGAGATAGGTGCTACCTCGGAGTGAAGAACGCGGAGGAAGACGTCGACCGAAACAAATCAGGCAGTGGGCCACGCTGGGGATTGGGGCGACCCAAGCGGTGTGGCACCGGTGAGGGGCACGGCGGCGAGCGGCCGCAACAAGGAGCCGCGAGATACGGGCGGCGGCGGTGGTGAACAGAGGAGGAGAGCGAACGAGTATTAGGGTAAATTGACCCGAACCGCACCCCGCGCTATATATATGTGCCCGAGAAAATCCCGGACGACCGGAGTACTACGGACGTTCGGTGCCTGGACCAGGGGAAAAATTAACGGAAGACCGGATAGATCGGACGACCGTCCTGAGGGCAACAGAAGACTTTTTACGGACGTCCGGACAGTACCGGACGACCGACACACAGAAATTTGTCTGTAAAAGACAATGGAGATGATGACAATGGTAGGAGATGATGATGACAATGATGATCTAACCCAAGTGTAAGGGTACCGACGATGATTTCAGTATGGAGTAAGAAGAATTTGTATAATGGTAAGTAGTGAGTATCCTATGCCAATGAAACAACAACAACAAACATAGATCACACCGATCTAACCCATGTTTGAGTATACGTGACATGGCACCGCAAGAATTTGAACTTTGGGTGCATAATCACTACTCCATCATTGAAAGCTCCATAGTTAGAATAACATGGTAGCTTTGAGAGTGTTTGTTCTTTCTATGCATTTCATAGGGTGAGAGTACTCATGAGTTGAGTGTCTCCCCCTAAATATATGCCTACATCGAGACAAGACATAATGACAATGCATGCATGGATACTAGTTTTCACATAATGTTGTCAAGCTCCAAGATACCAAGTTCACGCCTAAGTTGACAAAACCTTGCTTCATCCAATGGCTTCGTGAAAATATCTGCAAGTTGCATATCTGTGCCAACATGAGCAATGTCAATATCACCCTTCTCCACATGATCTCTCAAGAAGTGATACCTAATATCAATGTGCTTGGTGCGGGTATGATCTTTGGGGTTCTCAGCAATATTGATGGCACTTTCATTATCACATAGAAGAGGCACATGTCTATAGGTGATACCGTAATCCTTCAAAGTTTGCCTCATCCATAGTAATTGAGTTGCACAACTGGCGGTAGCAATGTATTCAGCTTCGGCGGTGGAGAGGGCAACACAGTTTTGTTTCTTCGAGGACCAACTTACCAAGGAGCGTCCAACAAATTGACATGCACCGGAGGTGGACTTACGATCCACTTTGTCTCTAGCCCAATCCGCATCCATGTACCCAATGAGATCAAACTTAGCATCCTTGGGGTACCAAAGACCCAACTTTGGGGTGTGAACAAGGTATCTAAGAATATGCTTAACCGCCTTATGATGACTTTCCCTAGGGGAAGCTTGAAATCTAGCACACATGCATATACTAAACATGATGTCTGGTCTAGATGCACAAAGATAAAGCAATGAACCAATCATAGAGCGGTAAATAGATGGGTCGAAAGGAATACCATTTGTGTCTTCAGTGAGTGCAATTTTGGTTGGCATGGGTGTCTTACATGGACTAGCATCAGACATGCCAAACTTCTCTAGGATATCCTTGAGGTATTTTGCTTGGGACAAGAAAATTCCTTCTTGAAATTGTTGAATTTGAAATCCGAGGAAGAACTTCAAATCCGCATTGAGTGACATTTCAAAATTCTTGGTCATTGAAGCCGCAAACTTCTCGCACAAATGAATGTTAGGAGAACCAAAAATGATATCATCTACATAGATTTGGCATAAGATCAAATCACCCTTGTCCCTCTTAGTAAAAAGAGTGGGATCGATCACCCCTCTCACAAAACCATCATCGAGTAAAAACTTCTTAAGATGATCATACCAAGCACGAGGTGCTTGTTTGAGGCCATACAAAGCCTTATGAAGTTTGTACACATAGTCTTTGTGATCGGGATCAACAAACCCAGGTGGTTGTGATACATATACTTCTTCTTGTAGAGGACCGTTAAGAAAAGCACTCTTCACATCCATTTGATGTAATGTAAACCCATTGAAAGCGGCATAAGCAAGTAAGATGCGAATGGATTCAAGATGGGCAACGGGGGCAAAGGTCTCACCAAAGTCCAAACCTTCAACTTGTGAGTACCCTTGTGCCACTAACCTTGCCTTGTTATGGATGATTACACCATTCTCATCTTGCTTGTTCTTGAAAATCCATTTTGTACCAATGACATTGTGTTCCGTAGTTGGCCTCTTGACTAATGACCACACTTAGTTGCGCTCAAAGCTATTCAACTCTTCTTGCATAGCAATGAGCCAATTGTTGTCCATCAGCACTTCTTGTACCTTGAGAGGCTCAACACTAGACACAAACGAGAAGTGAGCACAAAAGTTTGTCAATTGTTTACGAGTGACTCTACCTTGCGATATGCCGGTGAGGATTTTATCAACATCAACACGACCGGCCACTCGAGGCATGATGGAGGTTAAGGTTTCGCGAGGTTCAACTTCATGTCCATCATCCACGTCCTCAACATATGGATCATTAATGTGTGGTGGAAAATCTTCTTCTTCATCTTGCATTTGTTGAGGTTCATTGTCAATGATTGCACTTTCTTGTTCTTGCCCTTGAGGATGATCTTGTTCTTGATGATTATCATGAAGAGGAACTTGATCATCATCTTGTACTTGGACTACGGGCATTGGTTGAGTAATAGGAGCCTGTGGTGGTACGGGTGTTGAAGTAGTTTGATGATGTGTGAAGTTTCCATCTTCTTCATCATCATGAGGTTCTTGTTCCATTGGAAGAAGTGCACCAACACCCATGGTCAAGATATCTTGATAAGAATCTTCTTCACCTACATCACTTAGATCAACTTGCTCCCCATGGGAGCCATTAAATTCATCAAACACCACGTCACAAGTTTCTACAACACATCCATTGGATTTGTTGTAGACTCTATAGGCGTGAGAGTTTGATCCATAGCCAACAAATATGCCATCAATGGTTTTGGATTGAAATTTTCCTAACCGTTCTCTTTGTTGAGGATGAAACATTTGCACCCAAATACACAAAAGTACTTGACATTTGGCTTGTTCCCAGTTAGAAGCTCATATGGAGTCTTTTCCAATATAGTGCGGAGAAAGAGCCAGTTTGATGCATGGCATGCAGTGTTGACAGCCTCGGCCCAAAAACTATGTGGCGACTTGTATTCATCCAACATGGACCTTGCCATCTCCACAAGTGTGCGGTTCTTTCTCTCTGCTACACCATTTTGTTGGGAGTGTATGGAGCTGAATATTGATGTTCAATCCCTTCATCACTAAGAAATTCTTCCAAGGTGTAGTTCTTGAAACCAGAGCCATTATCAATTCTTATTGCCAAGATTTCTTTGTCAAACTTGCATTGTGCTTGCTTGGCAAAATAAATGAAGGTGATCTTCGTCTCGTCCTTGGACTAGAGGAAGAAAACCCATGTATATCTTGAGTAATCATCAACAATGACAAGCCCATACTTTTTCCCACCAGGACTATCCCATGAAGGAGGCCCAAACAGATCCACATGAAGGAGCTCCAAAGGCCTTGAAGTAGACACAATATTCTTGGGTGGGTGCTTTGATTGATGTTGCTTCCCGGCTATGCATGCACTACACACACGATCTTTCTCAAAAGAGACATTGGTTAGTCCAAGGATGTGATTACCCTTTAAGAGATCTTGAAGATTTCTCATGCCGACATGGGCTAGCCGGCGATGCCATAGCCACCCCTTGTCGACCTTGGCCATTAGACAAGTTGCATGGAATGTGCTCTCTTTCGAGAAATCAACCGTGTAAAGGTTGCCATCCAACTCTCCAACAAAGGCCACTTCGAGAGTATCTCTCTTAAAGACTTTCACATCCGTTAGTCCAAAGAGTGTATCATAACCAACAGAAGCCAATTGGCTAACAGAAAGCAAATGGTATTTAAGGGATTGGACAAGCATGACATTTGCAAGAGACATGTCATTTGTGATAGCCACCATGCCCAACCCGAGCACCTGTCCTTTTGATCCTCCACCAAACATAATGCTCATAAATGGTTGAATAGCTTCCATGAAATCGTAGAGCAACTTGCTATCTCCGGTCATATGATTAGTACATCCACTGTCAATCACCCATTTTACTCCACCGGAGAAAGCAACCTACACACAATTATGACTTTGTTAGAGGCACCCATTTTGCAATGGGACCTCTCAGGTTAGTCACAAGGGTCTTAGGGACCCAAATAGCATAAAACCGAAATGCATTTCGAGGACCAACAAACTTAGCAAAAACTTCTCCATCCTTAGTCTTACGAAGTACATAGGATGGAGGCATGAACTCTTTTGGCTTGTTGAGGGTAGACATGCCCCTTGTGGCCTTCCCACTAACAACCTTACCTTTCTCCTTGTGCCCTTCTCATACAAAAGTTTCTTTGAGAGGGGTGGTGCACTTTTGAGAGGACGTCTTCTTATTGCTTGTGCTTGGGTCAAACCCGAGTCCCTCTTTCGCAAACACCTCATTGTGTTGGCTCAACATCTCATTAAGGTTCTTTTGCCCTTCAGCACATGTCATGAGCCCTTTCTCGATTTGAGCCTTGAGAAAGCGATTCTCCTCAAGAATAGATGCTAGATCACTACTAGAGTTAGTAGTACAAGCATCAACACTGATAATAGGAGAAGAGTAAGCCTTGGCTAGAGTTTCAAGATAAGTATGCTTGAGTGTCTCAAAACTCTTTGTAACAAGGGTGAGCTCTTCTTCCTTAGTCTTGAGGGACATGGATAGGAGCTCACAATCCTTAAAGAGAGAAGCATTAGACTACACAAGCTTACTCTTATCATTCATCAACTCTTCGCAAGAGTCAATAGCCTTTTTCAAGGAGGCTAGATCTTTAGTATGAACATCAATGTTCACACCAATTTTCAAGCATATTTCATCATTTCGTGCTTCCTCATATTGGACTTTCCGCTCAAGGATTTCATATTTTTCCTTTTCCTCAGTGACGAGGGTTTTGAGTTCCTTAATGGTGATGGTGTGCTTACTCACCATCTCCATAAGCATACGAAACATAGTGAGCTTCTTTCCTTTAAGGGAGCACATGAACTTATTTAGTTTAGCAAGCATATGATCATCTATATCATCATCCTCATAACTATCCTCCACATCAAGATACTCATCACTAGGAGTAGGAGGAGCGAAAAGAGGAGGGTTTGATCGTGGGGTTACCTTGACCTTGTCAGGAGAGTGTTGGTCCTCTCCATCTTCTACCACAGCCTTTGCCATGAGGCACTTGTGAGCGTTGCCCTTGTAGTCCTTCATGTAGTTGTAGGTGACAACATCACCACTCTTGTTGACTAGCCTCAACGTGTTTTGAGAATCTTGAGCAACTCCGGCAACACCACTAACATCATCCGGATCGGATTCTTCTTGAGCAACCATTGCTTTCCCATCTCTCTTCTTGAGCTTGGAGTTCAAAGGATTTGGCAACTTCTTCTTGGGAAAGGTCTTGGGGAACCTTGGTTTATCCTCTCTCTTCTCATAAGGGCACTCGTTGGAGAAGTGGTTGGTTTCTTCACAGTTGTAGCATTTTCTTACTTTCTTCTTTTGAAATCTTCCCTTGAATTTTCCCGCGCTAAACTTCTTGACAAAGAGAGCCATGTCTTCATATGAAGGGCCCTCATCGGATTCAACCTCATCACCATCTTCATCATCATCTTCTTCTCCTTCTTCACTTTGCTCATCTTCACATACATGCTTGGCCTTCAATGCAAGATTGATCTTTGATGTTGGAGTACCATGCATGGCAAGATGTTTTGTATCATTTGCCTTCGACTCTTCAAATAGTTGGAGAGTGGATATGATGTCATCTGTAGTCATTTCCTTGAAGGCATGGTGTTGTCTTATGTCCCACACAATTTGGTGGTGATGTGGGGCAAGAGCATGAAGCAACTTGTCCACAAGGAATCGCTTAGTCATGTTGAATCCATCTTGTGTCTTGTCACACTCACATGACTCAATGTTAGCGGTGAGAGTCATGAGACGCTCAAGGAGTTGATTGGGAGTTTCAACTTTCTCCATACAAAAGTTTTGCAATTGCCCCTTGGCAATTTCATATTGAGCACTCCGGAGGGTAGAGGTACCGGTCTTGGATCTTATAATACTTTCCCATAGTTCCTTTGCACTTGTGATGTGTATGAAAGGTCTCCTTTGCTTTTCAACCATACCTCTCCTTATACGCATGGTTGCAGTGTCATTGAGATTCTTCTCATAAATTTCTCTTGGTGTAGGATTCTTTGGATCAACCACATGGTAACCATACTCCAAGATCTCCAGCATCTCATCGTTTCCATATCGAAGATGATCCTGCATAGCAACTCTCCACAAGGCAAAATCGGAAGTGGCATCAAGTAAAGGAGGTTTGCCTTGAGGGTTATATTTCGGTTTCTCAACTTGGGTCTTGCATACAGCCAAGGAACACTGGAGTGATCATTGCTAGGAGGTTGTTGACCAAGTGACGAAGTAGGCACAATTGGCCTCGAAGTCGCACCACCAGAAAGTGGTGCAAGCACCGTGGACAACGTGGCTAGTCTCATTTGGACCAAGGCCTCAAGAGAAGCATCATGCTCCTCTTTTTGCTTAGCAAGGGCCCGTTCCAGATCCTCAGAAGTAAAGGACTTGACTTCTGAAGAAGCCTCGCCTTTATCCTTCGGATCTGCAACAAGGGGAGTCCCATCAGGGTTCATCTCGCTCTAGGGAGGTTAAGCCACAAGAATAGAGCACGAGGCTCTGATACCAATTGAAAGGATCGAGATGGACCTAGAGGGGGGGGGTGAATAGGTACAATTACAAATTTTAATTGTTACTTAGCAATTTTAGGCAATAATGCGTAATATGAAATTGAGCCTAACAATTGCAAGTGAGATGTTAGGAGCTAAGCAAGATAGTTGAGTAACACTAATAAATGAATAAGCAAGCACAATAGATATAAGTGAGGATTAAATGAAAAGTAACCACAAGTAGAGAGTTAGGGTTAGGAATAACCGTAACTCCGAGAGACGAGGATGTATGCCGATGTTCACTTCCTTGGAGGGAAGCTAGTCACCGTTAAGAGGTGGATGTTACCACGAAGGCACACCAACGCCACAAAGGCTCACCCTATTCTCCCTTTGAGACAACACCACGAAGGCGTTTCCTAACCACTAGTGGTAGACCTTGAGGTGGTCTCCAAACCTTCACAAACTTTCCGGTGGTAATCACAATGGTTGATTCCTCTCCGAATGACTCCTACCACCTAGGAGTCTCCAACCAACAAGAGTAACAAGATCGATGGAGAAAAGCTCAAGACTTGCTCAAATCACAAATTCCTTTGGTGAGAAGAAGGGGAAGGAGTGGATCTATCACTTGATTGGAGAACTTCTCTCAAATGTTCCCAAATCACTTGGGGATCTAGGATTTGGTGTAGAGGATTGAGAGAGAGAGAGAGTGAAAAGTGTTCTTGGCAAGCTCAAAGTGCATGGTCAACCTTATCCCGTGGGGGGAGAAGGCTATATATAGTGGAAGTGGAAAAGTAACCGTTTGAGCAACTCAAGTGCATAGGAGACGTCGGACGTCCGGACGGGACCGGACGTCCAGTGGCACAGATAGGTCCAGACGTCCGACATACATCGGTCGTCCGGACGCTGGAGAAACACAAGCCATGAATCAGCACTCAGCCAATGGACGTCCGAGACTTTCGGTCGTCCGGTGACCGGACGCCCGTAGATGACCGGACATCCATAAAAAATGTTCGGTTGAGAAAGTGTCAGACCTCCGGAGGAAAACGGACATCCGGCGACCGGACGTCCGGAGAAGCTCGGACATCCGTGAATATCGTTCTGTGAAGAAACACCGGACGACCGTCGAGAGCCAGACGTCCGGACAGCTGAGAGGGATCAGACGTCGGTAGAGTACCGGACGTCCGGAGAAAAATGGAGTTGGTGGGTTTTGAGCAAATCTTTCACTAGGTCCAACGATCCCCTCTTAATAGTGTGGGATCCCTATACTGAAGAAAAAATGATCAGGATCAACGATCCCCTATTGTCTTGTATCTCCGATCTTGAGTTATATGCATTTTTCCCTAGTCATGATCCACACACGGCCTTTGAGACATAATCCTGAGATATACTTGATAAACATGATTAGTCCCATATATGCATGTTGTCATCAACATCAAAATAAGATTAAGGGCATGATTGCACTTTCACCTGCAACCAAATACAAGAAATATCTTCTGTCCCCAACACACCCAATACAGTGGCAAATTGTATAGGTGCACTAGTTCGGCGAAGAGATGGTGATAAAAGTGTAATATGGATGGTAGAAATATATTTTTATAATCCGAATAAATAAAAACAGCAAGGTAGCAAATAGTAAACGGGCACAAAAACGGTATTGCAATGCTTGAAAATGTGGCCTTGGGTCCGTACTTTCGCTAGTGCAATCTCTCAACAGTGCTAATATAATTGGATCATAGAACCACCCCTCAACGTGCAATGAAGAATCACTCCAAAGCTCCTATCTAGCGAAGAACATAAGACGAAATTGTTTGTAGGGTACGAAACCACCTCAAAGCTATTCTTTCCGATCAACCTATCCTAGAGCTCGTACTAAAATAACACGGAGCTATTCTTTCCGATCGAGCTAACCAAGAGTTCGTACTAAAATAACACCAAAGCAAATTCAGATTCATAATATTCAATCCAACACAAAGAACCTCAAAGAGTGCCCCAAGATTTCTACCGAAGAAACAAAGACAAGAACGTGCATCAACCCCTATGCGTAGATTACCCCAATGTCACCTCGGGAATCCGCGAGTTGAGTGCCAAAACATATATCAAGTGAATCAATACGATACCCCATTGTCACCACGAGTATTCAATTGTAAGACATGTATCAGGTGTTCTCAAATCCATAAAAGTATTCAATCCGATAACAACGAAATCTCAAAGGGAAAAACTCAATTCATCACAACAAGATAGAGAGGGGAAAACACCATATGATCCGACTATATTAACAAAGCCCGCGATACATCAAGATCATGACATCTCAAGAACACGAGAGAGAGATTAAACACATAGCTACTGGTACAAACCCTCAGCCCCGAGGGTGGACTACTCCCTCCTCATCATCGTGGCCGCCGGGATGATGAAGATGGCCACCGGAGATGATCCCCCCTCTAGCAGGATGCCGGAACGGGTCTAGAGTGGTTTTAGGTGGCTATAGAGCCTTGCGGTGGCAGAACTTCTCATCTAGGTTAACCCCGAGGGTTTTCGGAATATTTGGGAATTTATAGGGTAAAGAGGGGGTGCGGGAGGCCACTGAGGTGGGCGCAACCCATCTGGGCGCGCCTGGGCGCCCAAGCGCACCCTGTTGGGTTGTGCCCCCCTCGGGGCATCCCCAGGTGCTGCTCTGGCCCATTGGTGGTCTTCTGGTCCATAAAAAATCCACAAAAGTTTGGCGGTGTTTGGACTTCGTTTGATATTGATTTCCTGTGATGTAAAAAACAAGCAAAAAACAGCAACTGGCACTGGGCACTGGGTCAATAGGTTAGACCCAAAAAATGATATAAAGTTTCTAGAGAATGATTGTTAAACATCCAAGAATGATAATATATCAGCATGAATACTTCATAAATTATAGATACGTTGGAGACGTATCAGCATCCCCAAGCTTAATTCCTGCTCGTCCTTGAGTAGGTAAATGATAAAAGAAATAATTTATGAAGTGTGAATGCTAGCAAGGTGCATAAATTTGATCAAAGATAATTTCAATGAATTTTCCTAGCATCATAACAACAATTCTTTCTTATAAAACTTCTCATGTTAAAGTAGCAACCAATTCACTTGTTAAGGTTCAAACAATGAATTCTCTTGAAACTCAACAACCTATGTTCTCAGTCACCAAGCAATTGCAATTCAACTTATTCAACAGAGTTTAAGTAAGAGCTCCGCATACTCAACCATCATATAGTCTTCTATGATTGCTAACACTCACCGCATACACATGAGCAAAACGTTTCAACCAGACACGTAGAAAGATAGGGGCTTATTATTTCGCCTCCCAACGTATTCACCTCAAGGGTGATGTCAACAATAATAACTCATGCTACCCATATCCAACTGGATATATGTGCCTAGATCTTTCCTCACCACATGATGCTTGCCAAAATAGAAAAATAAAAAGGAATAGAGAGAAAAAACTTTGACTCTTGCATGAAAGCAAATACATAAAAGTAAAAGATAGGCCCTTCGCAGAGGGAAGCAAAGGTTTACATGCGCTTATTTGTTTGTATGTTCAACCCCTTAGTGCAAAAGAACATCATGTTATATTGCCCCTTATGATAGCAACCTTTATTATGCAGTCTGTCGCTTTTATTCTTTGACATCACAAGTTCGTACAACGCTCAATTTTCTCTTACACTAAATGATCTAAAACTTTTAGAAGCAATATTTATTGCCTTATTGCACCAATGACAACTTACTTGAAGGATCTTATTCAATCCTTAGGTAGATATGGTGGACTCTTGAAAATAATATTTGGGTTTAAGGGTTTCTGGATGCACAAGTAGTATCTCTACTTGGTGCGGAATTTTTGGCTGGCAAAGATGGGGGGCAAGCACCACATGTTGAAGGATCTATGACAATATAACTTCTATGTGAATATGAACAAACATAAACCATTACGTTGTATTCCTTGTCCAACGTCAACAATTTTGGCATATAATATTTTGATGGGGGCTCACAATCACAAAAGATTTCCAAGATAGTGTATTTGCGTGTGGAAGTTCTCTTCCTTCTACTAATCATTCATGAATTGCTTGTATGACCAATATTGTGATTGTCAATCCTCAAAAGATTTCACTTTCTAAACCCAATTTGAAGCTACCACTAGGCATGATATGAACATATAATTTCAACTTCATGATATTCAATTCATTCAATAATTTACTCATAGGATATAAGTGAAGCACAAGAGTAAATGACAAACTACTCCAAAAAAGATACAAGTGAAGATCATGAGCATAATATTTCTTTCTCTCAAATTAACTTAAGTGAAGCAAGAGAGAATTTCTTCAAAAATATTAAAGCACACCGTGCTCAAAAAGATATAAGTGAAGCACTAGAGCAATTCCATAGAAAAGAGCTTCATTGATGGGATGTGCGTGCCGCTTACCTAGCCTCCCTGTCAACTATTTGAGGACTCTATTTTATTTAAAAACTTTCAGATCTAAGTACTTTATTAAAACAACAAGCAAAAAAAATGACATTCCAAGGATAGCACACATCATGTGAAGAAGCAAAAACTTAGGCTCAACCGATACTAACCGATAGTTGTTGAAGATAAAAGGTGGGATGCCTGCCGGGGCATCCCCAAGCTTAGATGTTTGAGAATTCTTGAAATATTATCTTGGGATGCCTTGGGCATCCCCAAACTTGAGCTTTCGTGTCTCCTTAATTCCTCTCATATCACGGTTTTCCTAAATCTCAAAAGCTTAATCCACACAAAACTCAACAAGAACTCGTGAGATAAGTTAGTATAAACCAATGCAAAAACCTTATCATTCTCTATTGTATCAAATCACTAAAATTATTATTCAACATTGCATACTAAATTCCTCTGCATATTTAATACTCCTTCCTCAAATAGAATCATTAAACAAGCAAACATATGCAAACATAACAGCAATCTGCCAAGACAGTATAGTCTGTAAAGAATGCAAGAGTATCAATACTTCCCTAAATCCAAAAGTTATGAAAATTTGCCACACCGTAGAGAATTTATCAGAGCTTATTTTGCAAAAAGTTTCAACATATTATCACATTCTAACTTTTCCAGGGAATTTTTGCAACAACGGTAAACTTCCTGTTTTCAAACAGCAACATGTAGACTTGTTAAATAAGCATAGTAAAGGCTATCAATGCCACTTTTATTGAAATAAAAGATGCAAAAAATTATTCTAAATAACAGCAAGCAAATACTAACAGAATAAATTGACGCTCCAAGCAAAACACATATCATGTGACGAACGAAAACATAGCTGCAAGTGAGGTTACCGATAATGTTGGAGACGAAAGAGGGGATGCCTTCCGGGGCATGCCCATGCTTAGTTGCTTGGATCTTCCTTGAATATTACCTTTGGTGTCTTGGGCATCCCCAAGCTTAGGGTCTTGTTACTCCTTATTCTCCTCATATCGACATCTCACCCAAAACTTGAAAACTTCAATCACACAAAACTTAACGAAACTTTGTGAGATAGGTTAGTATGATAAAGAGCAAACCATTTCACTTTGGTACTGTCAAAGACAAGATTCATAATTGTTTCCACCCAATTCCTAATGTAGCATATCATTTCTACAATTTATATTGAGCAATATAAGCCATAGAAACTAGAAAACAAGCAAACTATGCATTGAAAACAGGATCTGTCAAAAACAGATCAGTCTGTAGTAATCTGTACTCAAACCATACTTCTGCTACTCCAAAAATTATGAACAAATTAGTACCACGTGAGTAATTTTTATATTAATATTCTGCAAAAATAATCAACTCTAAAGCACTCTTCTGTTAAAAATGAGAATTATTTTTGTGAGCACAAAAGTTTCTGTCTTTCAGCAAGATCAAATCAACTATCACCCAATATAATCCCAAAGGCTTTACTTGGAACTTTATTGAAACAAAAGCAATAAAACATGATCACTACAGTAGCCTAATCATGTGAATGCACAAAAAAGTAGTTAAAAGTGTTGGGTTGTCTCCCAACAAGCGCTTTTCTTTAATGCCATTTAGCTTGGCATGATGATTTCAACGATGCTCGCATAAAAGATAAGAATTGAAACATAACAAGAGCATCATGAATTACATGGCAAGCACATTTAAGCCTAACCCACTTCCTATGCATAGGGATTTTGTGATCAAACAACTTATGGGAACAAGAATCAACTAGCATAGGAAGGCAAAACAAGCATAACTTCAAGATTTTCAACACATAGAGAGGAAACTCGATATTATTGCAATTCCTACAAGCATAAGTTCCTCCCTCATAATAATTTTCAGTAGCATCATGAATGAATTCAACAATATAACTATCATATAAAGCATTCTTTTCATGATCCACAAACATAGAAATTTTATTACTCTCCACATAAGCAAATTTATTCTCATGAATAGTAGTGGGAGCAAACTCAACAAAATAACTATCATGTGATTGAAAATTAAAATCATGATGACAATTTTCATGGTTATAATTATTATTTGTGGCATACATATCATCACCACAATCATCATAGATAGGAGGCATGCTTTCATCATAAGAAATTTTCTAATCAAAATTTGGGGGACTAAAAATACCATCTTCATCAAACATTGCATCCCCAAGCTTATGGCTTTGCATATCATTAGCATCATGGATATTCAAAGAGTTCATACTAACAACATTGCAAGCATGCTCATCATTCAAATATTTTGTTCCAAACATTTTATTGACTTCTTCTTCTAACAATTGAGCACAATTTTTTGATCCATGATTTTCAAGAAAGATATTATAAAGATGATCAATAATATGATGCAACCTCAATTCCATTTTTAGTTCTCTTTTTATAAAACAAACTAGTGATAAAACAAGAAAATAAAAGATTCAATTGCAAGATATAAAGATATACCTTCAAGCACTCACCTCCCCGGCAACGGCACCAGAAAAGAGCTTCGTTGACGGGGTGTGAGTGCCGCTTAGCTAACCTCCCCGGCAATGGCGCCAGAAAAGAGCTTGATGTTTACTACACAACTTTATTCTTGTAGACATGTGTTGGGATTCCAAGCGCAGAGTTTTGTAGGACAGTAGAAATTTTCCCTCAAGTGGATGACCTAAGGTTTATCAATCCGTGAGAGGTGTAGGATGAAGATGGTCTCTCTAAAACGACCCTGCAACAAAATACAAGAAATCTCTTGTGTCCCCAACACACCCAATACGCAAATTGTATAGGTGCACTAGTTCGGCGAAGAGATGGTGATAAAAGTGTAATATGGATGGTAGAAATATATTTTTATAATCCGAATAAATAAAAACAGTAAGGTAGCAAATAGTAAACGGGCACAAAAACAGTATTGCAATGCTTGAAAATGAGGCCTAGGTTCCGTACTTTCGCTAGTGCAATCTATCAACAGTGCTAATATAATTGGATCATATAACTGTCGGATCACGGGTTCCGCAGACTCTTGAGAGGTTCGAACTCTGGGGTGCGCACGAAGAACACTCTCTCCCCAGCTCGCTCGCTCAACGATCCCATGGCCTAGCTCGATGAACCCAAAGAACAAGAGACACCGGGATTTATACTGGTTTGGGCCACCTCGGGTGTAATACCCTACTCCAGTGTATGGGGGATAGCCTCATGGGGCTGAGGATGAACTAGTACAATGGATGAACAGCCTCAGGAGGTGAGGTGTTCTTGTGCTTGATGAGCTGGTGAGTGTGAGGGTGATCTGAATGATTCTTTTCTATAGTGGTGGCTAGGTCCTATTTATAGTGGCCTTGGTCCTCTTCCCAAATGTTAGGCGGGAAGGGATCCCACAATGGCCAAGTTTGAAGGGGGACAACTAGTACAAGCTATCCTGACAAAAGTAGTCTTCGCCTGCCAAAGGCTCTGGTGGTGATGCTGTTGTGGGCTCCGATATGACCTCCATCCTGCTGGTCTTGGTCTTGTTGCACGGGTATGGAAACCTTTGCCTGATGCCTCGGGACCCCGGGCCTGCGCTTGCCTCCTTAGCACCAAAGAGGAAACTGGTACACTACGCCCGCTGGTGCCCGCCTGGCCTTGGTCGTCATGGCTCACGTCACGCGAGCCTCGCGAGGTGCCCCTTGCATAGGTATCTCCGCTCCTCGGGAGCCAGCCTAGTGAGACTGCCCCCAGGGAGGTCTTGGTGTCGTCTGCCTCGCGAGGGTCTTGAGTTGTTGCTACAGAAGCTGGGCCGTACCAGGCGGTTGATGGAGCCACGCCGCGGGCCGCAGGCAGGCAAGTCTGGGCACCCCCGTTCCCAGGACGCCGACAGTAGCCCCCGGGCCCAAGGCGCGCTCGGACTTGGCTTCAAGGCGAAGCCAGAGGGCAAGTGCGGAGCGCCGCGGGCCCCAACTGCCCGCGGCCTTGGTCGACGCGTGGCAATTGATGGGACGTGGGCGCCTCCGCTTCCCCACGCTGCCTTGGCAACCTCACTCGCCTGGCAAAAAAGGCTGCTGCACGCTACAGGGCCTTCATTGCCTTCCTTCGTCTTGCTCCAGATCCCCTTCCTCTTCTCGCCCCAAGAGACTCCAGATCCGCTGGAACCCCTCTCTGAGCTTGCAGCTGATGGCGTCCGACAAGGCGAAGGTTGCGCGCTCGCCCTCCTGGTACGAGCCTGCCCTGAGCGCGCCCACAGTCTCAGAGAAGAACCTCACCGCCACGCTCCCGATGACAGCGGACGACAGCAATGAGGGGGGAGAGACCGCGCTCCGGGCCGGCTCCGCCGAGTCGGAGGCCCCGGGCGGCACCTCCTACCCGTTCTTCATGCACAATGTCTTTGCTGGGCTGGTCCCCCCTTTCTTTGATTTCTTCTATGCTGTCCTCAGCCATCATAATCTCCATTCCCTGCATCTTCATCCCAACTCCGTCCTCCTCCTGTCGATCTTTGCTTTCTAATGTGAGGCATTCGTGGGGGTGATGCCGTCCGTGGCGCCGCTTCGCCACTTCTTCTACCTCCGGAACAAGGAGGGCTAGTGCTCGGGGTGCGCCAATTTTGTTGCGGCCAATGGGACCAACGCAATCTCAAGAGCCGGGAAGAAGGTCGAGGGCTTCAGGAACAAGTGGGTCCTCATGGATGCCAAGAGCTCCTATCCTCAGCTAGCGCTGCCGACGGGGATGCCTTCGCTTCACGAGGGATGGCTCAGCACGAAGCTCGCCGACCCCCGGGCGAAGCAGGTGTTGGAGAAGATGGCTGCCGACCTGAAGCCTGACGACCCGAAGGCGGAGAAGCTGACGGGGGCCATGATCGTCAAGGAGTTTCTGTCGCAGCGCTTGGCTCCACTCCAGGCGTGCTCACGTCCCTTGTGGAGGCTCATGGAAGAGGGAAGCGACCTCCGTCTGAGCCTAGACACCCTGTCTGACGAGGAGCTGGACAAGGCCCTCCATCTCCTGGTCGGGGAGGACCGGGCGTACCCGCCAAATACCCATCTTCCGCTGTACCACCACCCAGATGGGGCAGAGGTCGCCGCCACCATGCCCGTCTTCAATGAGCGCGGGCTGATCCCGCCAGCGCCCAGCGAGGCTCTGGTGGTGGTGTCCTCCGGCGAGTCCGGCGAGGAGGAAGGGTCGGACTCGGAGGCGACCCGGGAAGGGGCAGGGGTGACTTCTCCTCCGCGCATGGCGGATCTCCTCCGCACCCTCCCTGATGACGACGAAGCCGGCGAGCACCCAGTGAGGGAGCTGCCGAGCACCACCGGGGTCACCATGAGGTCCAGGGGCACCCCCGAAGAAGCCGCATGCTGGGGTCTTGAAGAAGAGTAGATCAGCGCTGATCACCCGAGGCGGTGCCTCCGCCTCGCCGCCTGCTGGAGCTGCCGCGGATCCGACCGTTGTTCCCTCATCTGCCCCTGGGGCTCGCGCGCCGGCACCCCAGCTCCCGAAGCCTTCGGGCTCGGTGCTTCATAAGAGGGTGAGGGAGTACGCCGCTATGGACCAGTAAGCGCTCCGCCTTGATCTTTCATTCTTGTCCTTGCTGCTGTTTCTTGATGCTTCTCCCTTGTACTGTGAGGCCAACGTCGGCAGTGAAGAAGAAGGAGACAGCCGCGACCCCCGGAGCCCAGCAGCCTGCTACGGCCGCGCCACCTCTGGTGCGGAAGGACGGTGGCGGTTCCCACGCCTCAGCGGCCGGGTCAACCTCGCGAGATTCAGAGGTCCGTCCTCAGGAGAAGGCGATCTCCAAGGCCAGGCCGGCTCCGGAGGCGCCTGCCCCCAGCTCGCCTACTGAGGCTCCGAAGGCTCAGGAGCCCCCGGCCTCTTCTGCTGCTGCCAACCTGCAGGCCTTGGTGCCGATGCTGTCTCCTCCTCTTCCCATCACGCCGCTGGGCCATGATCCTTCTGCCTCGCTTGACGCTCTAGAGGAGGCTCTTCCCGCGCTGACCCAGCTTCGGGAGGACCTTCAAGGCACCGACCGTCGCCTGGCGTCAGGGTGCCTGGAGTTGATCTCGGGATGGTTGCGATCCGACGCGTCTGTCAGGGCAGCATTGAGCCAGGCCATAGCAGCCTCCGGGGAAGGTGAGCGGGCCGCTGGTCTGGCTGCTGCTGCCCGCGATATGGCGCTGAGGGATGTAGAGTCTGCCAAAGAGCGCCGCCGGTCGGCGGAGGCCGAGCTGGAGACCATGCGCAATGAGCGCACCGTCGAGGCTTGTCAGCGCGAGGCGTGGGAGGAGAAGATAAAGGCTCGAGAAGACGCAGTCGCCAGTCGTGACACCGAGCTGGAGCAGTCGGCGTGGGCGTAGGCCGCGGAGCGTAGCTGCCTGGAGGAGCTGGAGCAGAAGGTGGAGGCGGAGAAGGCCCAACTGGAAGCCAAGGCGAAGGTTCTCGTTGAAGATCGTGCGGCCTTCAAATCCCTTGAGCTGAAGTCCCGCGAGGCACTGCGGGAGCTCTATGGGAAGGGCTTGAAGAAGCCACTGGTGACTGACGAGGAAGGCCCCGCCGAGCTACTCCCTCAGCTTGTCACGACGCTCGAGGGCGTCGTCAATGGGATCGGTCCCATGGTGGACGGGGAAGCCCGCGCGCTCTCTGCTTCAGCTCTGACGCGTGTCTTTAGTCATCTTCATCTTCGCGACCCCAGCGTCGACCTTGACGCCCTGCTCGAGCTCATGGACGAGGAGCACTGCGAGGCTGCTGCACAAGCCGTGAAGGACCGGGTGGAGGCCCTGCTGCAGAAGTTCCTCGCCATCGACCCCGCGCCCCCGGCTGATGGTGCCGCCGACCTTGCAGCCCGGCGGACGGCACAGGCGACGACAACATTGTCGATGAAGGGGCACTCCTTGCGGGCGTTGACAGTGCCCAAGGCTGAAGAGAAGGCTTGCTGGTGGCGCTTCCCTCCACTTTTATTTCCTGCAACATGCACCGTGCCTCGTGGAGGCGTTAAAACTTGTGTTTGGCATTTGAAGAACAGTATGTCTTGTAATAATTTGTTAAGGTTCCGCGATTTCCTTCCCGTTGCTTTAGTGTTCTGCGTCGGCAGGGCCCGGCCCCGCGCATGCCTCAGCCGCCGTTGGGTCGTCCGGATCACCAGGACGAGGCCAAGGGGTGAGGGGCTACATGACCAGTTAGGCTCCTAAGTCGCGAGGCTCAGGAGTCCCCCTTGACGTACAAACAACCCAAGGGAAGGGAATGCGAAAGTAGGCCTTAGCGTTCGGCGTCGGCAGGGCCCGGCCCCGCGCATGCCTCAGCAACCGTTGGGTCGGTAGGATCACCAGAACGAGGCCAAGGGGTGAGGGGCTACGTGACCAGTTAGGCTCCTGAGTCGCGATGCTCAGGAGTCCCCTTTGACGTACGAACGGACCTTCATACCTGTCCTCGTCGAGGTCCCGCTCGGGAGGGGCGCGCGACTACCAGGTCCGGGGGACCTGGCAGGGTGGCGTACGCTAGGTGTGACCTGAGCGTAGCTCCCCGTGCCCAGCCCCCTCGCACAACTCTCCTGAGGGAAAAGTGTTGCGATGAGGCTGGACACTGAGCCTGGTGGCTCCCCGAGGTTGATGTGGCCAAGGGGCCGCCCCTAGTTGTTTATCACCAGCGCGGAGCATAGCGCCTCCGCACTTGCACAGGCATAGCCGCTCCTCGACCGTGTTGACTGCCAGTGCGGAGCATGGTGCTTCCACTGGTGCGTGGGTGAGGGATCCCTCTGAGTGGAGTCCCTGGGGCGTGTACAGCCCCGCCCTGACATGTGGCTTGCACGGCAGGGCCAGACGAGGTGTGTCTGGGCACTCGTGAGCCAGCACGGGACTCACGAGGCCCTACCTCAAGGTGGGTTGCACCTGAACTTGATTCTTGTCAGCTGTGGTGGTCATGTGAGATGGATAGACGACCTGCACCGAATGAATCTCCTGAGGCGATCACATGAGAAGGCCAAACACCAACGACCCCAGGAGGTGACGTGAACGAGGCCGGCCCGCCAGACAGAGCTCAGTCATTAGGTTTATCGATGTTGCATGGACGGAAACAAGCACAGAACCCGTGCCCAGCCTTCTCGTGCGAAAAATCCTGAAGAAAGACAGTCGGCACGCGGCTCCCGTGGTGGCGAGGTACCGGGCGCGCGCCCTAGCTCATCTGCCCGCGATTAGCTCATGCGAGAGCTAAGCACCAAGGGCCATGGGAGGTGACGTACACGAGGGCTAGCCGGCGAGCCAGAGCTCAGCCGCCTGGATTTAGCGACGCTGCAGGGACGGACCCGAGCACAGATGCCGTGGCGGCCCTTAATCATGAGGCAGTCGTGGGTGGGTTCGCAAGTGCACATAACGTTCATGGCATCGAAGTGCCGGACTGGCAAGTTATAATCATAAGGTAACTCACAGAAGAAAACCAGCTAGTTCAGGTAAATGCAAGAGCGATACATGCCACAAGGATGGACCCATACGGCCTGGGGATGATGCAGCCCGAGGGGCGCCCCCAACATAGTAAGCTAATGATGCAAAAGGATACACGTCGCAGGGACATGCCCGTGCGACCTAGGGATGATGCAGCCCGAGGGGCGCCCCAACTGAATAAACCAGAAAATGTCACCTTGCACCATTGCTGAAGAGGTGTTGAAGTAGCTGAAGACTCGTGCTGAAGAAGTTGCTCCTCACGAGCCACCTGGGCCCTGAACCTCTGGGGGCTCGGGAGGCTCATGAAGAACCGTCACCATCTCTGTCAGGACCGCCTGGTGCCTGGCCTCCTAAGCCGCCAGAATGCTCCGCAGGTGGCGCTGGAAGGTGACAGCCGCATTCGGCAGGCCGAAGGGCATGCGAATGTAGCTGTGAGGGGGACCCTCGCACTGACCAACGCGCGAAGGCCAGAAGCGCTCCTGAGATGCGGCTCTGTTGAACCCTGGGATGTTGACGCAGACGCACAACTCGTCGTCCTCTCCAGGACAAGGAGCTGCGCCAGGTGGTGGGCGGTGGTCGCCACGCATGGCTCCCGCCTCTTGAAGCTCCTCTGTCGCCTTGGTGATGAACTCCTGAGCACTAGGCACTCCATGCCTCATGTCCTCTTGAGGGAAGCGTGCGGTGAAGCATGCCTGCATGTGGTGCCCGAGCACCTCCCTCGTGACATTGGCTAAGTCAGAGGCCCTCCAAAAGAAAGCCCCCGAGCCCAGCCTGAGGAGGGCGCCGGGCACGCCTTCCTATGCGAGGGAGGGAGGCGCCCCATCCGTGGGCGCAGGTCTTGAGGTGGTGTCGCTGGAGACACCACTCTCCTGAGGCCCTTGGCAGACCAGCTGCTTCTTCTTCTTGGGGACAGCCTCAGAAGGGTAGATGGAACCTTTGTTGTATGGGTCTTTGCCCGCTGCAGCCTCATAGGCATGCTCAAGAGAGCACACCGCGTCCTTTTCTTCGCAGGCGACCGTGATGACGCCGCAGCTCCCAGGCATCTTGAGGACATTGTAACCATGATGAGTCACTGCCATGAACTTGGCCAGGGCCGGATACCCAAGGATGGCTTTGTATGGAAGGCGAAGGTGGGCGACGTCGAAATCGATGAGCTCAGTGCGGTAGTTTTCGCGCTTGCCGAAGGTGACAGGGAGGCAGATCTGTCCTTTCGGGGTGGTGGAGCCGTCGGTCACTCCTGAGAAGGGCTTGGTTGGCTGCAGCTGATCATACGGCACTTGGAGACGGTCGAATGTTTCGACGGTAAGGACATTCAGCCCTGCACCGCCGTTGATGAGGGTCTTGGTGACGAGGACGTTGCTGATGATGGGCGAGCAGAGCATAGGGAGGGCGCCGACAGTTGCCGCGCACTTGCGCTGGTCGGATGAGCTGAAGGTAATGGTGCACTTGGACCACCTGAGCGGGCGTGTGGCCTCGAGCCTGGGGAGGGCCGCGTTCACCTCGCAAGAAAACTGCTTGAAGATACGCTGGGAGGCTGGGGCCTGAGCGCCGCCCAAGATGCAGGCGATGGCGCGCGGTGGAAGCCCCCAACCCCCTCGTCCTGGTGATGGTCGTCATTCCTCCTCGGTGGTGGCGGTAGCGGAGGGAGCTCGTCCTTGCCTTGTGGATGGTCCTCACAAGGATGGTCCCTCCAGGCGCCCTCACGAGGTTGGCCCTGCCAGCGATCCTCAGGAGGCTGGTCGTGCCACTCCTGATGGGGGTGGCGGTCATCCCAGCGTCCTCCACGGCCGTAGCATCGCTCGTTGCGCTCGGGGCGTCGACCGAAGCGCCCGTCGCGGATGGCCCTGAGCTCCTGACAGTCATTGGTGTTGTGGATGTGTACGTTGTGGAAGGCGTAGAATGGGCGGCTGCCCTTGGATGACTCCAGGTGGTCGCAGCCGCGCTTCATCTCCGGCTCAGCTGTGAGCACGGCCGCTCCCTTGCGCTTCACGTCCTTAGTCTTGGCCTTCTTGTCTTCTTGGTCGGTAGCTGGAAGCTCGAGGAGGGAGAGGCATCCCTCCTCAGCTCTCGCACACTTTGTCGCCATGTTGAACATCTCCAGAGCCGTGCACAGGTCCACGTGTGTGGCGAGTTCTTCCTTCATCATGACATCGCGGACACCATCAGAGAATGCCGATATGATGGCCTCGTTCGTCACCTTGGGGATCTTGAGGCGAACGCTGTTGAAGCGCTGGATGTACTTCTGTAGGGTTTCCCATGGCTGCTGCTTGATGCGCCGCAGGTCTCCCGCGGCATGCGGGCGGTCACGAGTGCCCTGGAAGTTGGCGACGAAACGCTCGTGCATCTCGCCCCAGGAGGAGATCGACCCCGCGGGCAGGTTCAGGAGCCACGAGCGCGCGCCGTCTTTGTGAGCCATGGGAAACCAGTTCGCCATGACCTTCTCGTCGCCGTTGGCCGCCTTGATGCTCAGCTCATAGAGCTGTAGGAACTCTGCAGGGTTGGGGGTACTCCTGGCCATCTCAAGCCCGGCCCTGTCGGCCCACCCAAGCCCGACCCTAAAATCTAGGGCCTAGGCCCGATGGGCTTGCCCATGGGCCGGGCTTGGGCCTGAGTTTTGAGCCCACCAGCAGGGCCTGGACGGGCTTGGGCTTGGAATATTGGCATTTTAAGGAAGAGGCCCGGCCCACGGCCCTAAGCCCTAAGGGCTTTTCAGGGCTTTTTACCAGATGGGCCAGGCTTGGGCTTGAAAAGTAGGCCCGATGGTAGGGCCTGGGAGGGCTTGGGCCTCAGTTTTCTGCCATGGGCTTTTTCAGGCCCGGCCCAAGCCCGGCCCGGCCCGGCCCATGGCCAGATATAGTTGGGGGTGCCATCGTAGCACGGAGGCAGGTCGGGCTTGAACTTTCCCAGCCAGACAACACTGCACAACTCGGGGGTGAAGGATCGGCAGCCCGCCGTGGAGGTGGAGCCTGGTCTTGGTACCCACACGCCACCACCGCAGGCGGCGCACGGTCTTGCCATGGTGGTGCTCGGAGTGCAGGAGTGTCCCCTTGCGGCCGTTGGAGCTCCTGGCAGCTTTCCTTTTCAAGCGTGGGCACCCTGCACGGCGGGTCATGCTGCGGGGCCGCGCGCCTCGGTCCGAGGACGACATCCTGACGGGGAGGTGGTGGAGGCGCTCCATGGGCTACGTCACATGCAGCTGGGGGTGGACGAGGCAGTGAGAGGAACAGTGCAGGGGAGACCCCAGTGGCGCTGATGAGCTCGGCGATGCGGTCCAACCAATCTTCGTAGAGGTCGTCGATGGGGCGGTAGCGCAGGAGCTCGTGTGCCATGAGCAGCGCAACCTGCACGTCCGCGGGCCCGCGACGAGCGTGGGACAACGAGCCGGCATGTGTCAACGATGGGGTGGCGGTTTGTCCGTCCGCCGCACGGAGGGGTGCAGCGACGAAGCTTGCTGCTCGTTCCCCGCCGGGCCGGTGGCGGCATTGGCAGCGGGTGATGGAGAGCGGCGGGGAGGCCCGCCGACGGGCGCTGTCTGGGCGACGCGAGCGTTGAGAGCGGCTCGACGCTCAGCATGGGCTCGACAAGCGTCAGCCATGGAAGCGGTGGAGCAGTGGTGCGTCAATTGACGAAAGAGAGGTTTCGGTGCACCCCTACGTCGCGCGTGAAATGTTGGATCACGGGTTCCGCAGACCCTTGAGAGGTTTGAACTCTAGGGTGCGCACGAAGAACACTCTCTCCCCAGCTCGCTCACTCAATGATCCAACGGCCTAGCTCGATGAACCCAAAGAACAAGAGACACAGGGATTTATACTGGTTCGGGCCACCTCGCGGTGCTATACCCTACTCCAGTGTATGGTGGATAGCATCGTGGGGCTGAGGATGAACTAGTACAATGGATGAACAACCTCAGGAGGTGAGGTGTTCTTGTGCTTGATGAGCTGGTGAGTGTGAGGGTGATCTGAATGATCCGTTCTTTTCTACGGTGGTGGCTAGGTCCTATTTATAGTGGCCTTGGTCCTCTTCCCAAATGTTAGGTGGGAAGGGAAGGGGGACAACTAGTACAAGCTATCTTGACAAAAGTAGTCTTCGCCTGCCAAAGGCTCTCGTGGTGACGCTGCTGTGGGCTCCGCGATGACCTCCGTCCTGCTGGTCTTGGTCTTGTTGCACCGATATGGAAACCTTTTCCTGATGCCTCGGGACCCCGGGCCTGTGCTTGCCTCCTTAGCACCAAAGAGGAAACTGGTACATGATACGTCCATTTTGCATCATGCTTTTATATCAATGTTTATTGCATTATGGGCTGTTATTACATGTTATGTCACAATACTTATGCCTATTCTCTCTTAATTTACAAGGTTTACATGAAGAGGGAGAATGCTGGTAGCTGGAATTCTAGGCTGGAAAAGGAGCAAATATTAGAGACCTATTCTGCACAACTCCAAAAGTCCTGAAACTTCACGGAAGTCATTTTCAGAATTAATAAAAAATACTGAGCGAAGAAAGTACCAGAGGGTGCCCACACCCTAGCCACGAGGGTGGGGGGCGCGCCCTACCCCCTGGGCGCGCCCCCTACCTTGTGGGCCCCCTGGTAGGCCGTCGGTGCTATATGAAGTCTTTCATCCACGGAAAAATCATAAGCAAGCTTTCGGGAAGAAACTCCGCCTCCACGAGGCGGAACCTTGGCGGAACCAATTTAGGGCTCCGGCAGAGCTGTTCAGCCGGGGAAACTTCCCTCCGGGAGGGGGAAATCATCGCCATCGTCATCACCAATGATCCTCTCATTGGGAGGGGGTCAATCTCCATCAACATCTTCACCAGCACCATCTCCTCTCAAACCCTAGTTCATCTCTTGTATCCAATCTTTGTCCCAAAGCCTCAGAATTTTAGTTGTGGGTTGCTAGTAGTGTTGTTTACTCCTTGTAGTTGATGCTAGTTGGTTTATTTGGTGGAAGATCATATGTTAAGATCCATTATGCATATTAATACCCCTCTGATTATGAACATGAACATGATTTTTGAGTAGTTACGTTTGTTCCTGAGGACATGGGAGAAGTCTTGCTATAAGTAGTAATGTGAATTTGGTATTCGTTCGATATTTTGATGAGATGTATGTTGTCTCTCCTCTAGTGGTGTTATGTGAACGTCGACTACATGACACTTCACCATTACTTGGGCCTAGAGGAAGGCATTGGGAAGTAATAAGTAGATGATGGGTTGCTAGAGCGACAGAAGCTTAAACCCTAGTTTATGAGTTGCTTCGTAAGGGGCTGATTTGGATCCATATGTTTCATGCTATGGTTAGGTTTACCTTAATACTTCTTTTGTAGTTGGGGATGCTTGCCATAGGGGTTAATCATAAGTGGGATGCTTGTCCAAGTAAAGACAGCACCCAAGCACCGGTCCACCCACATACCAAATTATCAAAGTAACGAATGCGAATCATATGAGCGTGATGAAAACTAGCTTGACGATAATTCCCATGTGTCCTCAGGAGCGCTTTTCTCTATATAAGAGTTTGTCCAGGCTTGTCCTTTGCTACAAAAAGGATTGGGCCATCTTGCTGCACCTTGTTTACTTTCATTACTTGTTACCCGTTACAAATTACCTTATCACAAAACTATCTGTTACCGATAATTTCAGTGCTTACAGAGAATACCTTACTGAAAACCGCTTGTCATTTCCTTCTGCTCCTCGTTGGGTTTGACACTCTTACTTATCGAAAGGACTACGATAGATCCCCTATACTTGTGGGTCATCAAGACTCATTTCTGGCACCGTTGCCGGGGAGTGAAGCGCCTTTGGTAGGCGGAATTTGGTAAGGAAAAAATTATATAGTGTGCTGAAATTTACTGTCACTTGTTACTATGGAAAGTAATCCTCTAAGGGGCTTGTTCGGGGTATCTTCACCCCGACCAGTAGAGCAAACAGTTGCTCCTCAACCTACTGAACCTACTGAAAATGTTTACGTTGAAATTCCTTCAGGTATGATAGAGAAACTGCTAGCTAATCCTTTTACAGGAGATGGAACATTGAATCCCGATTTACACTTAATCTATGTCGATGAAGTTTGTGGATTATTCAAGCTTGCAGGTATGCCCGATGATGTTATCAAGAAGAAGGTCTTCCCTTTATCTTTGAAGGGAGAGGCACTGACATGGTATAGGCTATGTGATGATATGGGATCATGGAACTACAAACGATTGAAATTGGAATTTCATCAGAAGTTTTATCCTATGCATCTTGTTCATCGTGATCATAATTACATATATAATTTTTGGCCTCGTGAAGGAGAAAGCAACGCTCAAGCTTGGGGGAGGCTTAAGTCAATGTTATATTCATGCCCCAATCATGAGCTTTCAAGAGAAATGATTATTCAAAAAATTTATGCTCGGCTTTCTCTCAATAATCGCTCCATGCTCGATACTTCTTGTACTGGCTCTTTTATGATGAAGACTATTGAATTCAAATGGGATTTATTGAAATAATTAAACACAACTCTGAAGATTGGGACCTCGACGAAGGTAAAGAGTTAGGTATAACACCTAAGTTTGATTGTGTTAAATCTTTTATGGATACCGATGCTCTCCGTGAATTTAGCACTAAATATGGACTTGACTCTGAGATAGTAGCTTCTTTCTGTGAATCCTTTGCTACTCATGTTGATCTCCCTAAGGAGAAGTGGTTTAAATATAATACTCCCATTGAAGTAAAATTAGTTGCACCTATTAAAGTTGAAGAAAAGACTATCACTTATAATGATCCTATTGTTCCTACTGCTTATGTTGAGAAGCCACTGATAACCCACAAGTATAGGGGATCGCAACAGTTTTTGAGGGTAGAGTATTCAACCCAAATTTATTGATTCGACACAAGGGGAGCCAAAGAATATTCTCAAGTAACTGAGTTGTCAATTCAGTCGCACCTGGATAACTTAATATCTGCAGCAAAGTATGTAGTAGCAAAGTAATATGGAAGTAATGGTAATGATAGCAAAAGTAATATTTTTTAGGTTTTGTACTAATTGTAATAGCAGCAACGGTAAAGTAAATAAGCGAAGAACAATATGTGAAAAGCTCGTAGGCATTGGATCGGTGATTGAGAATTATGCCGGATGTAGTTCATCATGTAGCAGTCATAACATAGGGTGACACAGAACTAGCTCCAATTCATCAATGAAATGCAGGCATGTATTCCAAATATAGTCATACGTGCTTATGGAAAAGAACTTGCATGACATCTTTTGTCCTACCCTCCCGTGGCAGCGGGGTCCTAATGGAAAGTAAGGGATATTAAGGCCTCCTTTTAATAGAGTACCGGACCAAAGCATTAACACATAGTGAATACATGAACTCCTCAAACTATGGTCATCACCGGGAGTGGTCCCGATTATTGTCACTTCGGGGTTGCCGGATCATAACACATGGTAGGTGACTATAGACTTGCAAGATAGGATCAATAACTCACATATATTCATGAAAACATAATAGGTTCAGATCTGAAATCATGGCACTCGGGCCCTAGTGACAAGCATTAAGCATAGCAAAGTCATAGCAACATCAATCTCAGAACATAGTGGATACTAGGGATCAAACCCTAACAAAACCAACTCGATTACATGATAAATCTCATCCAACCCATCACCGTCCAGCAAGCCTACGATGGAATTACTCACGCACGGCGATGAGCATCATGAAATTGGTGATGGAGGATGGTTGATGATGACGACGGCGACGGATTCCCCTCTCCGGAGCCCCGAACAGACTCTAGATCAGCCCTCCCGAGAGGTTTTAGGGCTTGGCGGCGGCTCTGTATCGTAAAACGCGATGAATCCTTCTCTCTGATTTTTTTCTCCCCGAACACGAATATATGGAGTTGGAGTTGAGGTCGGTGGAGCATCAGGGGGCCCACGAGGCAGGGGGCGCGCCCAGGGGGGCAGGCGCGCCCCCACCCTCGTGGACAGGTGGAGGCCCCCCTGACGTGGATTCTTCTTCCAGTATTTTTAATATTTTCCAAAAATAAGTTCCGTGGAGTTTCAGGTCATTCCGAGAACTTTTGTTTCTGCACAAAAATAACACCATGGCAATTCTGCTGAAAACAGCGTCAGTCCGGGTTAGTTCCATTCAAATCATGCAAGTTAGAGTCCAAAAGAAGGGCAAAAGTGTTTGGAAAAGTAGATACGACGGAGACGTATCAACTCCCCCAAGCTTAAACCTTTGATTGTCCTCAAGCAATTCAGTTGATAAACTGAAAGTGATAAAGAAAAACTTTTACAAACTCTATTTGCTCTTGTTGTTGTAAATATGTAAAGCCAGCATTCAAGTTTTCAGCAAAGATTATAACTAACCACATTCACAATAACACTTAGGTATCATGTTTACTCATATCAATGGCATAATCAACTAGCGAGCAATAATAATAAATCTCGGATGACAACACTTTCTCAAAACAATCATGATATGATATAACAAGATGGTATCTCGCTAGCCCTTTCTGAGACCGCAAAACATAAATGCAGAGCACCTTTAAAGATCAAGGACTGACTAGACATTGTAATTCATGGTATAAGAGATGCAGTCATAGTCATACCCAATATAAATTAATAGTAATGAATGCAACTGACAACAACACTCTCCAGCTAGTGCTTTTTAATAAGAGGGTGAGGACTCAACATGAAAGTAAATAGATAGGCCCTTCGCATAGGGAAGCAGGGATTTGTAGAGGTGCCAGAGCTCGATTTTCAAATAGGGATAAATAGTATTTTGAGCAGCATACTTTCATTGTCAACATAAAAACCAAGAGATGGCGATATCTTTCATGCTACACACATTATAGGTGGTTCCCAAACTGAATGGTAAAGTTTATACTCCCCCTCCACCAACAAGCATCAATCCATGGTTTGCTCGAAACAACGAGTGCCTCCAACTAGCAACAGCCCCGGGGGAGTTTGGTTTGCAATTATTTTGATTTAGTTTGCATGAAGCATGGGACTGGGCATCCCGGTGACCAGCCATTTTCTCGTGAGTGAGGAGCGGAGTCCACTCCTCTTGAGAATAACCTGCCTAACATGGAAGATACGGACATCCCTAGTTGATACATGAGCTATTCGAGCATACAAAACAAAATTTCATTTGAAGGTTTAGAGTTTGGCACATACAAATTTACTTGGAACGGCAGGTAGATACCGCATATAGGAAGGTATAGTGGACTCATATGGAATAACTTTGGGGTTTAAGGGATTGGATGCACAAGCAGTATTCCCGCTTAGTACAAGTGAAGGCTAGCAAAAGACTGGGAAGCGACCAACTAGAGAGCGACAACAGTCATGAACATGCATTAAAATTAATAAACATTGAGTACAAGCATGAGTAGGATATAATCCACCATGAACATAAATATCGTGAAGGCTATGTTGATTTGTTTGAACTACATGTGTGAACATGTGCCAAGTTGAGTCACTTAAATCATTCAAAGGAGGATACCAACCCAACATACCACATCACAACCATTTTAATAGCATGTTGGCATGCAAGGTAAACCATTATAACTCATAGGTAATCAAGCATGGCACGAGCAACTATAATCTCTAATTGTCATCGCAAACATGTTTATTCATAATAAGCTGAAGCAGGAACGATGAACTAATCATATTTACAAAAACAAGAGAGGTCGAGTTCATACCAGCTTCTCTCATCTCAATCATTCCATCATATATCGTCATAATTGCCTTTCACTTGCACGACCGAACGATGTGAAAATAATAAGAGTGCACGTGCATTGGACTAAGCTGGAATCTGCGAGCATTCAATAAACAGGAGAAGACAAGGCAATATGGGCTCTTGGTTAAATCAACAATAATGCATATAAGAGCCACTTCAACAATTTAATCATGGTCTTCTCCTATCGACCCCTAAAGAAAATAAAACTATTTACACGGGAAAGCTCCCAACAAGCAAAAGAAGAACGGGAAATCTTTTTGGGTTTTCTTTTTAATTATTACTACTACAGCAAGAAAGAAAACTAACTAAAAGCTACACTAATTTTTTTGGTTTTTCTTAAGGTTTATTAAACACACAAGAAGAAAGCAAGAAAAAGGAAAATAAACTAGCATGGACATTACAGTGAAAGAGTATGAGCACCGACATCTAGCAATGAGTGTGTGAACATGAATGTAATGTCGGTGAGAAATACATACTCCCCCAAGCTTAGGCTTTTGGCCTAAGTTGGTTTATTGCCACGGGTGGCCTGGCGGATATCCATAGTTGTAGTTGGGGTCCTACTGAGATGAAGAAGACTCTGATTGCCACTGGTTGGCAATCATCTCCGGATCCCACTGGTAATTAGACTGTCGTGGAGGTTCAAATTGTGGTTCCGGCTCCGGCTCTGTGGCTGATGTAGGGTTCCGGTAGGCGTGAATGGCCGCCAGCGGAACGAGATACGGACCTGCAGATAAATCAAACAAGGAAGGAGCAGGCAAGGTAATAGTCTCAGGGTGATGTTTATCAAAGAACAATTTGTATTTGAGCGCCCCTTCCCTATTCTTAACAATAAAGTCATGTGCTACCATACTCTTATAATCTAAATAAACAGTGGGCAGCAATTTTTCTTCTTTTTCATAGTGCCTAATAGGTATGTTATAATATGCAGCAAGGCGTGAAGCGTAAATACCTCCAAAGATGGGGCCCTTTGTATGGTTCAGACTTAACCGTTTAGCAATAATACTGCCCATACTAACAGAGTTATCACGGAATAAACCATGGAACAAAATAATAATATCAGGAACACTAAGGTTTCCATAGTTTCCGTGACCAATTAAGCAACGACTAGCAAATATTGCAAAATAGCGTAAAACAGGAAAATGTATGCTAGTGATTCTTGCATCGGAAACCTTCCTAGTTTCCCCTACAGTAATAGTGTCAATAAACCCATCCACATATTTACAATTTGGTTCCTCTAAACTACCCTCGAAAGGTATTTTGCAAACCTTGCAAAATTCATCTAGTGATATCTTCTTAACCACATCATATAAATGAAACTCTACTGAAGGAGGTGATTCCTTAGGATAATAGTAGAAGTTTTGCACAAAAGTATTGGTGAGTAAGAGATACTGTTCGCGTTGGTCGCAGAGGAAGTCGGTGAGGCCTACATTCTCAGCCAATTCATAAAAATCATCATAAATCCCGGCTGCTCTGAAGAAATCATTGGAAGGCCATTCACACGGCCGAACCTCCGCGGTACGAGGCAGATTATATTTGGGCCTCTCTGCTTCTTCACTTTGCTTTTCCTTCGAGCTCCGGCTCGATGAGCCCCTCAAAAATCTCTTCATTATTTTCTGAAAAATTCTGAAATTTTTAGTAACTTCAAATAAACTGAACCAAGCTCAACAAAATTGATAGCAACTACTCCTACAAGTGCCTAGAGACTATATCATGCATTAAAACTACTTGGAACCATATAAATTTGACATGCGAGCTCAAGAACATGGTCACCTAGGCAGCACAAATTTGCAATGAATAAAGCACTAGAACAAAAACTAATTGGACCAATGGAGGAGTCACATACCAAGGAACAATCCCCCAAAGCAGTTTTGTGAGAGGTGCTTTGAGCAAGGAGATCAAAAATCGCAGCAAAATGAGCTAGAACTCGTGCTTTAGCTGGATGGTGATTTTTTGGGAGGAAGAAGAAGTGTGTGGGTGCAGGAATAAGTGGAGGGGAGCCACCATGGGCCCACAAGGCAGGGGGCACGCCCTGGACCCTCGTGGCCAGGTGCTTGCTCCCCCTGCTGTGTTCTCAGTGCCAGATATTCTCAAATATACCAAAAAACATATTAAATTGGCAGGGTATTTGGAGAACTTTTATTTTTGGGGTATTTTTATATTGCACGGATAATTCAGGAAACAGACAGAAAAATACTACTTTTACTTTATTTCAACTAAATAACAGAAGGTAAAAGGAGGGTACAGAAGGTTGTGCCTTCTAGTTTCATCCATCTCATGCTCATCAAAAGGAATCCACTAACAAGGTTGATCAAGTCTTGTTAACAAACTCATTCCGAATAACATGGAACCGGAGAAATTTCGAATAACACTATGTTACCTCAACGGGGATATGCACATCCCCAATAATAAGAATATCATATTTCTTCTTGACAGTAGGTAGAGGAAATTCAAAACCTCCAATAATAATCGATGGAATTTTTCCAATAGAATTGATACTATGAACTTGAGGTTGTTTCCTCGGAAAGTGTACCGTATGCTCATTGTCATTAACATGAAAAGTGACATTGCCTTTGTTGCAATCAATAATAGCCCCTGCAGTGTTCAAAAAGGGTCTTCCAAGAATAATAGACATACTATCGTCCTCGGGAATATCATGAATAACAAAGTCTGTTAAAATAGTAACGTTTGCAACAACAACAGGCACATCCTCACAAATACCGACAGGTATAGCAGTTGATTTATCAGCCATTTGCAAATATATTTCAGTAGGTGTCAACTTATTCAAATCAAGTCTACGATATAAAGAGAGAGGCATAACACTAACACCGGCTCCAAAATCACATAAAGCAATTTTAACATAGTTTCTTTTAATGGAGCATGGTAAAGTTAGTACTCCTGGATCTCCTAGTTTCTTAGGTATTCCACCCTTAAAAGTGTAATTAGCAAGCATGGTGGAAATTTCAGCTTCTGGTATCTTTCCTTTATTAATAACAATTTCTTTCATATACCTAGCATAAGGATTCATTTTGAGCATATTAGTCAAACGCATACGCAAAAAGATAGGTCTAATCATTTCAGCAAAGCGCTCAAAATCCTCATCATCCTTTTTCTTGGATGGTTTGGGAGGAAAAGGCATGGGTTTTTGAACCCAAGGTTCTCTTTCTTTACCATGTTTCCTAGCAACAAAGTCTCTCTTACCATAACGTTGATTCTTTGATTGTGGGTTATCAAGATCAACATCAGGGTCAATTTCTACATCATTATCATTACTAGGTTGAGCATCATCATGAACACTCTTCATTAACATTATCACTAGGTTCATGTTCATTACCAGATTGTGTTTCAGCATCAGAAATAGAAATATCATTTGGATTCCCAGGTGGTTCAGCAATAGGTTCACTAGAAGCATGCAAAGTCCTATCATTTTTCCTTTTCTTCTTTTTAGAAGAACTAGGTGCATCAATATTATTTCTCTGAGAATCCTGCTCAATTCTCTTAGGATGGCCTTTAGGATACAGAGGTTCCTGAGTCATTTTACCAGTTCTAGTAGCCACTCTAACAGCATAATCATTTTTCTTATTATTAAATTCATTAAGCAAATCATTTTGAGCTTTACGTACTTGTTCTACTTGAGTGGTAACCATAGAAGCATGTTCACCTTTAACTCTAGACATATAATCACCCAAGTGTTCAATCATATAAGCATTTTGTTTTAATTGTCTACCAAAATAAGCATTAAAATCTTCTTGCTTAACCATAAAGTTATCAAACTCATCCAAACATTGGTTAGCAAACTTAGTAGGAGGATTTCAACTTTATCATATCTATAGAGAGAATTTACCTTTACTACCTGTGTCGGGTTATCAAGACCATGAGTTTCTTCAATAGGTGATGAATTAAGATCATATGTTTCTTCAACAGGCGGTAAATTTAGACCATGTATTTCTTCAATAGGAGGTAAATTCTTAACATCTTCAGCTTTAATACCTTTTTCTTTCATAGATTTCTTTGCCTCTTGCATATCTTCAGGACTGAGAAATAGAACACCTCTCTTCTTCGGAGTTGGTTTAGGAATAGGCTCAGGAGTTGGCTCAGGAAGTGTCCAATTATTTTCATTTGTCAACATATTATTCAATAGAATTTAGCTTCATCCGGTGTTCTTTCCCTGAAAACAGAACCAGCACAACTATCCAGGTAATCTCTGGAAGCATCGGTTAGTCCATTATAAAAGATATCAAGTATTTCATTTTTCTTAAGAGGATGATCAGGCAAAGCATTAAGTAATTGGAGAAGCCTCCCCCAAGCTTGTGGGAGACTCTCTTCTTCAGTTTGCACAAAATTATATATATCCCTTAAAGCAGCTTGTTTCTTATGAGCAGGGAAATATTTAGCAGAGAAGTAATAAATCATATCCTGGGGACTACGCACACAACCAAGATCAAGAGAATTAAACCATATCTTAGCATCACCCTTTAATGAGAACGGAAATATTTTAAGGATATAAAGGTAGCGAGATTTCTCATCATTAGTGAACAGGGTGGCTATATCATTTAATTTAGTAAGATGTGCCACAACAGTTTCAGATTCATAGCCATAAAAAGGATTAGATTCAACCAAAGTAATTATATCAGGATCAACAGAGAATTCATAATCCTTATCAGTAACACAGATAGGTGAAGTAGCAAAAGCAGGGTCAGGTTTCATTCTAGCATTAAGAGATTGCTGCTTCCATTTAGCTAATAACTTCTTAAGATCATATCTATCATTGCAAGCTAAAATAGCTCTAGCAGATTCTTCATCCAGAACATAACCCTCAGGAACAACAGGTAATTCATATTTATTAGGGAGAGAGTCTTCATCATCACTATCATCAATATTACCAGTTTCAATAATTTCATTCTCTCTAACCCTAGCAAGTTGTTCATCAAGAAATTCACCAAGTGGTACAGTAGTATCAAGCATAGAAGTAGTTTCATCATAAGTATCATGCATAACAGAAATGGCATCATCAATAACATGCGACATATCAGAATTAATAGCAGAAGCGGATTTTGGTGTCGCAAGCTTACTCAAAACAGAAGGTGAATCAAGTGCAGAGCTAGATGGCAGTTCCTTACCTCCCCTTGTAGTTGAGGGATAAATTTTTGTTTTCCCGCCTTTCAAGTTCTTCATAGTGACCAGCAGATATAAATCCCAAGTGACTCAAAGAATAGAGCTATGCTCCCCGGCAACGGCGCCAGAAAATAGTCTTGATAACCCACAAGTATAGGGGATCGCAACAGTTTTCGAGGGTAGAGTATTCAACCCAAATTTATTGATTCGACACATGGGGAGCCAAAGAATATTCTCATGTATTAGCAACTGAGTTGTCAATTCAGCCGCACCTGGATAACTTAATATCTGTAGCAAAGTATTTAGTAGCAAAGTAATATGGAAGTAATGGTAATGATAGCAAAAGTAATATTTTTGGGTTTTGTACTAATTGTAACAGCAGCAACGGTAAAGTAAATAAGCGAAGAACAATATGTGAAAAGCTCGTAGGCATTGGATCGGTGATGGAGAATTATGCCGGATGTGGTTCATCATGTAACAGTCATAACATAGGGTGACACAGAACTAGCTCCAATTCATCAATGTAATGTAGGCATGTATTCCGAATATAGTCATACGTGCTTATGGAAAAGAACTTGCATGACATCTTTTGTCCTACCCTCCCGTGGCAGCGGGGTCTTAATGGAAACTAAGGGATATTAAGGCCTCCTTTTAATAGAGTACCGGACCAAAGCATTAACACATAGTGAATACATGAACTCCTCAAACTATGGTCATCACCGGGAGTGGTCCCGATTATTGTCACTTCAGGGTTGCCGGATCATAACACATGGTAGGTGACTATAGACTTGCAAGATAGGATCAATAACTCACATATATTCATGAAAACATAATAGGTTCAGATCTGAAATCATGGCACTCGGGCCCTAGTGACAAGCATTAGGCATAGCAAAGTCATAGCAACATCAATCTCAGAACATAGTGGATACTAGGGATCAAACCCTAACAAAACTAACTCGATTACATGATAAATCTCATCCAACCCATCACCATCCAGCAAGCCTACGATGGAATTACTCACGCACGGCGGTGAGCATCATGAAATTGGTGATGGAGGATGGTTGATGATGACGACGGCGACGGATTCCCCTCTCCGGAGCACCGAACGGACTCCAGATCAGCCCTCCCGAGAGGGTTTAGGGCTTGGTGGCGGCTCCATATTGTAAAACGCGATGAATCCTTCTCTCTGATTTTTTTCTCCCCGAACACGAATATATGGAGTTGGGGTTGAGGTCGGTGGAGCATTAGGGGGCCCATGAGGCAGGGGGCGCGCCCAGGGGGGCAGGCGCGCCCCCCACCCTCGTGGACAGGTGGAGGCCCCCCTGACGTGAATTCTTCTTCCAGTATTTTTAATATTTTCCAAAAATAAGTTCCGTGGAGTTTCAGGTTATTCCGAGAACTTTTGTTTCTGCACATAAATAACACCATGGCAATTCTGCTGAAAACAACGTCAGTCCAGGTTAGTTCCATTCAAATCATGCTAGTTAGAGTCCAAAACAAGGGCAAAAGTGTTTGGAAAAATAGATACGACGGAGACGTATCAGCCACCTTTCCGTGTTAGAATAAAGGATCATGCTAAAGCTTCAACTGTAGTCAACAAAAGTAATATTAGGACACACAAACCCCCTGAGCAAGTTAAAGTTGAACCTAAAATTGCTATGGTTAAAGATCTCTTGGCTGATAATATTGATGGGCATGTTATTTACTTCTGCAATGAAGCTGCTAGAGTTGCTAGACCTGATGCTAAAAATAAACATAGACCTTTTATAGGCATGCCTGTTATTTCTGTTAAAATAGGAGATCATTGTTATCATGGCTTATGTGATATGGGTGCTAGTGCAAGTGCAATACCTCATTCCTTATACAAAGAAATTATGCATGATATTGCACCTGCTGAGATAGAAGAAATTGATGTTACAATTAAGCTTGCCAATAGAGATACTATTTCACCGATTGGGATTGTTAGAGATGTTGAAGTCTTGTGTGGGAAGGTTAAATATCCTGCTGATTTTCTTGTTCTTGGTTCCCCACAAGATAGCTTTTGTCCCATTATATTTGGTAGACCCTTCTTGAACACTGTTAATGCTAGGATAGACTGCGAAAAGGATGTTGTTACTATTGGTTTGGGTGATATGTCTCATGAGTTTAATTTTGGTAAATTTAGTAGACAACCCCGTGATGAGGAATTGCCTAGTAAAGATGAAATTATTGGTCTTGCATCTATTGCCGTGCCTCCTAATGATCCTTTAGAACAATATTTGCTCGACCATGAAAATGATATGTTTATGAATGAAAGAAGGGAAATAGATGAAGTATTCTTTAAATAGGGACCTATTCTGAAACATAACTTGCCTGTTGAAATCCTAGGGGATCCTCCTCCACCCAAGGGTGATCCAGTGTTTGATCTTAAACCATTACCTGATTGTCGGTGTACAAAAACAGGGGTGCGTTTTTGTACCCCTTTACCTGTGCACGGGCAGTCAGAGCCGCGCCCGTGGTGGCATGCAGATCTTTGTGAAGGCATATTGAAGATCAGATGAGGATTAGAAGACGACGATCCTCGGCAAGATCCTTGCCAAGGAAGGCCACCAGACCCCCGGCAAGGCGCTTGCCGGGGACGACAGCACGCCACGGCAAGACCCTTGCCCGGCCACACGGCAAGACCCTTGCCGGGCCACCCAGCGAGGCCCTCACCAAACGCCAGCAGGGCCACCGCCAGGCCCGTGTCAACCAAGCTTCCACCACCATTCCCATGCAGCTGCCAGCCCAACCAGCTGGGCAGGCACCTGCGTGGCAACATGCAGCTCCCAGGCCAACTCATCGAGCGCCTGCGTGGTGGCATGCAGATCTTTGTGAAGGCTCCACAACTGCGCCACCTCAGCTACCTGCCTACCTACATGGCACCACGTGCCTCACTGGCCAGGGCGCGTGTCAAGGCGAGGAGGAGCGGTGACGGACGGGACGGGCCTCGCCCCCGTCCCCAATAAAGCAAGGGGACACCTAAGCTACACATTAAATGCGTCTTGTCCGGTAATACGAGCGATAAGCTCAGGGCACTGTACGCCTTTCCACCTCCTGTGTGCCACTATGGCAGCCCCTTCCAACTATAAAAGGAGGCCCATGGCATACTGGAGAAGGATTCGGCTCTTTCGAACCATGCACTCACCACAACTAGTTCGAGAGCTCAAGAACTCTCTGAAATACACCCACCAAAGCAGGACTAGGGTTTTACGCATCCTCGCGGCCCGAACCTGGGTAAACGATTCTTGTGTTGTCTACTAGCCCTGCTCTTCTTGCAACCCCGCGCCCCGGCAACCGTACTAGGGATTCTTGTGATCCCATAGGTGTCGTTCCACACCGACATATTTGGCGGGCCAGGTAGGGGGCGCCATTGTGAGAATCTGGTCTAGTAGTTAGCCTAGTAGTTCTTCGTCGCCATGGCTCCTGAGGAGAAGGCGGACGGAGGAACGACGCCGGCTCGGCAACAGAAAAGCTAAGTCATTCAGAGCTTTGAGTTATTTCCTCCTATACCTAAGGTTATCATCCTCGGAGAGCTCGCCTATGTATGAGAAACCTGCACGCAAAGGGGCCCTCCCGCAATTGGCAACACCCTTATTCTGTTTCGAGTCCGCTCAACAGCTCAAAGCGGCCGCGTCGAGAGTGGCGGGGTAGCCTTCCGCACTTGGCAACGCTCCCGACTCTGACTCGAGTCAAGCTCGACAGTTCGGGCGGCCGCGCTAAGGGTGGCAAGGTGGTTCGCCCGGCAGCAAGCACACCCGGCAGGCCAATGGGGGTCCGTCCCCATGACGCCGCCTTGGGCTTACGCGCCGGCGAGCCTACCCAGTAACGTAGGGTGGACATACAAAGAAAAATCAAACAGGAAAGTAACATGCATGATACTGAAAGTGCTGCAGAGTTATATTACATCGAATTGTTACTGCGGTTCTAACTAGAGATAGCGATTGTCTTGGTTGTGAACCTGCAGTGGCGATAAAGAATGGGATGCCTAATCCCGGCGTTGGCCCTCCACCCTCTGGATTTCGCCGACTCGGTTGATGATGGGCTTGATGCACTCCCTGAGCGGCGCGAGGTCAGTACCCTCCGGCAAGCTCTCCAGCACGGCGTCAAAGTCGAGGTCGGGGTACCAGTGCGCCACCTTGGTGAGAACCTTGGTCATGGCACCCTGGCAAAGCCTCCGGGACTCGTCGGCCAGTGAGGCCGCCCGGTTGGCGTGGAGCCGCTCCAGAGCGCCGACGACCTTCTCAAAGAACATGGTCAGGCTGCAATTGGCGCTCACGCTCCGCTCCGGGACGTACCTCACGCCCGGCATCCCCATGATGGCCAGCTGCGCGGCGGCTTGGTTGGCGACGGTGGCGAGGCGATCGAGCCAACGGTTCTCGCCCGCCACGTGATCCGCGAAGTTGAGGCCCTCGTTCATCCGCAACTGCTTCTCGGCCTCCAGCTCCTTGGCCAGGATCCCCTCTCGGGTTTTGGCCTCCGACAGCACCTTCTCGAGACCCTCCAGCTTTAGCTGGAGGTCTTTGATGGAGTTGTTGGCCTCGGAGAGCTCCCCAGCCTTGCTGACGACCGTGCCCTGCGCCTCTGTCTGGGCACTGTTAAGCGTGTCCCTTTCCTGGGACAGCTTCAGGGCCTGCTCCTTCAGCCTGTCGCGCTCCGCCTCCAGCTCCTTCACCTTGCCGGCGTGAACCTGGGCCTGTGCATTGAGTGCCTCTTCGTGCCTCTGCTCCAGCTCATTGGTCCGCCGCAAGACAAGCTTCTCCACCTCTGCATCCTTGCCGCGAAGCATGGCGGCAAGCTTCGCCTCGCATGCAGCAAGGTCCTCCTCCTGGGAGTTCAGTGCGGCCTCGTGCTGGGTCCGAGTAGCTTCGGCGGCCGCGGCCAAGTTCCTCGCCATCTCTTGAGCTTTCTCGACGTCGGCGAGCTTCATGGTGAGCTCCACGTCGCGCTTGGCCAGCTCACCCTGGGCAGCCTTGAGCTCCTTGTGGGCCTCGCGGAACCAATCCTGCGTCTCGGCAACGTGCTTCTGGAGGTCCGCCTCCGCCTTCTCCACCACTGCCGTCCTGGACTTAGCCTTGTCCAGGCGGGTGCGGTGGAGCGCCTGGAGCTTCCGGAAACTGGCGCCCATGACGTGGAGGAGCCGCTCTTCCTACGAACCATCGCCGCCAACGATCGGCTCGTCGACGACTTCAAGCCCGGCAGCGGCAAGCACTTCATCGTCGTACACCTCTCCCTTGACGGGTGTCCTGGTGCTCGACGCGCCTGGAAGGAGGACGAACAAGTCGTCTCTCACCCTCAGGTACTTGCCGGAGCCGGAAGCAGCAGAAAGAGGAAGGCTGGTCATCAGCCACCTCTTCCTCCTCCTCGGCAGCGGCCCCGCCGGCCTCTCCGGTAGGCCCCTTTTCGGCCTCCTCAGCGGCAGCCTTGCCGGCCTCTCCGGTAGGCCCCTCGGCGGCGTCCTCGGCAGTGCCCTTGGCGGCCTCCTCGGCGACGATCTTCTCGGCGTCCGCCTCGGCGGCCTTGGCGACGTCCTCGATGACAGCGTCCAAGTCCTCTGGGTTCACCGAGGAGGAATCTGGACGCCGAAGAAGGGGGTGAGGCAAGGCCAGGACCAAGAGCCGGAAAGAAAAAGAAGCAGGGACGAACGGCGAACGACTTACCTGTGCTAGTACCCAGCTGGGAAACGGAAGTCCCCTCCCCACCAACATTTGGCATCGAGGCAAAGCCGCCGGCGCCCAAGTTCTCCACCTCCTCCTCCTCCATATGCATGGGCCCGGTGCCTGGCGCCCTTGCCGGGAACGCCCCTCGGGGCGGCGTGGTCGATGGGGGCGGTGTGTTGGGAGTAGCCCTCTGTGGCTCCTCCTGCTGCTGCTCTCTGTGACGCCCGGGTAATCAAGCTACAGTAACCCTCTGGTATGATGCCACGTCACCGAGATTACTGTTGCTAATCTCGTGTTAGTTCGAAACCGATTATAATTCAAAATTCAAAATCAAGCAAACAATAAAAGTTTTCAAATATTAAAACTAAAATGTTCAATAAATAGTAGATAAATCAGAGGCTGTGATAAAATTGTAAACAACATTATTGAAATTTGATAAGTGACTTAAACAACCTCAAACAGTGGGTGAAAAGATTATTTAATAACCTTTTTATTAATACAAAAGAAATATGAAATGATATTTACCCCAAACTAGTTTTTGGTGGTAGGATATATTGGGCTGTGATTTGTGGGCCAGCTCTCATATTTTACAAAACTCATTTGGTGCCCAAACAATTAGCCAAAACAGAAAAGAAATATAATAATAATAATCAAGAAAAAAAGCGGAACAAACAAAAAAAAGGAAAAGAACCCCCCCCCCGCGCTGGGCCTCAGCCCAGCTGGCCATCCAACCAGGCCGGCCCACCTAACCCCTCCATAACCCCCCAACCGACGAGAACCCTAACCCGTGACCCGCACCCACTTCCCCCACTCCCTCGTCTCTCCCTCCCCTCCCGATCCAGATCGGATCGGGGCTGACCCCGTGGCCGTCACCCGGCGCACGCTGCTTGCCCCCAAAGCCGCCCAGTTCGCCCCACCGCCGGCGCCTCGCCTCCTCCCTGGAGCCCCTGCTCGCTGACGCCCCCGCCGCCGGACCTCACCGACCGCCCCGCCGCTCGACGTCGCCGACACCAACTCGTCGTCGACACAGCTTCGCCCCGTTGCCCCCTGCTCCGCTCGTCGCTCGCCGTCACCGACCTCCTCCCCGCGCCCCACTGCCTCGTACCCTACGGCCCCCGTGAGCCTCCGCCTCCCCTCCCTCCTCTCTTCGCCGCGCACGCACGCTCACCGCGCCACCGTAGCCCTCCCGCGTCCGCGCCTCGGGCTCACCAGGGTTCCGCGCGCGTCGTGCCCCGCGCCGTCGCCACATTCAGCCGCGTCCGTGCCCACGCACCGGCCACCCCGTGCGTGCCCTGGGGGTCCCCAGCCCGTGCTCCCCGCGTCGTCGCCCGTTACCGCCCCTGCTCCGTTGTGGCCGTCCCTCCCGCGCTGGCCGCCGCTGCTGCTCTCCAACGCCTCGCCCGCGCGGCCCCGCTCTGCCCTGCCGCCCGCTTCCCCCACTGCTGCCCACCTCGCTCGCCTCTGCCTCCCGCCGGAGCTCCACGCCGGCCGCCGTTGCTGCCGCTCCCCACGCTCGCCCGCGCCTCTACTCGCGCCCCCCCGTCGCCCGGGCAGGCTACGGCCTCGGGCACGCGCACCACACCCGGGCGCCCGCTAACGCCGAACCCACTTGGCCCCCCTGGCCCAATGACATGTGGGGCCCAGCCCCTGGAACATTAAAAAAAGGAAAATAATAATAATAAATAGAAGTATTAATTAATTAACTAAATTAATTAACATAATTAATTGTGTTTAATTCACCTAACCAATTAATTAAACTTAATTAATCCTGCTTAATTAAACCCTAATTAACATGTTAGTTTATGACAGGTGGGTCCCACTGGACCCATAGTCCAACTTTGACTCTGGTCAGCTGGGTTTGACCTGCTGACGTCATGGTGATGTCATGCTGACATCACCTTACACTGTTCTGGATAATGTTCGATTTAAATAATAAAATAAATTTCAAAAATGCATAAAACTTTAGAAAATCATATAAAATAATCTGTAACTCGGATGAAAATACTTTCTACATGAAAGTTGCTCAGAACGACGAGACGAATCCGAATACGCAGCCCGTTCGTTCACCACATGTCCCTAGCATAGTGAACCTGCAACATTTCACCTCCGGTCCATCTGTCCGAAAACGCGAAACATCGGGAATACTTTCCCGGATGTTCCCCCCCCCTTAGCCGGTACCACCTACTGCCGCGTTAGGGCACACCTAGCACCGCTCATCGTCATGTCACGCATCGTCATGCTTATGTTTGCATTGTATTTACTGTTTCTTCCCCCTCTTCTCTCCGGTAGACTACGAGACTGACGCTGCTGCTACCCAGTTCGACTACGGAGTTGACGACCCCTCCTACTTGCCAGAGCAACCAGGCAAGCCCCCCCCTCTTGATCACCAGATATCGCCTATTCTTCTCTATACTGCTTGCATTAGAGTAGTGTAGCATGTTACTGATTTCGGTTAATCCTATTCTGTTGCATAGCCCGTCATTGTTGCTACAGTTGTTACCCTCACCTGCTATCCTACAGCTTAGTATAGGATGCTAGTGTTCCATAAGTGGCCCTACACTCTTGTCCGTCTGCCATGCTATACTATCGGGTCGTGATCACTAGGGAGGTGATCACGGGTATATACTATATACTTTATATACATGACACATGTGGTGACTAAAGTCGGGTCGGCTCGTTGAGTACCCGCAAGTGATTCTGATGAGGGGGCTGAAAGGACAGGTGGCTCCATCCCGGTAAAGGTGGGCCTGGGTTCCTGACGGACCCCGACTGTTACTTTGTGGCGGAGCGACAGGGCAGGTTGAGACCACCTAGGAGAGAGGTGGGCCTGGCCCTGGTCGGCGTTCGCGGATACTTAACACGCTTAACGAGATCTTGGTATTTGATCTGAGTCTGGCCATTTGGTCTATACGCACTAACCAACTACACGGGAACAGTTATGGGCACTCGGCGTCGTGGTATCAGCCGAAGCTCTTCTTGACGTCAGCAACGGAGCGGCGCGCGCCGGATTGGACTGGAACGCCTGCTAGGCTAGGTCTGCTTCCGGCCGCCCTCGCAACGTGCAGGTGTGCAATGGGCGATGGGCCCAGACCCCTGCGCGCATAGGATTTAGACCGGCGTGCTGACCTCTCTGTTGAGCCTAGGTGGGGCTGCGACATGTTGATCTTCCGAGGCCGGGCATGACCCAGGAAAGTGTGTCCGGCCAAATGGGATCAAGCGTGTTGGGTTATGTGGTGCACCCCTGCAGGGAAGTTTATCTATTCGAATAGCCGTGTCCCTCGGTAAAAGGACGACCCGGAGTTGTACCTTGACCTTATGACAACTAGAACCGGATACTTAATAAAATACACCCTTCCAAGTGCCAGATACAACCCGGTGATCGCTCTCTAACAGGGCGACGAGGAGGGGATCGCCGGGTAGGATTATGCTATGCGATGCTACTTGGAGGACTTCAATCTACTCTCTTCTACATGCTGCAAGATGGAGGTTGCCAGAAGCGTAGTCTTCGACAGGACTAGCTATCCCCCTCTTATTCTGGCATTCTGCAGTTCAGTCCACTGATATGCCCCTTTACACATATACCCATGCATATGTAGTGTAGCTCCTTGCTTGCGAGTACTTCGGATGAGTACTCACGGTTGCTTTCCTTCCTCCTTTTCCCCTTTCCTTTCTACCTGGTTGTCGCAACCAGATGCTGGAGCCCAGGAGCCAGACGCCACCGTCGACGACGACTCCTACTACACTGGAGGTGCCTACTACTACGTGCAGCCCGCTGACGACGACCAGGAGTAGTTAGGAGGATCCCAGGCAGGAGGCCTGCGCCTCGTTCGATCTGTATCCCAGTTTGTGCTAGCCTTCTTAAGGCAAACTTGTTTAACCTATGTCTGTACTCAGATATTGTTGCTTCCGCTGACTCGTCTATGATCGAGCACTTGTATTCGAGCCCTCGAGGCCCCTGGCTTGTATTATGATGCTTGTATGACTTACTTATGTTGTAGAGTTGTGTTGTGATATCTTCCCGTGAGTCCCTGATCTTGATCGTACACATTTGCGTGCACGATTAGTGTACGGTCAAATCGGGGGCGTCACAAGTTGGTATCAGAGCCGACTGCCTGTAGGAATCCCCCTTTCCACACTCCTTGGCTGAAGTCGAGTCTAGTCATTGAAAAACTTTTACTAACATGGCTGTGTGGCTTACGGGCCCACGTCGCCATTGGGTGGTACTAGGATCTTTTACTCCTCGACCTTTACTCTGGGACTCTGATCTCTCTCCTATTCGGTTTAAATGAATTTTGCTAAATCTAACATTAGGATCTCGTTATCACTTTCACGCGGAGAGCCCCTTATTTCTGATGATCGTCTGCTGCACGTGAAGACCCTGAAGACACTCTCCGCTGTTAACCCGAGAACTTGTGTTCATCGCTTTTGCAATTCCCTTCCATCGATAAACTCCTATGGATAACCACGTATACTTGCCATTCATACAATGTTTCCCCGTTGATCTTGTTATTACAAGATACCCCGAAATTCTCTCTGTTGTTCCGAGAATCCTTTGAGCTTACTGCCTTGCTGTTCCTTGTCACCTGAATACCCCTACGGATAATTCTCACACTTACCGAGTATCCGCTCGTCCCCAGTTGATTCAAGTAATTCACAAAAGTCTTTGAAATACTATTTGAACTTCCGAAAATCCTGAGCAGCCTATTGCTCTTGAAATTCTTGCTTGCTTGCATTATGGTTAATCCCATAAGTCTCGTAATCTTATTGTCATTCCTTGTCATTATCATTTTGAGTCTGTTGATTCAAAATATTGTGAATGCTCACAATCCTCAATCAGATCCTAGAATCCTTCCTTCTGGCTCAAACGTCATTTTAAACATGAGCTGGTATCGACCAATCGAATTGCCATCGATTGTACCCCTAAGGCTATTCAACTCATCTATCCTTAATCAGAGCGTTTGCTTCTGATCCCTTGATTTGGAAATCATAATTCCTTTGCATTTGAGCTTTGAGTTAGTCAGTTGTTTCTATAATCTGATCCCCTTGCATTCTTTCTTCCTCTAGTTGAGTACCGATGCTCACATCTGATCCCTTGTGGACAACCAAATCCTTTGTTAGATTATTACCCGACAGTGCCCTCATATTTAATCACCTTGTGAGTTCTTCCCTGATACATAATGCCTTTGGTAAATTGTATCCTCTGCTTTGTCAACCATGCTCTGCTTTTGAGCTGGTGATAATTACTCTTGAAGCTTGTGGCATATATTCCTAATATGCCCCGATGGGTTGAACCTATGCCTTCCATAATATGTGTGAACTCAAAAGATTTCATGAGTCATACTCTTCTGGTATTTTGCCAGATAAAATTTTCAACACTGCAACTTCATCAAACGCGAGAACTGAATGAAAGGTTATGCATTGAAGAAGTGGGAGTCGACCTTGAACTTTGTGTTCATGCCCATGGACACGATGTAGCTCTTATCATTAAAGCTTCTCTTAAATTAATTATTCCCTTGGTATAAATTCATCTTATATCTGGGATCTGGCCTTTTGCAATCGTGGTTCCGACCATGATCTCCTTTAAATACCATTTCTCGTACAAGTTAAGCACTTGTCTTCTGCAGAGCAATACCCCAGTCCAACCTTTATTTTGGTTTGTCGTCGAGTATTACCCCCTGGTATCTCAAGATTATCACGGCACTACATAACTTATTATGAGTTCTCCATCAAGTGCAACATTCTCATTGGTTCCAATTTTTCACGGGCTTCGAGTTTTTTTAAACACTCAAAACCACCGATAACTGAATCGAGTCCGCACTGCGATTAAACAACTCTTAGTAATCTTCTTTACTTATGAGTTTGTACCCGATCACGTCATTCCTAGCTTGATTGGCTACATCATTATCGTGCTGAATTTTAACTGTGCTACCTGGACCTTCCCAACGCACAAATTTCAACAGTGAGCTAATCTTGCGTCGATCTTCCTCGTCATATCACTTCTCCTTGAACAGCAAACTTGATTTCGAGTTTGTGTCCTAACCGTGGCTCCAATAACCTTTCGCTTTCATCATTCCTTTGACTTGATGTCATCGTCGATCAATTACATCTTCTTGAAGACCCCTCGACAAATTTGTCGTGATCATTGTCAACAATTTGACTTCTTCCAAGTTGTGTGTTGAAATTCAGGATGAGAAATACCATCCTTGCCCCTCGATGAATTGTGTTATCATCGACAACATTCTTGCCTCCCCCCAACACAAACTTGTTCATATTTTGTGTTGCATCTTGATTTCCCTGCTATCCAACTTATGTTATGTTCTACCGTGGAGTATTACCATCTTTGATGTCAAGAATGTCGTGAGGATTACTCCACCTCTTAAGAATTCTTGGTACAGTGATACTTCTCACCATCCCCATTCTTTCTTGGTCCCCGTGTTGTTTCTAACCGAAATACCGACAATTGGTCTGTGATGTGTAAATTCTAAACTCCTAGCAACCCTATTGCTTTGAAGTTATTGGTCTATAGTTTCATTCTACGTCTATGGCTTATTGAATCATCATTCGACCATTGATCGTGCTACCTAGCCCATATTTCGGGTGCACATTTCAACCAATGTTTAACTGTGTATGTTTTCCTCGAGCATACCTCATTAAGTCATTCGATCTAGCTAATGTTATCTCCTTGTTCACATAGTTGTGGAAATCCATCTTTTGGAAATCTCAATGGATTGTCGCTGAGTCAATCAGTCACCTCCTCACCTCTCCTTGATTTGATGATGAACCCTTGTCTCAGAACTTGCTTCCATAGTTCATTTCCCGAGAATCTTACAATGTCATCTCGTCAATTGGTGTTGCACCATTTTCTTCTTAGGCATTCCGAGTCTGAAGTATCTAGACCCCAATCAGATCTTAATCTCGTTCAGATATGATGGTTGAAACCTAATTCCAAGAGTTATAACATTGGTCTCTATATGACCCGGTAAGGTGATGTCATGCCCAGCACATCTGGCCGGAGGACCTACGGTTATAGTTTCCTTATTAGCAAGGTTATCTTTTCTTCCATGAGGAAATTATAAGACTTATTCTACAAGCGGTTCCTGATGGATCCTTTGTGTTTCCAAAGTCCGATCTTTACCCAATGACCATGTCAATGCTATCTCGAAGCATGTCTGTGGTACTCCGATTTTCAACAAGAACATTTGAAGCCCAATGCTAAATGTTTCCTGCTCAATTATCCAAACACCATTGTATGGCTAATGTCATGAAATTTCTCTCCCCTACCTAAAGAGTTTTCTACATTATATCCTATCATGGATATCATGCTCAGCTTGTCCTTGGGAAGGATATACCCTTGAAATATGTGTTTAAACACATTTTCCTTTCCATTGTTCTATTTAATCTGATGATCACCCTTTTCCTTTCCATTATTTTTTTAGTCTTTCTTGTGATCTATATGATCTAAGCAGTAATAATTCACTGCTTATGTAAACACCTCGGTGTACTACTCTGTCAATAAGACCCTGTTACTATTGTTGATGACATTCCGGTAGCCACCGATGGACGAGAACCTTGCCTATTGGTCCGCCTCGTTCAGCGAGCCGGAAAATGGTTCTCTTCGTCCCTCGCCCTTGGTACCAACGTTGTTGCCAACATAACTGGCAGAATACCATCTGACATGCCTTGCTATCATGACCGTGCAACATGTCAGCCCCCCTTTCTAATTTTAACCCACATTGCGGGCCCATAACCCACAGTTCCACAGGATCAAAACCTGACTCTCCTGTACCCCCATGTTGCCAAAGTTATTCCTCGCGCTTGATTTCGTATATAATTCATGGGTCATCTTCCTAGTAATATACTTTGGTATCAGACGCAATACTTATTCTCGTTGCTCTGGACCCCTTTCACACTTTGTTCAGGCATCGAACGATTGCCTACCCGCTTAAACTTCTCATAGTACCATCTTACTTTGCTCTCGAAATTTTCTTAAGTTTCAATTCGAGAGTTACTTTCCGCCACCTTCCCCCGATGTTAGCTACCAGGTAGTCAACCTTGCAGAGGTCCGTTCTTCCGGAATAACCACCCTTTATTCTTTCCTAAGTACGATGGAGTTCCCGAAGAAAGGATGACGACTTGATCATGGTGACTTGAAGCAGAGAAATGAAGACATCAACGAAAGGGATCAACCTCTTCGAAAGGGCAGCCAAGACCGACAAGACTCGTTAGGTTTTTCGCTACCAGCACCTTCCCCCTTACTCCACCGCGTAAATCTCGGGACGAGATTTCTTGTAGTGGAGGAGAATTGTGACGCCCGGGTAATCAAGCTACAGTAACCCTCTGGTATGATGCCACGTCACCACGATTACTGTTGCAAATCTCGTGTTAGTTCGAAACCGATTATAATTCAAAATTCAAAATCAAGCACACAATAAAAGTTTTCAAATATTAAAACTAAAATGTTCAATAAATAGTAGATAAATCAGAGGCTATGATAAAATTGTAAACAACATTATTGAAATTTGATAAGTGACTTAAACAACCTCAAACAGTGGGTGAAAAGATTATTTAATAACCTTTTTATTAATACAAAAGAAATATGAAATGATATTTACCCCAAACTAGTTTTTGGTGGTAGGATATATTGGGCTGTGATTTGTGGGCCAGCTCTCATATTTTACAAAACTCATTTGGTGCCCAAACAATTAGCCAAAACAGAAAAGAAATATAATAATAATAATAAAAAATAAAAAAAGCGGACCAAACAAAAAAAAGGAAAAGACCCCCCCCCCCCCCCCGCGCTGGGCCTCAGCCCAGCTGGCCATCCAACCAGGCCGGCCCACCTAACCCCTCCATAACCCCCCCACCGACGAACACCCTAACCCGTGACCCGCACCCACTTCCCCCACTCCCTCGTCTCTCCCTCCCCTCCCGATCCAGATCGGATCGGGGCTGACCCCGTGGCCGTCGCCCGACGCACGCTGCTCGCCCCCGACGCTGCCCAGTTCGCCCCGCCGCCGACGCCTCGCCTCCTCCCTGGAGCCCCTACTCGCTGACGCCCCCGCCACCTCACCTCACCGACCGCCCCGCCGCTCGACGTCGCCGGCACCAACTCGTCGTCGACACAGCTTCGCCCCGTCGTCCCCTGCTCCGCTCGTCGCTCGCCGTCACCGACCTCCTCCCCGCGCCCCACTGCCTCGTACCCTACGGCCCCCGTGAGCCTCCGCCTCCCCTCCCTCCTCTCTTCGCCGCGCACGCACGCTCACCGCGCCACCGTAGCCCTCCCGCGTCCGCGCCTCGGTCTCACCAGGGTTCCGCGCGCGTCGTGCCCCGCGCCGTCGCCGCGTTCAGCCGCGTCCGTGCCCACGCACCGGCCACCCCGTGCGTGCCCTGGGGGTCCCCAGCCCGTGCTCCCCGCGTCGTCGCCCGTTACCGCCCCTGCTCCGCCGTGGCCGTCCGTCCCGCGCTGGCCGCTGCTGCTGCTCTCCAACGCCTCGCCCGCGCGGCCCCGCTCCGCCCTGCCGCCCGCTTTCCCCACTGCTGCCCACCTCGCTCGCCTCTGCCTCCCACCGGAGCTCCACGCCGGCCGCCGCTGCTACCGCTCCCCACGCTCGCCCGCGCCTCTGCTCGCGCCCCCCCCGCCCCGCGTCGCCCGGGCAGGCTACGGCCTCGGGCACGCGCACCACACCCGGGCGCCCGCTAACGCCGAACCCACTTGGCCCCCCTGGCCCAATGACATGTGGGGCCCAGCCCCTGGAACATTAAGAAAAGGAAAATAATAATAATAAATACAAGTATTAATTAATTAATTAACTAAATTAATTAACATAATTAATTGTGTTTAATTAACCTAACCAATTAATTAAACTTAATTAATCCTGCTTAATTAAACCCTAATTAACATGTTAGTTTATGATAGGTGGGTCCCACTGGATCCACAGTCCAACTTTGACTCTGGTTAGCTGGGTTTGACCTGCTGACGTCATGGTGATGTCATGCTGACATCACCTTACACTGTTCTAGATAATGTTCGATTTAAATAATAAAATAAATTTCAAAAATGCATAAAACTTTAGAAAATCATATAAAATAATCCGTAACTCGGATGAAAATACTTTCTACATGAAAGTTGCTCAGAACGACGAGCCGAATCCGAATACGCAGCCCGTTCGTTCACCACATGTCCCTAGCATAGTGAACCTGCAACATTTCACCTCCGGTCCATCTGTCCGAAAACGCGAAACATCAGGAATACTTTCCCGGATGTTCCGCCCCTTCGCCGGTACCACCTACTGCCGCGTTAGGGCACACCTAGCACCGCTCATCGTCATGTCACGCATCGTCATGCTTATGTTTGCATTGTATTTACTGTTTCTTCCCCCTCTTCTCTCCGGTAGACTACGAGACTGACGCTGCTGCTGCCTAGTTCGACTACAGAGTTGACGACCCCTCCTACTTGCCAGAGCAACCAGGCAAGCCCCCCCCTTGATCACCAGATATCGCCTATTCTTCTCTATACTGCTTGCATTAGAGTAGTGTAGCATGTTACTGATTTCGGTTAATCCTATTCTGTTGCATAGCCCGTCATTGTTGCTACAGTTGTTACCCTCACCTGCTATCCTACTGCTTAGTATAGGATGCTAGTGTTCCATAAGTGGCCCTACATTCTTGTCCGTCTTCCATGCTATACTATCAGGCCGTGATCACTAGGGAGGTGATCACGGGTATATACTATATACTTTATATACATGACACATGTGGTGACTAAAGTCTGGTTGGCTCGTTGAGTACCCGCAAGTGATTCTGATGAGGGGGCTGAAAGGACAGGTGGCTCCATCCCGATAGAGGTGGGCCTGGGTTCTTGACGGCCCCCGACTGTTACTTTGTGGCGGAGCGACAGGGCAGGTTGAGACCACCTAGGAGAGAGGTGGGCCTGGCCCTGGTCGGCGTTCGTGGATACCTAACACGCTTAACGAGATCTTGGTATTTGATCTGAGTCTGGCCATTTGGTCTATACGCACTAACCAACTACACGGGAACAGTTATGGGCACTCGGCGTCGTGGTATCAGCCGAAGCTCTTCTTGACGTCAGCGACGGAGCGGCGCGCGCCGGATTGGACTGGAATGCCTGCTAGGCTAGGTCTGCTTCCGGCCGCCCTCGCAACGTGCAGGTGTGCAATGGGCGATGGGCCCAGACCCCTGCGCGCATAGGATTTAGACCGGCGTGCTGACCTCTCTGTTGAGCCTAGGTGGGGCTGCGACGTGTTGATCTTCCGAGGCCGGGCATGACCCAGGAAAGTGTGTCCGGCCAAATGGGATCAAGCGTGTTGGGTTATGTGGTGCACCCCTGCAGGGAAGTTTATCTATTCGAATAGCCGTGTCCCTCGGTAAAAGGACGACCCGGAGTTGTACCTTGACCTTATGACAACTAGAACCGGATACTTAATAAAATACACCCTTCCAAGTGCCAGATACAACCCGGTGATCGCTCTCTAACAGGGCGACGAGGAGGGGATCGCCGGGTAGGATTATGCTATGCGATGCTACTTGGAGGAATTCAATCTACTCTTTTCTACATGCTGCAAGATGGAGATGGCCAGAAGCGTAGTCTTCGACAGGACTAGCTATCCCCCTCTTATTCTGGCATTCTGCAGTTCAGTCCACTGATATGCCCCTTTACACATATACCCATGCATATGTAGTGTAGCTCCTTGCTTGCGAGTACTTCGGATGAGTACTCACGGTTGCTTTCCTTCCTCTTTTTCCCCTTTCCTTTCTACCTGGTTGTCGCAACCAGATGCTGGAGCCCAGGAACCAGACGCCACCGTCGACGACGACTCCTACTACACTGGAGGTGCCTACTACTACGTGCAGCCCGGTGACAACGACCAGGAGTAGTTAGGAGGATCCCAGGCAGGAGGCCTGCGCCTCGTTCGATCTGTATCCCAGTTTGTGCTAGCCTTCTTAAGGCAAACTTGTTTAACCTATGTCTGTACTCAGATATTGTTGCTTCCGCTGACTCGTCTATGATCGAGCACTTGTATTCGAGCCCTCGAGGCCCCTGGCTTGTATTATGATGCTTGTATGACTTACTTATGTTGTAGAGTTGTGTTGTGATATCTTCCCGTGAGTCCCTGATCTTGATCATACACATTTGCGTGCATGATTAGTGTATGGTCAAATCGGGGGCGTCACACTCTCCTCCTGCATACCTGGCAAGGTCAGCACCAAAGTGTCGTGCCCCTAACACATGTCGACGGGGGAAGAGTGGTGAACTTACGCTGGGGGCTATGCCGGGGGCTGCTGTCTGGGCTGCTCAACACCACCAGAGGCGCCCCCGAAGTACCAACGGGGGCTGGCCACCCGCCGAGACCTTGGCCCTCTTCACCCTCTGGGCCAGCGTCTCCACGTCCCTGCAAGGGTGAAGACAAGTCAAGACAAGCAACACAGATTAAGGAGGCAGAGATAACGAAAAGGAACCAGATACTTACTCGTCGTCCGCCTCCTCCTCTGCTGTTTTCCTCTTCCTCCTCAGGCTGAGGGATCCATAATCGAAAGTAACCTCCGTATCAACATTCGCTGGAGGAGGAGAAGGAGGTGGTGTCTGGACACGCGTGGACGAAGAAGGGGCGCCTATCTTCTTGTTCACCGCGGCCTTCGCCGGCTTCTTTGCCGCCGCGACCCTCGTGTGGCGCCCGGACCCCTCCAAGGTCAGCTGTGGCCGCGCAGCCCTGCCGGGCCGGACCGGCTCGCCGGAACTGGCCCGCCGCAGGACTCGCCCTCTCCCCGTAACTGGCGTCAGGCCTGCAGTCTCGTCCTCCTCCTCCGATGACTCACCGGTCACATCCTCAACCAGAGGAGCCTCGGTGCCGGCGCTACTGGCTCCCCCGGCGGCCACCGCCCACCGGGCGAGCTCCTCCTCCTCCGCGGCCGTCGCGGCCTTGTCCTCCACACCGCCGGCGCTGCCGGCCTCCCTGGCAAGCTGTGCATCCCTCGCCCTGGTGGCGATGTAGTCCAGCTCCGCCTGGGTGGTGCCCTGGACAAGCAGCCGCTCGGCGTCGGTGTTGACGTACCCCTCGTGCAGGGTGTCAAAGAACTGCTGCACCTCGGCGTCCTCCGGCTCCGTCCAGCTCGGGTTGGGGCCGTGCGCGTTGCAGTCCGGCATCATAGCAATGATATCGGACCGGCGCGAGTTGTTGCACAATGGGACCACCCCCGTCGGCAACTTGAACAGATGCCCCTTGAGGACCATGTCGGCCTTCGCGGCGGCCCTCGCGACCTTGCCGGTCCGCTCGACCTGGCCGTCGCGGCCCACGTCAAGCTGGAAGAGCAGCTGGCAGAAATGGGCGTGTCCCATCACTGTTAAATTGTGGTCATGGCCGGGACAAAGACGCATGATGTCAGCGGGGTTCGTGAAGAGCCAGGCTAGCCTCCCCTTGTTATGCAGTGGAGTGATCCGGAGGCGGATGAAGTCCGCCACGATCATCTCAAGGGTGAGGCCGGCCTCGGTGAGCCGGAGGATCCTGGTGGTGGCAACCGTGAGCTTCTCATCGTCAGCATCGACGTCACTCCAATCGCTTCTGCGGACCGGTGGCGCCCGGCGAACTTCGCAGAACGCCGGCGGGTCCTCCTCCTCGATCCAGCACCACCGGCCCCGCCATTCCCACCTCTCCTTCATGGCGCCCTCCGGATACGCTCCCTTGGATCTTGAGACCCAGGCGATGCAACCGGAGATGGAGCCCCCTGGTTGGATTCGAGGGGAGAAGTAATGGCGGAAGAGCGCCGTGTTGGGGTGCACCCCGGCGAAGCCCTCGCAGAGATGCGCGAAAAGGGCCATGCACGCCACCGCATTCAGAGTAAAATCCAGGAGGCGGAAGCCACAGGTATGCATGACGTCGCTGAAGAAATCGGAGAAGGGAGGGCAGAGCCCGCAGGAAAAATAATCGACAAAGAAGGGGTACCGATTTGGGGCAGCCTCGGCGCAGTCGGCGGGGATGACGCGCGTGGCTGGATGCCCCGAATTCTCCCCCCCCCCCCCGTCTTCACTCCCCACAGGGGCCTGAAGGAGTCCCGAAGCTCGAACACGTCAACTGTCGAGGGGAAGAAGGCGGACTGCGTCCGCTGCACCGCCAGCGCGCTCTTCGGCGGCTCCGCGGCTCCGGCATCCTTGGCCACTCCCTTGCCCTTGGTGGATTTTGGCGCCATGGCGGCTGGGGGAGGAGGGCAGGACAGAGGGCGGCGTAAGCGCAATGGCGGCGAGCGGGAATGAAGCTTGGAGAAGAAGAGGAAGGAAGGTGGAGGTTTCCAAGATTGGGGTTGCGCGAAGGGTAAAAGGAAAAGTGCGCCCGCGGTTATCCCTTTTTATGGGGAAGCCGCGGGCGCGCTGCCCATTTACTGCGATGTGACGCATGCATGTGGAAACCGCCCCACGCATGCCGCCCATGTCACGCACACCCCTCCACACCGTGCCACGCGCGCAGGTCGTGGGAAGCGCCGCGCGCGAAAAGTCTTACCGCGGTAAAAACCGCCCCGCCTGCCCGCGCACCGTTTTGGGCCTGGCCCAACGTGTCGCGCTTATGTGTCGTCCAGGACCGGGGGCTCCTGTCGGTGTACAAATAGAGGGGTGCATTTTTGTACCCCTTTACCTGTGCACGGGCAGTCGGAGCCGCACCCGCGGTCACACCAAGCAGAACAGGGGAGATGAGCCAAGGTAAGACCTAAGCCCAAGATGATGAGAGCAACACCAAGGCCAAGACCACAAAGAGCAGAGGGACGAAGCAGGTTCCCCCGGCAAGACGCTTGCCGGGGCAGCTCGCCCCACACCAACAGAGCAAGCCCCCCTTGAGCCCACGGTCCCGAACGCCATCATCCACTTGGGGCCAGGGCTCGGGAGGCACCTCCGTGGTGGCATGCAGATCTTTGTGAAGACATATTCAAGATCAGATGAGGATTAGAAGACAACGATCCTCGGCAAGATCCTTGCCAAGGAAGGCCACCAGACCCCCGGCAAGGCCCTTGCCGGGGACGACATCACGCCACGGCAAGACCCTTGCAGGGCCACCCGGAGAGGCCCTCACCAAGGACGCCAGCAGGGCCACCGCCAGGCCCGCGCCAACCAAGCTTCCACCACCGTTCCCATGCAACTGCCAGCCCAACCAGCTGGGCAGGCACCTGGGTGGCAACATGTAGCTCCCAGGCCAACTCATCGAGCGCCTGCGTGGCGGCATGCAGATCTTCGTGAAGGCTCCACCACTGCGCCACCTGAGCTGCCTGCCTGCCTACATGGCACCACGTGCCTCACTCGCCAGGGCGCATGTCAAGGCAAGGAGGAGTGGCGACGGACGGGACGGGCCTCGCCCCCGTCCCCAATAAAGCAAGGGGACACCTAAGCTACGCATTAAATGCGTCTTGTCCTGTAATACAAGCGATAAGCTCAGGGCACTGTACGCCTTCCACCTCCTGTGTGCCACTGTGGCAGCCCCTTCCGACTATAAAAGGAGGCCCATGGCATACTGGAGAAGGATTCGGCTCTTTAGAACCACGCACTACATCACAGCTAGTTCGAGAGCTCGAGAACTCTCTGAAATACACCCACCAAAGCAGGACTAGGGTTTTACGCATCCTCGCGGCCCGAACCTGGGTAAACGATTCTTGTGCTGTCTACTAGCCCTACTCTTCTTGCAACCCCGCGCCCCGGCAACCGTATTAGGGATTCTTGTGATCCCATTGGTGTCGTTCTACACCGACACTGATACTCTTAAATATGTTTATCTTGATGAAAAGAAGATATATCCTGTTATTATTAGTGCTAACCTTTCAGAGCATGAAGAAGAGAAATTATTGAAAACTCTGAAGAAGCACCGTGCTGCTATTGGATATACTCTTGATGATCTTAAGGACATTAGTCCCACTCTATGTCAACACAAAATAAATTTGGAGAAAGACGCCAAACCAGTTATTGATCACCAACGACGGCTAAATCCTAAGATGAAAGAAGTGGTAAGAAAGGAGATATTAAAGCTCCTTGAAGCAGGTATAATTTATCCTGTTACTGATAGTCAGTGGGTAAGTCCTGTCCATTGTGTCCCTAAGTAGGGAGGTATTACTGTAGTTGCTAATGATAAAGATGAATTGACCGCAAAGAATTATTACAGGTTATAGGATGGTAATTGATTTCCGCAAATTAAATTGATAAAGATGAATTGATTCCGCAAAGAATTATTACAGGTTATAGGATGGTAATTGATTTCCGCAAATTAAATAAAGCTACTAAAAAGATCATTACCCTTTGCCCTTCATTGATCAAATGCTAGAAAGATTATCCAAACATACACATTTTTGCTTTCTAGATGGTTACTCTGGTTTCTCTCAAATACCTGTGTCAGCTGATGATCAAGAGAAGACCACTTTTACTTGCCCTTTCAGTACTTTTGCTTATAGACGTATGCCTTTTGGTTTATGTAATGCACCTACTACCTTTCAAAGATGCATGATGGCTATATTCTCTGATTTTGTGAAAAGATTTGTGAGGTTTCATGGATGATTTCTCCGTTTATGGATCCTCTTTTGATGATTGCTTGAGCAACCTTGATCGAGTTTTGCAGAGATGTGAAGAAACTAACCTTGTCATGAATTGGGAGAAATGCCACTTTATGGTTAATGAAGGCATTGTCTTGGGGCATAAAATTTCTGAAAGAGGTATTGAAGTTGATAAAGCTAAAGTTGATGCTATTGAAAAGATGCCGTGTCCCAAGGACATCAAAGGTATAAGAAGTTTCCTTGGTCATGCCGGTTTTTATAGGAGGTTCATTAAGGACTTCTCAAAAATTTCTCGGCCTCTGACTAATCTATTACAAAAAGATATTCCCTTTGTCTTTGATGATGATTGTGTAGAAGCATTTGAAATACTTAAGAAAGCATTGATTTCTGCACCTATTGTTCAGCCACCTGATTGGAATTTACCCTTTGAAATTATGTGCGATGCTAATGATTATGTTGTAGGTGCTGTTCTAGGACAAAGAGTTGATAATCAATTAAATGTCATTCAATATGCTAGTAAAACTCTAGACAATGCCCAGAGAAATTATGCTACTACTGAAAAAGAATTCTTAGCAGTTGTATTTGCTTGTGATAAGTTCAGACCTTATATTGTTGATTCTAAAGTAACTATTCACACTAATCATGCTGCTATTAAATATCTTATGGAAAAGAAAGATGCTAAACCTAGACTTATTAGATGGTTTCTCTTGCTACAAGAATTTGATTTGCATATTATTGATAGAAAGGGAGCTGAGAACCCCGTTGTAGACAACTTATCTAGGTTAGAGAATGTTCTTGATGACCCACTACCTATTGATGATAGCTTTCCTGATGAACAATTAAATGTCATAAATGCTTCTCGTACTGCTCCATGGTATGCTGATTATGCTAATTACATTGTTGCTAAATTTATACCACCTAGTTTCACATACCAGCAAAAGAAATAGTTTTTCTATGATTTGAGGCATTACTTCTGGGATGACCCACACCTTTATAAAGGAGTAGATGGTGTTACTAGACGTTGTATACCTGAGCATGAACAGGAACAGATCCTACGCAAGTGTCACTCCGAAGCTTATGGAGGACACCACGCTGGACATACAACTGCGCATAAGGTATTGTAATCTGGTTTTTATTGGCCTACTCTCTTCAAGGAATCCCATAAGTTTGTATTATCTTGTGATGAATGTCAAAGAATTGGTAATATTAGTAGACGTCAAGAAATGCCTATGAATTATTCACTTGTTATTGAACCATTCGATGTTTGGGACTTTGATTATATGGGACCGTTTCCTTCCTCTAATGGGTATACTCATATTTTAGTTGCTGTTGATTACGTTACTAAGTGGGTAGAAGCTATTCCAACTAGCAGTGCTGATCATAGCACCTCTATTAAGATGATTAAAGAAGTTATTTTTTCGAGGTTTGGAGTCCCTAGATATTTAATGACCAATGGTGGTTCACATTTTATTCATGGTGCTTTTCGTAAAATGCTTGCTAAGTATGATGTTAATCATAGGATTGCATCTCCTTATCACTCGGCCCACAGTATAGTGGTCAAGTAGAATTGAGAAATAGAGAGCTTAAATTAATTTTGCAAAAGACTGTTAATAGATCTAGAAAGAATTGGTCCAAGAAACTTGATGATGCATTATGGGCCTATAGAACTGCATATAAAAATCCTATGGGTATGTCTCCTTATAAAATGGTTTATGGAAAAGCATGTCACTTACCTCTCGAATTAGAACATAAGGCATATTGGGCCATTAAAGAGCTCAACTATGATTTCAAACTTGCCGGTGAGAAGAGGTTATTTGACATTAGCTCACTTGATGAATGGAGAACCCAAGCTTATCAGAATGCCAAACCTTTTAAGGAAAAAGTTAAAAGATGACATGACAAAAGAATACAAAAGCGTGAGTTTAATGTAGGTGATTATGTGTTGCTATTCAAATCTCGTTTAAGATTCTTTGCAGGAAAACTGCTCTCTAAATGGGAAGGTCCTTACGTTATTGAGGAGGTCTATCGTTCCGGTGCCATAAAAATCAACAACTTCGAAGGCACAAATCCGAAGGTGGTGAACGGTCAAAGAATCAAACATTATATCTCAGGTAATCCTATAAATGTTGAAACCAATATTATTGAAAACGTAACCCCGGAGGAATACATAAGGGACACTTTCCAGCACGCTTCAGACTCCGAAAAGGAATAGGTATGTGGTACGGTAAGTAAACCGACTCCAAAACAGTTCTAATGGCAATTTTCTTCTTTTTGGAATATTTAAGAAAATAGGAAAATAAGAAGTAGTCTGGGAAGGACACGAGGCTTCCACGAGGGTGGGAGGCGCGCCCTACCCCACTTGGCGTGCCCCCTGCCTCATGGGCACCTCGTGTGCTCTCCGGACTCACGATTCTTCTTTTGGTCGGTAAAAATTCATTATATAATCTCCCGAAGATTTTGACCACCGTATCACGCAATTATCCTCTGTTCTTGTTTCGAGGTGTTTTCTGTCAGGGTTGTCAAGGCCAGGCATCATGTCGTCCCCCTCCTCCAACAATGGTGACAACGATGCTTCGCTAATGAAGATAGAGCTGAAGAGGGAAGAACCCATGGAGATCAACAAGGATGATGGGATCAAGACGGCCACGGAGGACCAAGTTCTGGCAGTAGAAGACATCCTTCAACTTGATCACAATCTTCTTACCCCAACCGAGATCGAAGCTTTCAAGATGATTGAGTTAGCTCGTATACAAAACAAGTATCTCACACGTGAAAATATTTTGTTGAAGGAGCATATCACCGCACTCAAGGGCATTATCCGCAAATTGGAGGACCTCCTACGCTCGATGTGCGACTATCCATCATCACCGCCATCTCCTTCACCAGCAAAAGAGACATAATCACATGGGTATGGGCACTCCCCTTGGCAACTGCCAAGCTTGGGGGAGATGCCCCGGTATCGTATCAACAGCACACTCCTATCTTTACCATTTTTCTTAGTTCGATCCTTTTGGTAATATCTTGATCTAGTAGATTAAAGTTTTAGTATAATCTAGTTTTGAGTTTTGCCTTATGATCCCTCTATGTAATCGAGTCTGTGAGCTATATATAATAAAGATTAGTGTTGAGTCAAGGGCTTGATTATCTTGGTATGATCACGAGGGAATAAAAGAAAGAGAAAGAGTAAAAAGAAATAAAGAGATCATATTGATCTTATGAAGAGTAATGACTTCACATATAAAGAGTATGCCGATTAAAAGTTGTTGAGAGTTGGCAAACATAGCTTTGGTCATTGTTGCAATTAATAGGAAGTAATAAAGAAAGAGATGCTTCACATATAAATATACTATCTTGGACATCTTTTATGATTGTGAGCACTCATTAAAGTATGACATGCTAAAGAGTTGATGTTGGACAAGGAAGACAACGTAATGGGTTATGTTTTCTTATATCCGAAATAAAGTATATTGTCATGGATCATCCAACATGTTGAGCTTGCCTTTCTCCCTCATGCTAGCCAATTCTTTGCACCAAGTAGAGATACTACTTGTGCTTCCAATATCCTTAAACGTAGTTTTGCCATGAGAGTCCACCATATCTACCTATGGATTGAGTAAGATCCTTCAAGTAAGTTGTCATGTTGCTTGCATTAAAAATTGCTTTCTAAATATGTATGATCTATTAGTGTGGAGAAAATAAACTTTATACGATATTGTGATATGGAAGCAATAAAAGCGACGGACTGCATAATAAAGGTTCATATCACAAGTGGCAATATAAAGTGACGTTCTTTTGCATTAAGATTTCGTGCATCCAACCATAAAAGCACATGACGACCTCTGCTTCCCTCTGTGAAGGGCCTATCTTTTACTTTTACCTTATGCAAGAGTCATGGTGATCTTCACCTTTCCCTTTGTATATTTTATCCTTTGGCAAGCACATTGTGTTGGAAAGATCCTGCTATATATATCCAATTGGATGTAAGTTAGCATGAACTATTATTGTTGACATTACCCTTGAGGTAAAAGGTTGGGAGGCAACACTATAAGCCCCTATATTTCTCTGTGTCCGATTAAAACTCCATACCCATAAGTACTGCGTGAGTATTAGCAATTGTGAAAGACTAAATGATAGTTGAGTATGTGGACTTGCTGAAAAGCTCTTATATTGACTCTTTCCGATGTTACGATAAATTGCAATTGCTTCAACAACTGAGATCATAGTTTGTTAGTTCTCAATGAAGTTTCTGATTCATACTTTACATTGGGAATAGATTATTACTTGAGCATAAGAAATCATATGACAATATCCATTTATGTTGCTGTTATAAGAATGATCATGATGCCCTCATGTCCGTATTTTGTTTTATCGACACCTCTATCTCTAAACACGTGGACATATTTATCGTTATTGGCTTTCGCTTGAGGACAAGCGAGGTCTAAGCTTGGGGGAGTTGATACGTCCATTTTGCATCATGCTTTTATATCGATATTTATTGCATTATGGGCTGTTATTACACCTTATGTCACAATACTTATGCATATTCTCTCTTATTTTACAAGGTTTACATGAAGAGGGAGAATGCCGGCAGCTGGAATTCTGGGCTGGAAAAGGAGCAAATATTAGAGACCTATTCAGCACAACTCCAAAAGTCCTGAAACTTCACGGAAGTCATTTTTGGAATTAATAAACAATACTGAGTGAAGAAAGTCCCAGAGGGGGCCCACACCCTGGCCACGAGGGTGGGGGCGGGCCCTACCCCCCTGGGCGCGCCCCCTGCCTCGTGGCCCCCTGGCAGGCCTCCGGTGCCCATCTTCTGCTATATGAAGTCTTTCGTCCGCGGAAAAATCATAAGCAAGCTTTCGGGAAGAAACTCCTCCGCCACGAGGCGGAGCCTTGACGGAACCAATCTAGGGCTCCGGCAGAGCTTTTCTGCCGGGGAAACTTCCCTCCGAGAGGGGGAAATCATCGCCATCGTCATCACCAACGATCCTCTCATCGGGAGGGGGTCAATCTCCATCAACTTCTTCACCGGCACCATCTCCTCTCAAACCCTAGTTCATCTCTTGTATCCAATCTTTGTCCCAAAGCCTCAGATTGGTACGTGTGGGTTGCTAGTAGTGTTGATTACTCCTTGTAGTTGATGCTAGTTGGTTTATTTGGTGGAACATCATATGTTCAGATCCATTATGCATATTAATACCCCTCTGATTATGAACATGAACATGATTTGTGAGTAGTTACGTTTGTTCCCGAGGACATGGGAGAAGTCTTGCTATAAGTAGTCATGTGAATTTGGTATTCGTTCAATATTTTGATGAGATGTATGTTGTCTCTCCTCTAGTGGTGTTATGTGAACGTCGACTACATGACACTTCACCATTACTTGGGCCTATAGGAAGGCATTGGGAAGTAATAAGTAGATGATGGGTTGCTAGAGTGACAGAAGCTTAAACCCTAGTTTATGAGTTGCTTCGTAAGGGGCTGATTTGGATCCATATGTTTCATGCTATGGTTAGGTTTACCTTAATACTTCTTTTGTAGTTGCGGATGCTTGCAATAGGGGTTAATCATAAGTGGGATGCTTGTCCAAGTAAGGACAGCACCCATGCTCCGGTCCACTCACATACCAAATTATCAAAGTAACGAACGCGAATCATGTGAGCGTGATGAAAACTAGCTTGACGATAATTCCCATGTTTCCTCGGAAGCCTCTATATAGGAGTTTGTCCAGGCTTGTCCTTTTCTACAAAAAGGATTGGGCCATCTTGCTGCACCTTGTTTACTTTCATTACTTGTTACCTTATCACAAAACTATTTGTTACCGATAATATCAGTGCTTGCAGAGAATACCTTATTGAAAACCGCCTGTCATTTCCTTCTGCTCCTCGTTGGGTTCGACACTCTTACTTATCGAAAGGACTACGATAGATCCCCTATACTTGTGGGTCATCAGTACACTACGCCCGCTGGCGCCCTCCTGGCCTTGGTCGTCATGGCTCACGTCACGCGAGCCTCGCAAGGTGCCCCTTGCATAGATATCTCCGCTCCTCGGGAGCCAGCCTAGTGAGACTGCCCCCAGGGAGGTCTTGGTGTCGTGTGCCTCACGAGGCTTGGTCCCTCGCGAGGGTCTTGAGTTGTTGCTGCTGAAGCTATGCCGTACCGGGCTGTTGATGGACCCATGCCGCGGGCCGCATGCGGGCAAGTCTGGGCAACCCCGTTCCCAGGACGCCGACAATAACCACCCCTCAACATGCAACGAAGAATCACTCCAAAGTTCCGATCTAGCGGAGAACATAAGACGGAATTGTTTGTAGGGTACAAAACCACATCAAAGCTATTCTTTCCGATCAATCTATCCTAGAGTTCGTACTAAAATAACACAAAGCTATTCTTTCCGATCGATCTAACCAAGAGTTCGTACTAAAACAACACCAAAGCAAATTGAGATTCATAATATTCAATCCAACACAAAGAACCTCAAAGAGTGCCCCAAGATTTCTACCAGAGAAACAAAGACAAGAACGTGCATCAACCCCCTATGCGTAGATTACCCCAATGTCACCTCAGGAATCAGCGAGTTGAGTGGCAAATCATATATCAAGTGAATAAATACAATACCGCATTGTCACCACGGGTATGCAATTGCAAGACATATATCAAGTTTTCTCAAATCCATAAAAGTATTCAATCCGATAACAACGAAATCTCAAAGGGAAAAACTCAATTCATCACAACAAGATAGAGAGGGGAAAACACCATATGATCCGACTATATTAACAAAACCCGCGATACATCAAGATTGTGACATCTCAAGAACACGAGAGAGAGAGAGAGAGAGATTAAACACATAGCTACTGGTACAAACCCTCAGCCCCGAGGGTGGACTACTCCCTCCTCATCATGGTGGCCGCCGGGATGATGAAGATGGCCACCGGAGATGATTCTCCCCTCCGGCAGGGTGCCGGAACGGGTCTAGATTGGTTTTAGGTGGCTACAGAGCCTTGCGGCGGCGGAACTTCTGATCTAGGTTAACCCCGAGGGTTTTCGGAATATTTGGGAATTTATAGGGTAAAGAGGGGGTGCGGGAGGCCACCGAGGTGGGCACAACCCACCTGGGCACGCCTGGGCACCCAGGCGCGCCCTGGTGGGTTGTGTCCCCCCCCTTAGGGCACCCCTGGTGCTGCTCTAGCCCATTGGTGGTCTTCTGGTCCATAAAAAATCCAAAAAAGTTTCGCGGTGTTTGGACTCCGTTTGATATTGATTTACTGCGATGTAAAAAACAAGCAAAAAACAACAACTGGCACTGGGCACTGGGTCAATAGGTTAGTCCCAAAAAATGATATAAAGTTGCTATAAAATGATTGTAAAACATCCAAGAATGATAATATATCAGCATGAATACTTCATAAATTATAGATACGTTGGAGATGTATCAGCCATCCATAGTTTGGCAGGACAATAAAGAAACGTCGGAGTCAAAGGACATAGGGTAATCTGCCCTACCCAAGGATGACACAGAAGAAGGCATAATGGGTGGATCGGCCATATAGGAAACTACCTCAGCTCATGAGGTCATGGCAGTCATTGCAGCCTGGACTGAACCACTCCTGGCATACTTACTCTGCAGGGAGCCCCCCGAAGACCAAACCGACGCACGTCGGATCATAAGGCAGTCTAAAGCCTACAAGGTCCATGAGAGGGAGCTCTATAAGCTAAGTACCACGGGGGTCCTCCAGCGATGTATCCTTGAAGAGGAAGGGAGATCACTGCTACAAGAAATACACGCCAGCATGAGTGGGCATCACGCCGCTGCTCGGACCTTGGTCAGCAAGGCTTTCTGAGCTGGTTTTTACTGGTCGACAGCAGGGGCCGATGCAACAGCATTAGTACAGCATTTCCCAGGCTATCAAGTGTTCGCTAAACAAATCCACATGCCCCGATCACCTGGCCTTTCGCAGTCTGGGGGCTGGGTATGGTCAGCCCTCTTAAGGGGGGCTCACATAATAACAAATATTTACTTGTCATGGTGGACAAGTTTACTAAATGGATCGAGGAAAGCCAGTTACCTCGGTCGGAGCAGTCCCAGTAATCGAGTTCATCTCCAGGGTAGTACACCTTTACAATATCCCCCACAGTCTCATAACAGACAACGGGATAAAATTCACGGCCAAGGAGGTCAAAGCATGGTGCACCAACATGTGCATAAAGCTCAATTACACGTCTGTCTATCATCCATAGTCAAATGGATAGGTTGAATGCACCAATGAACTCATACTCAGTGGAACCAAACCAAGGCTAGTGTGTTCCCTTAAAAATGCAGATTGCAAATGGGTCAAATAACTAGATTCTGTCCTCTGGGGGCTCCGCACCACGCCGAATCGAACCACTGGATATACTCCATTCTTTATGGTATATGGTGTCTAGGCGGTACTTCCTTGCGACATAATCCACGACGCACCTCGCGTACACATGTACGAGGAATGGGAGGACGGGCTCGATCATCAGGATGCCTTGGACGCCTTGGAGGAGGAATGTAACATAGCTCAGACATGCTCCACAATTTACCAACTGCAGGCAAGGCGCTATCACAGTAGGGAGGTCTGCGCAAAGCAGTTTGGCGTCAGAGACCTGGTAATGAGACTCCATCCGGAGAAGCAGACTCACAAGCTCTCACCTAAATGGGATGGGTCATTCATCATCGACCAGGTTCTCATTATAGGTACCTATCAAATCCGGGATCCATAGGACGGGCGCCTAGTGAGGGAGTCCTGGACTAAGGGGTCCTCGGGCATCTGGCCTATTATCAATGGGCTGGACTGATGGGCTATGAAGACACGAAGGCCGAAGACTGTACCCGTGTCCGGATTGGACTCTCCGTGGCGTGGAAGGCAAGCTTGGCGACCAACTATGAAGATTCCTTCTTATGTAACCGACTCTATGTAACCCTAGATCCCCCCGGTGTCTATATAAACCGGAGGGAGTAGTCTGGAAAGGATATACTCATTACCATAGTCATACAGGCTAGGCTTCTAGGGTTTAGCCATTACAATCTCGTGGTAGATCAACTCTTGACTCATATTGATCAAGATCAATCAAGCAGGAAGTAGGGTTTTACCTCCATAGAGAGGGCCCGAACCTGGGTAAACATCGTGTCCCCTGTCTCCTATAACCATCGACCTTAGACGCACAGTTCAGGACCCCCTACCCGAGATCCACCGGTTTTGACACCATCATTGGTGCTTTCATTGAGAGTTACACTGTGCCGTCGACGAAAGGTTCGATGGCCCTTCAATCATCGATAGTGACGCTGTCCAAGGAGAAACCTTCCTCCCCAGACAGATTTTCGTATTCGGCGGCTTCCTACTGCGGGCCAACTCGCTTGGCCATCTGGAGCAGATCGATAGCTACGCCCCTGGCCACCAGGTCAGATTTGGAAGCTTGAACTACGTTGCGGACATCCATGGAGAGTTGATCTTCAATGGATTCGAGACCGCGGCGATCGCTCCCCCTCGCTCCGATGAACATAACTTAAATCTATCATCGGACCATATTCAGGAGATGGTTCCTATAACTGCTACGGCCTTAGATCCGGAGCAGATCGCACCATCCGAAGCCACAGAATCCACGGCATTGGAGCCGCACACAGACTCAACACTTGGGAATATCTGCGTCAACGGAATTTCGGACTCGTTTCCGGCTATGAGTTCCGAACCGCGTACGCCGATGGACACCGAGCTGGATTGGTCATCGATCTTCGAGTTCAGTGCCGCAGACGTCTTCCAACACTCGCCCTTGGGCGATGTGCTAAATTCATTAAAAACCTGTCCTTGGCAGGGGACTCACAGCCGAACTATGTCTGGTTCGAACTAGAGGCTGATGATGGAGAATTTTGTTTCCCACCCGCTACCCACTTCATAGCCACAGTCGAGGACTTAACCGACGTGCTTGCTTATGGCTCTGGAGACATCGACGGTATGGACGACAATGCCGACAAGGAGCAAGGCCAAGACCCGCCATTCACTGGACGTTGGACGGCCACCTCTTCATATGATGTGTACATGGTTGACACACCTAAAAAAGCTAGCGACGGTGACAAAGAAGATCCAGTTGCGAATAAACCTCCTGAGACACAGTCCAAGCGCCGGCACCCTAAACGCCGTTCTAAGTCACATCGCTCAAACGATAACAACACTGGCACCGGAGAAAATAGTACTCCGGACGACGCCGAAAACAATGAAGACCCTGTTGGAGCAACATCCGAACAGGAGGAACAAGACAACGGGCAAGTTAACCCTGATAAACAGGCCATGCCCAACGACCCAGATAACAATAGTGACCGTCCACTCTCCGAGGATGAGGAGAGCCTCGTCAACAAGGATATCATCATGCCTGAGGCACCCCTCGAGCAGGAGCGCTTCAAGCGCCAGCTAATAGCTACTGCAAGAAGCCTGAAGAAAAAGCAGCAGCAGCTTCAAGCTGATCAAGACCTACTCATTGACAGATGGACTGATGTCCTGGCAGCCGAAGAATATGGCCTCAAGCGTCCACCCAAGAGTTACCCAAAGTGTAGACCCCTACCTCAGTTCGATGAGGAGGCGCCGGAGCCCATACCTCATTCGCGCAATGCGGAACAACCACCACGTGGTCGGGATAGTGCGGCGGACCGACTACCCCGCGGTCGGGATAAAACGACAACTCAGGCCGAACAGCAGCCCGCCCCACCGCCTCGTAAAAACAGAGACAAAACAACTCGGGACTATACCTACGACCTTCGGCAGGACCTGGAGAGTAGAGCAGGACACACCAGATCAATCTACGGATCGCGAGGACGCTTTTCAACTCGCGATGACGGCCACCTATTTGGACATGACAAATCTAGTCACGCCCGGGCCGATAACCGCAGGCGGACTTCATCGGAGGTGCGCCACAAACGCGGCCTGATATAGAGGTGCCGCACACCCTCTTTGCATCACAGATGAAGTAATGGATCATGAATTCCTCGAGGGGTTCAAGCCCGTCAATATTGAATCATACGACGAAACAACCGATCCCGCAGTATGGATCAAGGATTTTATTCTCCACATCCATATGGCCCTCGGAGACGATCTCCACGCCATCAAATACCTCCCACTTAAACTAAAAGGGCCAGCTAGACACTGGCTAAATAGCCTGCCTGAAAATTCCATCGGCAGCTGGGAGGACTTGGAAGAAGCTTTTCTTGACAACTTCCAAGGTACTTATGTCCGGCCACCAGACGCCGATGACTTAAGCCATATAGTTCAACAACCTGGAGAATCAGCCAGAAAATTCTGGACTAGGTTCCTAACCAAAAAGAACCAGATCGTTGACTGTCCGGACGCTGAAGCCCTAGCGGCCTTCAAACACAGCATCCGTGACGAATGGCTCGCCCCCCACCTGGGCCGAGAAAAGCCGAAATCCATGGCAGCCCTCACGAAACTCATGACCCGCTTTTGCGCGGGTGAGGACAGCTGGCTGGCTCGTAGCAAAAACACAGCCAGTGAGGCAGGCCCCTTCGAGGCCAAAAACAACACCGGCAAGCTCCGGCACAATAGACACAAACGCCGAAGCAATGGCGATAACGCCGATGACACTACAGTTAACGCCGGATTCAGCGGCTCCAAGACCGGTCAGCGGAAGAAGCCCTACAAAAGGAACAGTGAGGGACCATCCAGCTTGGACCGCATACTCGACCGTCGTGCCAAATACATGGCACCCCAGACAAACAAGCCAATCATACCAACAGAGATTGTTGGGTTTTTAAACAGGCTAGCAAGTTAAATGCCGAGAACAAGGAAAAGGGATCACAAAGTGAGGACGATGACGAAGAGCCCCGGCAGCCGAACACTTGGGGGCAGAAGAAATTTCCCCCTCAAGTAAAAATGGTGAACATGATATATGCTACACACATCCCCAAAACGGAGCGCAAGCGCGCACTCAGGGACGTCTACGCGGTAGAGCCAGTCGCCCCAAAATTCAATCCGTGGTCGTCATTCCCGATCACCTTCGATCGTCGAGATCATCCAACTAGTATTCGCCATGGCGGTTCGGCCGCACTGATCCTCGACCCAATCATCGACGGATTTCACCTAACACGAGTCCTAATGCACGGTGGTAGCAGCCTCAACCTGCTCTATCAGGATACAGTGCGCAAAATGGGCATTAATCCCTCACGAATCAAACCCACAAAGACTAACTTTAAAGGAGTCATACCAGGCGTAGAGGCCCATTGTACGGGCTCAATCACGGTGGAAGTGGTCTTTGGTTCCCCGGACAACTTCCGAAGCGAAGAGTTAATCTTTGATATCGTCCCCTTCCGCAGCGGCTACCGCACACTGCTCTGACGAACCACGTTTGCTAGATTCAACGCGGTGCCACACTATGCTTATCTCAAGCTCAAGATGCCCGGTCCATGCAGCGTCGTAATAATCAATGGAAACACCGAACGCTCCCTCCGTACAGAGGAGAACACAGCCGCCCTAGCAGCAGAGGTACAAAGCGGCCTTCTCAAGCAGAACTATAATCCGGCTGCCGAGCCCCTGGACATCACTAAAAGGGTCCGGACCATACTGCAATAGGACAGCTCGGCTCGTCAAGAGCTCGATTAGCAATTCGGCCTCCGTCCTAGTCCTGATGAGGTAGCGGTATTCGTACCCCACATACATAATTAGGTACTCAAAATCCCATGGGCATCGACGGAGGCACAACTAGCTTGTAGTCCACAGTTCGGCTACACCGGTCCCGGACTCACCTGTATCTTTACTATTTCCTTTTTTTCTTTTTTTTCAGGTCTCTTTTATACAGGCCTCCTTCGATGGCCTGATTACTGGTCCTGTCAAAGGACAAGTACACCAGATTGGCACAGAGCACAGGCATACAGGGGAAGCTCTAAAGGACAATCCAACGATTACTCTACCTATTTTCAGTACCCAAATGCAGCTCTCCTTTGGTTATGGCATGTTAAATAGTCGGTTGCTTATCGCACTATTTGTATAAATGTGCTTTGACGCATTAACCCAAATATAATGGAAACAGTTCACGACCCAAGTCCAAGGGCCCCAGATACGACCTCCGCTGTCTTCCTGTTTTCCTTTGCCAGTAATTACTTATCTTCTCGCACCCGTACACTTTGGTACGTTTCATATTTGCCAGGGGCTCCTCCTCGCCCCATAATGCGGCAACAAAGTCCGAACACTTCTTACCGATAAGTTCGGCACCCCGAATTGAGCATTATATGCATTGGCTCCGAATCATGTCTTTGGTCAACAGTTGGGTTGCCCGGCTCCTGTGCTTGCTACCCTACGTTCCGCTACATCGGCTAGGGTAGTAAAGGGAGAACTACTGCGATTGTGCCCTCGTCTAAACCAGATGAGCACCTCAATAGAGAAAGCCGAAAACTGACTGTCATGATGCAGCGAGAGCCGGTCAGCTATTCGGAGGTTACAAATCGTTGGAGATTTTTTCCACATTCCGTGAAGGATCGGTACTTCCCGATCAGACGCTGACAGCACTCTGGTTCGTGTACCAGGGGCTGCGCCCATGTTTTATTATAAAACTCCCATGGCTAAGTGAGGGCGTTTAAGCCGCATAGTCCGATTGCCTGGTTCGTATAATTGGATCAAGATTGTTTAGATTCCATCCCGAACACCTCCGTACTACCTACGTGAGGGCAGAAGCCGACGACTGGCCAACCCTCAGATTCCATACAACACGGCCGCACAAGAGGAAACAATTAAAACATAACAAACATTATATTGCAAACCGGCTTTCTTTTCATCATACAAGGCAAAGACAAAACACGAATGTATTCATTCAAAAATAATGTCTTGCCCGCACTGCGCTGCTGCAAGTAGAGACCCTTCTAGGACATCTGCAAAATATTGCTCGGGTGTGCGGTGCTCCTTGCCCTCTGGCGGCCCCCTGGCCACCTCGACGGCATCCATCTTCGCCAACCACATCTTGCAACGGGCGAAGGCCATGCGGGCACCTTCGATGCAGACTAATCGCTTGACGATGTCTGCCGCAGACAGGCTTCCACCACCCGCTTCACGAGGCCAAAATAATTGCTAGGTATAGCTTTGGCTGGCCACAGCCGGATTATTAAATCCTTCATGGCCAGTTCGGCCACCCTGTGCAGCTCGACCAACTGTTTCAGTTGATCGGCAAAGGGCACCGGATGATCTAGCACAGCATACTGCGACCAGAACAACTTCTTCGTGGAATTCCCTTCTCTGGCTCGGAAGAACTCCGCAGCATCGGACACACTGCATGGTAGATCCGTAAAAGCCCCTGGGCAACTCCGAATCCGGGTTAGTAAAAGGTACTTCCTCTCTGCATACTTGCTTTGCATGTTAAAAGCCTTACCCACTGCGATCTTCTTGGCCTCCTGGATCTCCTGGTGAGCGTCCCGGGCCTCATTCCGTGCGGTCTCCGCGCTCTGGCGAGCCTTCATAAGTTCGGTCTCTTGAACCGACGACTCGCGCTCCAAGGCTTCGCACTTCTTCACCGCGTCCTGGAGCTCCTGCTGGACCTCGTTGACCCGGGACTTGAGCTTCTTACGGGCGGCTTGCTGCTGGACAGCCTTCCCCTCGGCTTTGGCCAGGGCATTTTTCAGGGCCTCGACCTCGGTCGCCGCCCCTACACATATTTTGACACTCCGGTCAATACTCACCGCTTATTCTTTCCAAATACATAGCAAGTCGTCACTCACCTTGCTTCTCCTGGAGCTGAATCTTCACCTCACCGAGCTTGTTCTCGGCCCGCTCCAAACTCTGCTTCAGTTCAGAGACTTCGGCAGCATGCGAGGCCGCGGCCAACAATGACGCTTGCTTATTCATACATATCAAGTTAGTCTCCTACAAAGGATTGATCCTCTGTCCGGCCTTCCTTTCCGAACACCGGACAGTGTCTCAGGGGCTACTGTCAACATGGGGTGTTCTCTTTCTACGTGACTTACCTCAAAACCTGTCAACAGATTGTTGCAGGCCTCGTTTAGTCCACTCTTGACGAACTGAACCTTCTTGATCACCATACCCATAAGGACACGGTGCTTGTCCACAATGGAGGCGCCTCGTAGCGCCTCCATCAGGTTATCCGGTGCCCTTGGTTGGAAAGGGGCCACCGGTGGAATGGGCGCACCCCCCTCCTTCGAAGGAAGGTGCGCGCCGGATTCCGGGGCCTTATCTGTTCCCGGAATCGTATTCGGGTGAGGGTCAAACTTGATACGTCCCTCCTCGCCAGTCTCCATGGGGATCTGCTCCCCCATGTGTCCGGCAGCAGATGTCTCACCTTGCGGCGCCTCTTGGACAGCGTCCTGCGCCCCTCCCTGGCTCGGAGCGGTCCTCCGGGACAACACTTTGGTGTCATCGGCGATGACATGCTGGCCATTTCCGCCGGATCCAACGAACCTCCAGATGAGGATCGCAGGATGCTGTCACGGGTCGGACTGCAATAGCACAATTAACCATGTCAAAACGATAAAAAGGAGAGGCCGGGTATACTGGTATACGTGAGTCATAGCACTTACGATGCGACCCGAGGTTTACTGCGGAGACATCGCTCCGGACTGCTGTCAACGTCCCACGCGGTGTTGACCGCAAGGGCGCCATTCCCCTTCTTGGGCGTTCCCGCTCCAGATTCGTGGAAGCCCCCTTTTCTTCTCAGGGGGAGGGTTCTTCTCCTCCTCCTCCTCCTCCTCCTCTTCCTCATCGTCGTCCTCAGGGATGGAGGAATGGGCTTCCTCGTCCTCGGATGTCACGTTTGAAGCACCCTTGCAACGAGGGCCACTTTTGGCCCCCTTAACCTTCTTCTTGGCCTTCTTCTCCGACGCCTTATAGGGTGCCGGCACCAGCATCTCCGCTAGACGCAGGATGACCGGTTCTTCAGGCAGCGGAGCCAGACACTGGATCCGCTTCGCCCTCTCCATCCAGTCCTGAAAAAGCAATGATAAAAGCTCAGACATCATCCTCGAAACAAACAAGTAGGGGATACGTTAACAATAACATACCTCGTTGGCGAGGTGTTTAATGTCGTGCCCATGGTCTGAATCCGTGGCCAGCGGTTTCTTGTTTCCCTTAAAGAGCAACTTCCAGGCACCTTCGTGAGTGGTTTCAAAGAGCCTCACCAGGGTTTGGTGCTTCTTCGGATTAAACTCCCATAGAGGGTGACTTCTGCACTGGCACAGGACGATCCGGCGAACTAGCATCACCTGGATTACATCGACAAGCTTGACGTTCTTAGCTATCATGCTTTGAACGCGCGTCTGCAATGCTATTAGCTCATCGTGCGAACACCAGTTCAGACTCTTCTCGACCGAGGAGGTGAGTCGCATGGGAGCGCCGGAGCGGAATTCGGCAGCTGCGGCCCAGGTGGTGCTGCGGGGTTCTGTGATGTAGAACCACTGTCTCTGCCACTCCTTTACTGTGTCCACGAAAGTGCCTTTCGGACAGGAGACGTTGGACAGCTTACTCACCATGGCTCCTCCGCACTCCGCGTGCTGGCCATCCACCACCTTCGGCTTCACGTTGAAGACTTTGAGCCACGGCCCGAAGTGGGCTTGGATGCGGAGGAAGCCCTCACACACGACGATAAACGCCGAGATGTTGATGAAGGAGTTCGGTGACATATCGTGGAAATCTATCCAGTAATAATACATCAGTCTGCGGACGAAAGGGTGGAGTGGGAACCCTAGTCCGCGGAAGAAATGAGGGATGAATACCACCCTCTCGTTGGGCTTTGGCGTGGGGACGACCTGTCCCTCGGCTGGCAAACGGTGGCCGATTTCCTTCGCCAAGTATCTGGCCGCCCGAAGCTCAGTAATGTCCTCCTCCTTGACGGAGGAGACCATCCACTTGCCGTGACCTCCGGATCCGGACATGGTTGAGTGCTAGCTCGAGTGGAAAGGAGATGAGAACTTGGGTGCTGGAGCTCGAGATTGGAAGGGCAGAGATAGAGAGAAGGCGTGGGAGAGGAAGAGGGAATCCTTATCCCCTTATAAAGGCAGTGAATATTGAACGCCTCCCCACTCGCCTTAGAACTCGCCTATTCCCAAGGGCTATAAAAATGGCACGGTTGGGATACCCATTCCCGCGTTGAGAGAATCCCACGATAAGGGGACACGATCTCTAATTTGACAAGACGTGCCAATGGCAACCGCATCTCGGGACGTGGAGCGGCGGACACAAAACGGTCCGGAATTATGACCGGTCGGACGTGATGTCATGCTACAAAAAAATTGTCAGCGGACTGGACTCGTGTAAAATTATATTCTCTCTATGGTTATGTACGGTGTGGCAGGTCCGGATACTATCATCGCGTCCGAAGACTATCTTGGAGTTCGGAAAGAAGGGAACCCGCCTTGCAATGCCGAAGACAATCTACACGCCGGACTCCTCGCCATTGAAGCCAGGTTCAGGGGCTACTGAGGGAGTCCTGGACTAAGGGGCCCTCGGGCGTCTGGGCTATTATCAATGGGTTGGACTGAGGGCTGTGAAGACATGAAGGCCGAAGACTATACCCGTGTCCGGATTGGACTCTCCTTGGCGTGGAAGGCAAGCTTGGCGACCAACTATGAAGATTCCTTCTTATGTAACCGACTCTATGTAACCCTAGATCCCCCGGGTGTCTATATAAACCGGAGGGAGTAGTCCGGAAAGGATATACTCATTACCATATTCATACAGGCTAGGCTTCTAGGGTTTAGCCATTACGATCTCGTGGTAGATCAACTCTTGTAATACTCATATTCATCAAGATCAATCAAGCAGGAAGTAGGATATTACCTCCATAGAGAGGGCCCAAACCTGGGTAAACATCGTGTCCCTGTCTCCTGTAACCATCGACCTTAGACGCACAGTTCGGGACCCCTTACCCGAGATCCGCCGGTTTTGACACCGACACCTAGAACCTAATCCTTGGAACTCCGCACAGCTTCGATGTTGCTACACCTAGTCCCGAGCACCCCCTCCCCATGTACATACCTTTCCTTCCCTTCCCTCACATTTAGCATTACTTTTTGTACCACCTTGGGGCATATTTTTTATATGTCTTCCCTTGGGGGCTAGACTTACATATACCATGTTCTTTTCAAAACGTGTGTTGATTCCATCTCTTATACACTATTGTCTTTAATTCGAAAATATGCATCAATTTCACTTAAGATTTGGCCAAGCTGGGTTGGCTGGCTCCTATGCTTTCCCCTTACATTCCCGACTATTCGGCTAGGAGGCAAAGGGAGCACCATTGTGATCGTTAATCCCGGCTCTTCTGGAGTAGTACCTCTGACAAACAAAGCCGAAAGCTAGCATTCTTAAGTTTTTAAATTTTCCGGACATGGCATAGGAATAGAATGGAGGGGGTCTTTCAAACCCCTACCAGGGGCTTTACCCCTGAGGTCACTCGTCTTCGGATAAAAGTGCTCGGCATAATAACCCGAGGAAAGGAACTGTTGGAAGAACTATTTTCCTCAGAAGATGTTTTTACATTAAATAGTAATATAACATAACTTTCTGACCCACTCTAGTCCTTTGAGCCATATAGCCAGATTGCCTTGTCCCTGAAGCATCTGGACCAATTACTTCAGCCAGTAGTAGGTGTCGGTGTCAAAACCGGCGGATCTCGGGTAGGGGGTCCCGAACTGTGCGTCTAAGGTCGATAGTAACAGGAGACAGGGGACACGATGTTTACCCAGGTTCGGGCCCTCTCTATGGAGGTAATACCCTACTTCCTGCTTGATTGATCTTGATGAATATGAGTATTACAAGAGTTGATCTACCACGAGATCGTAATGGCTAAACCCTAGAAGTCTAGCATGTATGACTATGGTAATGAGTCTGTCCTTTCTGGACTACACCCTCCGGTTTATATAGACACCCGGGGGATCTAGGGTTACATAGAGTCGGTTACTGTAACACCCATGATGCGGCTATATCTCCCACGTGTCGAGGCACGACTTAGAGACATAACCGCATTGTGGTTTTGTCGCAAGAAGGGTCATCTTCACACAATCCCATGTAATGAACAAGAATGGGATAAAGAGTTGGCTTACAATCGCCACTTCACACAATACATAAATAAATCATACATCAATCAGGGTACACACATAGGTCCGACTACGGAACCAAAATAAAAGAAGACAACCCCAAATGCTAGATCCCTGATCGTCCCAACTGGGCTCCACTACTGATCAACAGGAACGAAACAACACAACAAACAAGATCTTCATCGAGCTCCCACTTGAGCTCGGTTGCGTTACCTGCACTGGTATTGTCGGCACCTGCAACTGTTTTGGTAGAATCTGTGAGTCACGAGGACTCAGCAATCTCACACCCGCGAGATCAAGACTACTTAAGCTTATGGGTAGGATAGGGTAATGAGGTGGAGCTGCAGCAAGCACTAAGCATATATGGTGGCTAACATACACAAATAAGAGCGAGAAGAGAAGCAACGGAACGGTCGTGAAGCTAGCAATGATCAAGAAGTGATCCTGAACCCCTACTTACATCAAACATAACACAAGAACCGTGTTCACTTCCCGGACTCCGCCGAAAACAGACCATCACGGCTACACACGCGGTTGATGTATTTTAATTAAGTCAAGTGTCAAGTTCTCTACAACCGGACATTAACAAATTCGCATCTACCACATAACCGCGGGCACGGCTCTCGAAAGTTTATACCCTGCAGGGGTGTCCCAACTTAGCCCATTATAAGCTCTCACGGTCAACGAAGGATATTCCTTCTCCCGGGAAGACCCGATCAGTCTCGGAATCCCGGTTACAAGACATTTCGACAATGGTAAAACAAGTCCAGCAAGACCACCCGAATGTGCCGACAAATCCCGATAGGAGCTGCACATATCTCGTTCTCAGGGCACACCGGATCAGCAGTCCGTGCAACTAAAACCAGGCCTCAAGTTTCCCCGAGGTGGCGCTACAAAGGGCTCTAGTTTGGACCAACACTCAGAGGAGCACTGGCCCGGGGGGGGGGGTTAAAATAAAGATGACCCCTGAGTCTGCAGAACCCAAGGGAAAAAGGCTTAGGTAGGAAAATGGTAAAACCAAGGTTGGGCCTTGCTGGAGGAGTTTTATTCAAAGCGAACTGTCAAGGGGGTCCCATAAATCACCCAACCGCGTAAGGAATGCAAAATCAACGAACATAACACTGGTATGACGGAAACTAGGGCGGCATGAGTGGAACAAAACACCAGGCATAAGGCCGAGCCTTCCACCCTTTACCAAGTATATAGATGCATTAATTAAGATAAGAGATATTGTATTATCCCAACATAAACATGTTCCAACATGGAGCAATCTTCAACTTCACCTGCAACTAACACGCTATAAGAGGGGCTGAGCAAAAGCGGTAAAATAGCCAAACAACAGTTTGCTAGGAAGGGTGAAAAAAGGTTAGAGGTTCATGGCAATATGGGAGGCATGATATAACAAGTGGTAGGTAGCGCGGCATAGCAATAGAGCAAACAACTAGCAAGCAAAGATAGAAGTGATTTCGAGGGTATGGTCATCTTGCCTGAAATCCCGCAAGGAAGAAGAACGAGTCCATGAAGAAGACAAACGGACGTAGTCGAACAAATCCTCACAACTCCAGAACAAAACCGAAGCTAACGGGAGAAGCAAACCGGAAAGAAACAAACAACATAGTAAACAACCATCACAGAAACATGACATGATGCACAAACAAGTATGATGCATGTCCGGTTTAAATGAGGCATGGCATGGCAAAATGCAACAAACAACACTACAAATTAAGTGGAGCTCAATATGCAACGAGTTGCATATTGACGAAACACCACATCAATTATTTAGTTCTCTCTCGGTTATGTACCCAACAATATTAAATGTTGATTAACATGGCAAGAGCTGAAGCATAAGTAAACTAACTATTTAGGCAAGTTTAAATGAGGCCGGAACAACAAACAACAATTCCGGAAAATCCCCATATGCATAAATAGCAATTTAAAGGAAACAACCATAAGAAACATTTTTAAATGTTGTTATCATGATGCGGATGACAATGCAAGTTTTTATGCAATTTAATGAAAATATTGACATGAGCATGTTATGAAGCATTTGTCACCGTGGTGGAAGAAAGGGGTGCCACGGCAACGAATCCGAAAATGATGCCACAGCAACATATCGGTTCCGGTAGCTCATGGAGACACCGGTGCAAAAGGAAGCGTGCCGTGAGCGTGTCATGCAAGATGGTGGGGTGATCCCGGCAACCGGGTTCCCATGGGTCGATGCCATGGCAACGGGAACATGCAAGAAACACGTCAGGCACGTTGCAAACGCGAGCATTTCATGCAACATATGCATTCGTCCACGGGCGGTCGTTCTCGGCGGTATACCTTCGAAGCATACGTTTCAGGGAGGACGGTTCGAAGTGGAGGTAGTTGTTCACGGGTCGTCGTGGGAAGTAGTGGCACATGTGGAGGCATAGTGGAAGTAGTTGTACATGGTAGCGACGGTAGTTGAACTTGACGAACCGGAGGGTACACTTAAGTCGTCGTGGGAACTTGATGAATCCGAGGTCTTCGGGGTCGACGTTAGTTGTACGTTTCATAGTGGAACTTGACGGATCCGAGGGCTCCGGCGTAGTGGTACACGCCCGTAGATGAACTTGACGGGTCGTCGTCATCCTGGAACTTGGCGTTCGGTGCAGTGGTCGTTCGGGCGCCGTATGTCGTGGTGCTTGGCGGTCTTGATGATTCCAAGGGTCTCAGTGGAGGCCATGGCACTCCCTAATGGCACCGAGGTGGTCTAGCAGCAGCAGCAAGGGCGTCGGGGAGGTGATGGCCGCGGCAGAGGACGAAGCAGAGGAGCAGCAGTGCGAGGTCGGGCTTGCGGGAGGGTGGAGCGACGGGAACAGCAGTGGACGAGGCGGAGGCGTCGCGTGGAGGAGAGTCGATGGGGCGGCACTCGCCGGAGTCGGGGCCGAAGGGGACGGATCGAGGGGCTCCTCCCCTGGCGACGGAGCTGACGAGGCGGTGGCGCCGGGTAGACGAGGAGGCGGCCGAGGAGGTCCTGGCACGGTGGCGAGCTTGAGGTGGCTGACGACGAAGAGGTGCAGGCGCGAGAAGGAGGCGGAGCAGAGGAGGGCAGCAGCGGCGCGCTTGCTGGACGGAGTAGGGGCGGCGGAGTGGAGCAGAGCAGCAGCTTAGAAGCCCGCCGCGGCTGGAGATGGTAGTGGTGCGGGAAGCCGGGCGCGACGCTATGGGGAGGCGACAACGCGGAGGAGGGGAGGCTGCAGGGGCAGCGCTGGTCGTCGAGGCACTACTAGAAAAAGGCTTACTAGTGACGCACCAGTTTTGCCTACTAATGGCGCACTACTGGTGCGCCACTAGCACCACGCCACTAGTATTTTTTACTAATGGCGCACCGCTGGTGCGCCATTAGTATCTGGTATTCTAATGGCGCACCAGGCAGTGCGCCATTAGTATAGGCCATGGTGCGCCATTAGTATTCTATTAGGAGGGGAGGTCGAGTGGCGCGGCACCAGGGGCGGCGAGGAAGAGGTCGGGCGCGGGGTTCTCACGGTGGAGGCGGTGAGGGGATCGGGCGCAGGGAACTTCTCTTCCTGGCTCGATGCGTGTGGGAGATCGAGAGGGTGAGGAGGAGATCGACCGGAGGGAGATGGGGATCGGGGTCCTGGCGGCGCTGGAGGGAGATGGGATCGAGAGAAGGGAGGCTAGGGTTAGCGAGGGAGAGAGGCTGGGCTGGGCCTAACGGGTTGTCTCTCTCCTCTCTCTCTCTCTCTCATACTTTCTTTAACAGAAAAGAAATAGAGAGAAGAAAAGAAAGAGAGGGGTTAGGGAAAGATTTTTTCGCATGGGGGTAATTTTCCCGGGCTCATAAAAAATGGGCTTGATCCAGGAAAAATTGAAGTGGCCTGATTGAAAGATATAAATTCAAATGCATTTGAATTTAATTCAAATGATTTGAATAGGAAGTGAGGGTTGGGAAGGTCCAAAAATGTTCGGATTTTTGGTGGAGCTCCGGAAAGTGAAGAAAGAATTTAGGGCAAAGTTTGGAGACCCAACTTGAAGCAGAAAAGGCACGGAATTATTATGCAAGTGTGTTATGGTTGATTCCAAAGTTAAATGAATATTTTAATATAGCTCCCTAATAATATTGGGAGATTTTATATGTTATAAAGAGAAATCACCATGTGCATTTCCCTCGATTTAAATGGATCAAAGATCCATGCAATTTACTTGGTTGAGTTTTTAAAAATTAATGACATGATGGCATGATGAAATGACGCAAAGAAAAAATAAAAGAGCAAGCACAAAAGAAACACACGGTGATCACGAAAATATGGAAGTCTTCTGAAGCGTTGGTCTTGGGGCGTTACAGTTACATAGAAAGGAATCTTCATAGTTGATCGCCAAGCTTGCCTTCCATGCCAAGGAGAGTCCTATCCGGACCCGGGTACAGTCTTCGACCTTCGTGTCTTCACAGCCCATCAGTCCGGCCCATGGGTAACAGGCCGGACGCCCGAGGACCCCTTAGTCCAGGACTCCCTCAGTAGCCCCTAAACCTGGCTTCAATGACGAGGAGTCCGGCGCGCAGATTGTCTTCGGCATTGCAAGGCGGGTTCCCTTCTTTCCGAACTCCAAGATAATCTTCGGATGTAGTGATTGCATCCGGACCTATACACAACTGCAAAGAATATAATATTCGACAAGTCCCATCCGCTGACAATTTTTTAGCAGCATGACGTCACGCCTGCCCGGCCATTATTTTCGAACAGTTGGCTAGCCTGTCGTCCCACGTTTTGAGACGCGGTTTTATTGGCACGTCTTATCCAAGCGGAGATCGTGCCCCCCTTTTTTAAGGGATTCTCATCAACCCGGACGTGGCTCATCAAACCGTCACTCGGGTACAACTCCCTGGGAATAGGCAAGTTTTGAGACCGAGGAGGAGACGTTCGATATTCACTGTCTTTATATAGGGGTACAGTCCCGTCTTTTTTTTCATGCTTGCTTCTTCCTCAACCCTTGCTACCTCGAGTTCCAACACCCGGGTTTCAATCGCCACAAGCTCCAATCATGTCCGAATCCAACCGTCAAGGCCGGTGGGTGGCTTCTTCTGTCACAGAGGAGGATATTGCAAAGCTTCGGGCGGCGAGGTATCTGAGCGCAGAAATCCTTCATCGGCTTCCTGGCAAGGGGCAGGTTATCCCCACCCCCAGATCTGGAGAGAGGGTCGTGTTCATGTCCCACTTCCTCCGCGGGCTAGGGTTTGTGCTTAACCCCTTCGTCCGAGGGCTCATGTTCTATTATGGGCTAGATTTTCACGATCTGACCCCGGACTCTATTCTTTGTATCTCGGCGTTTATCGTCACATGCGAAGCCTTCCTCCGAACTCCTCCGCACTTCGGCTTGTGGCTTAAGACCTTTAACGTGAAGCCGCAAGTGATAGAGGGGGAGTAGGCAGAGTGCGGTGGTGCCACAGTGAGCAAGCTTGCTAGCACAGCTTGGCTAAAAGGATCCTTTGCCGAATCTTCCGACTTATGGCAACAGGGGTGTTCTATATCACCGAGCCTCGTGGCTCCAAGTGGGCAGCTGCGCCTGCGTTCCGACCCGGCCCCCCAATTCAGCTTGCTTCATGGGTCAATAAGGGGTTGGACTGGGGATCAGTTGATGAAGTGCGGACTCTGCAGAGTCGCATCCGAAGCCTTGCCGAGAAGGGAATCGATCTTGTTAACGTTGTTCAAGTAATGCTAGTCCGCTGGACCCTGCCGTGCCAGCGACGGCCTCTCCGCATGTGGGAATTTAATCCAGAAGGGCCGCGGACTCTTCAGCACTTGTTCGGCACTACGCATGAAGGAATGTGGAGATTGTTTTTTGGGAAACGAAAGCAAAGGCCGGACACCACCGAAGATATCGGCCTTGACTGTAACCATCCGGACACCTTAGTAAGTATTCAATTTCCGAACACCTTTATTCAAGCAACCGATAATAACATACTGAGCAAACCATCCATTTCCAGGGCTGGATAAAGAAAGTGGAACGAATCAGGTGTCCGGCCCCCCTTCCGGAAGACACAGCGGATGCCAAGCTGACGAGGATGCTGGCCCCGACACCATGCCAGGTGCCTACGAAGGAGGGCGAGAACAGGGAGACCAGAGGTGACCTTCGTTCCGGAGATAGACTAGACACCGTGTTTGGGGAAACCGAAACTCCTTTGCCCGAAGGCAAAGGTGAGGGAGCAGCGAACATCCCTTCTTCCCATGGCAGGAAGAGGATCGCCTCCGAAAATCGGGAGGGGAAGTCTCCCAAGAGAGGCAAAATGCCATCGTCGGGCGGCTCGGGCCCGGCAAGCGACGTCGCCGTACACCTCCATGATGGGGACAGGCCTCCGGTCAAATCGTAAGTGAAGCAGGGTGCTTTAGACATACCCCACTCCTTTCATGTTACTGAAGTAACATTTAATATGTGTACCTCCTCGCAGTTCGATGCCCAGCGTTCCTCAACTATCCTCTTCCTCGGGAGATCTTCTTCCGGAGATGATGGAGAGTGATATGCCTTCTCCGGCCTCCTAGCCCAACAGGGCGGACGACTTTGAAGTGTCGTCCCGGAGGGTTTCTCCCGACCGGCAAGCAGTGCGGGGGGCGAAGAAGACATTGCCCGAAGGTGGTGTCTCTGTCGCGCAGGGTTCGGGGGTCAAGAATGACGGCCCCGGACTATCCGGTTTACAGCCGGAGGTGACACTGGAGACGAGTAAACAGATTCCCTCAAAGGAAGGTCGTACTCCCGTGGCGGCTTCCAAAGATCCAGGAGCGCCGGACATGTTGACGGACATGCTACGACAAGCGTCCGTCTCAGAGGAACACCATGCCTTGATGGGTACAGTGGTCGAGAAGGTCCTGTCTGCGAACAACGGATTGAATGAAGCCTTCATGAGTCTGCTAAAGGGCTTCGAGGTTTGTGATGTAATGTTTTCAACTATGTTTTATTTGCAAAGATGCACCTGTGTATAGGTAGTAGCCCCTGAGACTCGAGTTGGCTTCCGCTGCGAAGTGAACGGAGGATCGTAAAATATTACTCAAGGACTAATCTGATTAGCTTGAACACAGGCTGCTTCCCCCTTGGTTACTTCCCAGACTATGGATATTGCCGAGCTGTAGCGGAAGCTTGATGTAGCAGGGGATGACATTGCGTTAATCAATATGTGTCTTGACGAGTCGCAAGGTATGTATCCGGGGTAATCCCTTCACATATTTTTTTTGTGATATAAGCATGATGCTAAAAGTTATATACTGGAATATGCATGGCTGCAGATGGTGCTGCCGCCGTTGAAATTCTTAGAGCGGAGCTGGCCCGGGCCAAGGAGTAGGCCCGGTGTAGGAATGCGGCTGCCGAAAAGGCATCGGCTGAGTTAAAAGCCGAACAAGCTGCACGGCGCCAAGACGAGGAAAAGACCACGATGGCGCTCGAACTAAAAAATGCTACTGGCCGCTGCGAACTTCTGGAGAAGGAGAATGAAGCCAAAACGGCTAAACTGGACAAGGCCTTACAAGAGGCGAGAGCAGCGCGGTCTAAATCCAGAGCGGCCTGTGAGGAGATCCAGCAAGCTAGGGAGATTGCGGCTGGTAAGCCCTTTTTTCTATAGGCTAAGTTCGGTGATCCGAACTATGCTCAGCTTAACCAAGTGTGGAGTTCTCCGGACGCATTTTTAGACTTACCGAAGAGTTCTTCCGATGCGGCGCGGTATTACCAAGCGCGAGAGGGGTATGCAATGGAGAAGCTTTTCTGGTCACAATTTGGCGCATCAAAGCGCCCTCTGTTGCTGAATGAACAAATGTCCCAATGGGCCGAGCTTCATAGGATGTCCGGCGCTGCCATGAAGAACGTCATAATCCGGTTGTGGCCAACTGAGCCTGTGCCGAATAGCTACTTCGGTTTGGTGCAAAGGCTTGTTGACGCGGTGCCGCGCATCGACGCAGTGAAGCGGTCGGCATGCATTGAGGGTGCACGGATGGCCTTTGCCCGAGTCAAGACATTCTGGGGAAAGATGAAGGCCATCGATGTTGCGGCGAAGAGTCCACCCAAGGGCAAGGACCGTCCTGAACCGGAGCATTATTTTGAAGACGTCCTGGAGGCCGCCCGCTTGATAGAGGGTCAGTGCTCGAAAGACATAATGGTCGAGTGAGGTGTATGAGAATTGTAAAAGACAACTTTATAGTTAATCTATTTTTATGTTTTGCTCGAAAGCTTGTGTTCCTTCTGTGCGGCCGTTTTAATATAGTCTGAAAGTTTTCCAGTCGTCGGCTTCAGCCCCCTCGTAGGAAGTACGGGGGTGTTCGGAAAAGCATTTAATCACTCTTGATCCAACGTCTTGGTCCATGAAGGAGGTGATAATGCGTTGAACCAGGCAATCAAACTATAGGGCGTTAACACTTTCACTTAGCCATAGGAGTTTTATGGTGGATCTACGACATAGCCCCTGGTATGTACGCGGCGTATTATAATATGATGCTTTACATATTTGATCTGAAAAAGATCCCTCGTGTTACACGGAGAATCGCTAAAGATTCCAATAAGTCGTCAAGTGGTTGACCAGCTCTTGCCGCATCATGACAGTCAGTTTTCGGCTTTCTCTACTGAGATACTTGATTGGATGAACCGGAAGCACAATCGCAGTAGTTCTCCCTTTGCTACCCTAGCCGATGGAGCGGAACATAGGGTAGCAAGCACAGGAGCCGGTCAACCCAACTATTGACCCAAGACAATGATTCGGAACTGAAGCATATAAGGCCAAACTTGCGACGCAGAAGTACGCTATAAAGCTGTTCGGACTTTGTTGGTGACTCATTTGTTCCCATACCGAGCCCCTGGCCGGTTATGCCGAGGTATATCTGTGAAACAATCCTAGGAGCCATATTCATTGGTGAAAAGACACGAATGATTAATTCGGATAATGTTTACTGGGACCTGAGTGATATGCCCATTATTACTTTATATATAAAGACCACAACCCCGGCTGTTTGACATGCCCAGGGTAGAAGGCGGAGGAAAAAAGGCATATTACAGGCTCGAAATAAAGAGTGCGGTCTACAAAAAGTTATTTTGGACCTCCTGTCGCACGTCTACGCCGCCTGTCCTCGGGGAGGGGGATCCTTGACGGACGTAGCCCCTTAGGTGAGTGTACGGATCCGAACTCCGATAGAGTCAGTTTTAGATGTTTGTCCTTTTCGTCACCTGCTTTTAAGAGATAATAAAGAAAGGAATAAAAAGAAAATAGATGGAAAATGTTAAGGGAATGCTTGCAGGCTTGTTCGTATTGTGCATCCGCCAATGCCCATGGTATCTTGAGTGCGTAGCGATGTATGCGAGGTACAAGTTTTACAGGTATGCGTGGTGGGCTGCGGAAGCTGGACTGCTATTTCTGCTCCGGGAGTGGTCGATCTTCGGGTGGAAATTGCTTCTGACCCCCGGTATTTCGTTGGTGAACCTCTCCATCGTCCCTGTCGCCTGGCGGCCTCCTCCCCTTGTGTTCGGCGTTGAGCTTGCCGGCCTGCTTAAAGACCCAGCAGTTTCTGTTGGTATGATTAGCTGGTTTATCGGGGTGGCCGTGAATCTGGCACGGTCGGTCCAATATCCTGTTTAGGTTGGATGGGTCGTCTCGGTTCGCCTTGAATGGCTTCTTCCGTTGACCGGGCTTGGGATTGCTGAATCCGGCGTTGGCCGCTGTGTCGCATGATCTTTCATTATCATTGCGACTGTTGTATTTGCTTCGTCGTGGCTTGCCGTTGCCATCTCGGATTTCGAAAGTGCCCGGGTCGCTGGCACTGTTGCTTCTACGAGCGAGACAACTGTCTTCTCCCACGCAAAAGTGGGTCATTAGAGCAGTAAGGGCTGTCATGGATTTAGGTCCTTCTTTAGGCCAGCTGTAAGGGAGTAGAGCGTGCAAGCCATTCGTCTCGGACGCTGTGTCTGAAGGCCACAAGGGCTTCCGCGTCCGGACAGTCGACGATTTGGTTCTTTTTGACTAAGAACCGAGTCCAGAGCTTCCTGGCTGATTCTCCAGGCTACTGGACAATGTGACTTAGGTCATCGGCATCCGGTGGCCGGACATATGTTCCTTGGAAGTTGTCAAGGAAGGCTTCTTCCAAGTCCTCCCAGCTGCCTATGGAATTTTCAGGCAGGCTATTTAACTAGTGCCGAGCTGGCCCTTTTAGCTTTAGTGGGAGGTATTTAATGGCGTGGAGGTCGTCTCCACAGGCCATATGGATGTGGAGAATAAAATCTTCTATCCATACCGCGGGATCAGTTGTTCCGTCGTATGATTCAATATTGACGGGTTTGAATCCTTCGGGGAATTCATGATCCATTACTTCATCAGTGAAGCAAAGAGGGTGTGTGGCGCCTCTATGTTGGGCCACACTGCGACGTAACTCCGAAGGAGTCCATTTGCGGTTTTCGGCTCGGGCGTGGCTAGGTTTGTCACGTCCGAATAGGTAGCCATCGTCGCGTGTCGAGGCATGCCCTCGCGATCCGTAGATCGATCTTGCGTGTTTTGCTCTACTGTCCAAGTCCCGTCGAAGGTCGTATGTACAACCACGAGCTGTGTTATTCTTGCCTTTACGGCGGGGTGGGGAGGTCTGGTGTTCGGCTTGAGTTGCCTCTTTATCCCGACCGAGTTGTCGTCGACCTGCCGCATTGTGTGATGATGGTACGGGCTCCAACGCCTCGTCATCGAAGTGAGGTAGCAATCTATATGCCAGGTAGCTTTTGGCTGGGCCACTAAGGCCGTATTCTTCGGCGGCCAGGACTTCGGTCCATCTATCGTTGAGCAGGTCTTGGTCAGCTTGAAGCTGCTATTGCTTCTTTTTCAGGCTCCTTGCAGTAGCTATTAGCCTGCGCTTGAAGCGCTCCTGCTCGAGGGGTTCTTCGGGTACGATGAAGTCTTCGTCGCCGAGGCTTACCTCATCTTCGGAGAGCGGAAGGTAATTGTCGTCCTCTGAATTGTCACTGGGCAGGGCCTATTCATCGGGGCTGGCTTGCCCGTTTTCTTGTTCCTCCTGTTCGGATCTTGCTCCAACAGGGTCTTCATTGTTTTCGGTGTCGTCCGGAGTACTATTTTCTCCGGTGCCAGTGTTGCTGTCTTTTGAGCGACGTCACTTAGAACGGCGTTTAGGGCGCCAGCGCTTGGACTGTGTCTCAGGAGGTTTATTCTCAACTGGATCTTCTTTGTCATCATCGCTAGCTTTTTTCGGTGTATCAACCATGTACACATCGTACGAAGAGGTGGCCGTCCAACGTCCAGTGAATGGAGGGTCTTGGCCTTGCTCCTTGTCGGCATCGTCGTCCATACTGTCGATGTCTTCGGAGCCATAATCAAGCGTGTCGATTAAGTCCTCGACAGTGGCTATGAAGTGGGTGGCGGGTGGGAAGCGAAATTCTCCATCATCAGCCTCTAGATCGAACCTGACATAGTTCGGCTGTGAGTCCCCCGCCAAGGACAGGTTCTTTAATGAATTTAGCACATCGCCCAAGGGCGAGTGTTGGAAGATGTCTGCAGCGCTGAACTCGAAGATCGATAACCGATCCAGCTCGGTGTCCGCAGGCGTACGTGGTTCAAAACTTATAGCCGGAAACGAGTCCGGAATTCCGTTGACGCAGATGTTGCAAGGTGTTGAGCCTACGTGCGGCTCCAACACCGCGGACTCTGTGGCCTCGGATGGCGTGATGTGCTCTGGATCTAAGGCCGTAGTAGTTACAGGAACCATCTCCTGAATGTGGTCCGATGACTGATTTAAGTCATGTTCATCGGAGCGAGGGGGAGCGATCACCGCGGTCTCAAATCCGTTGAAGATCAAGTATCCACGGATATCCGCGACATAGTTCAAGCTTCCAAATCTGACCTGGTGGCCAGGGGCATAGCTATCGATCTGCTCCAGATGGCCAAGCGAGTTGGCCCACAGTACGAAACCGCCGAATACGAAGATCTGTCCGGGGAGGAAGGTTTCTCCTTGGACAGCATCACTATCGACGATGCTAGGGGCCATCGAACCTTTCGTCGACAGCACATCAGAACTCTCAATGAAAGCACCAATGTCGGTGTCAAAACCGGCGAATCTCGGGTAAGGGGTCCCGAACTGTGCGTCTAAGGTCGATGGTAACAGGAGACAGGGGACACAATGTTTACCTAGGTTCGGGCCCTCTCTATGGAGGTAATACCCTACTTCCTTCTTGATTGATCTTGTTGAATATGAGTATTACAACAGTTGATCTACCACGAGATCGCAATGGCTAAACCCTAGAAGTCTAGCATGTATGACTATGGTAATGAGTCTGTCCTTTCCGGACTACACCCTCCGGTTTATATAGACACCCAGGGGATCTAGGGTTACATAGAGTCGGTTACATAGAAAGGAATCTTGATAGTTGATCGCCATGCTTGCCTTCCACGCCAAGGAGAGTCCTATCCGGACCCGGGTACAGTCTTCGTCCTTCGTGTCTTCACAGCCCATCAGTCCGGCCCATGGGTAACAGGCCGGACACCCGAGGACCCCTTAGTCCAGGACTCCCTCAGTAGGTGACACTCCTCACCCACTGGACGAGGAGGTAGAAGCCGATGGCTGGTTGACAAAGTTCGACTGTGCAGACTGATTAATGACATAAAGTACTTCAATGCATAGAGTCATACACAAATATTCAATTACACTTGATTTTGCCCATCTATCAAGGTATCTAAGGCATAGTCTTTCTGACGCCCCCGATTCAATCGTACACTAATCATGCACGCAAACGTGTACGATCAAGATCAAGGACTCATGGGAAGATATCACAACACAACTCTAAAACATGAATAAGTCATACAAGCATCATAATACAAGCCAGGGGCCTCAAGGGCTCGAATACAAGTGCTCGATCATAGACGAGTCAACGGAAGCAACAATATCTGAGTACAGACATAAGTTAAACAAGTTTGCCTTAAGAAGGCTAGCACAAACTGGGATACAGATCGAAAGAGGCGCAGGCCTCCTACCTGGGATCCTCCTAACTACTCCTGGTCGTCATCAGCGGCCTGCACGTAGTAGTAGGCACCTCCGGTGTAGTAGGAGTCGTCGTCGACGGTGGCGTCTGTCTCCTGGGCTCCAACATCTGGTTGCGTCAATCAGGTAGAATGGAAAGGGGGAAAAGAGGGAGAAAAGCAACCGTGAGTACTCATCCAAAGTACTCGCAAGCAAGGAGCTACACTACATATGCATGGGTATATGTGTAAAGGGCCATATCGGTGGACTGAACTGCGGAATGCCAAAATAAGAGGGGGATAGCTAGTCCTGTCGAAGACTACGCTTCTGGCCACCCCCATCTTGCAGCATGTAGAAGAGAGTAGATGGTAAGTTCACCAAGTAGCATCGCATAGCATAATCCTACTCGGCGATCCCCTCCTCGTCGCCCTGTTAGAGAGCGATCACCGGGTTATATCTGGCACTTGGAAGGGTGTGTTTTATTAAGTATCCAGTTCTAGTTGTCATAAGGTCAAGGTACAACGTCGGGTCGTCCTTTTACCGAGGGACACGGCTATTCGAATAGATAAACTTCCCTGCAGGGGTGCACCACATAACCCAACACGCTCGATCCCATTTGGCCAGACACACTTTCCTGGGTCATGCCCGGCCTCAGAAGATCAACACGTCATAGCCCCACCTAGGCACAACAGAGAGGTCAGCACGCCGGTCTAAATCCTATGGCGCAGGGGTCTGGGCCCATCGCCCATTGCACACCTGCACGTTGCGAGGGCGGCCGGAAGCAGACCTAGCCTAGCATGCGTTCCAGTCCAATCCGGCACGTGCCGCTCCGTCGCTGACATCACGAAGGCTTCGGCTGATACCACGACGTCGAGTGCCCATAACTGTTCCCGTGTAGTTGGTTAGTGCGTATAGACCAAATGGCCAGACTCAGATCAAATACCAAGATCTCGTTAAGCATGTTAAGTATCCGCGAACGCCGACCAGGGCCAGGCCCACCTCTCTCCTAGGTGGTCTCAACCTGCCCTGTCGCTCCGCCACAAAGTAATAGTCGGGGCCGTCAGGAACCCAGGCCCACCTCTACCGGGATGGAGCCATCTGTCCTGTCAGCCCCCTCATCAGAATCACTTGCGGGTACTCAACGAGCTGACCCGACTTTAGTCACCACATGTGTCATGCATATAAAGTATATAGTATATACCCGTGATCACCTCCCGAGTGATCACGGCCCAATAGTATAGCATGGCAGACGGACAAGAATGTAGGGCCACCGATGGAATACTAGCAATCTATACTAAGCATGTAGGATTGCAGGAAAAGGTAACAACAGTAGTAGCAAGGACAGGCTATGCATCAGGATAGGATTAATGGAAAGCAGTAACATGCTACACTACTCTGATGCAAGCAGTATAGAGAAGAATAGGCGATATCTGGTGATCAAGGGGGGGGCTTGCCTGGTTGCTCTGGCAAGAAGGAGGGGTCGTCAACAGTGTAGTCGGTCGGGGCACCAGCAGCGGTGTCGGTCTCGTAGTCTACCAGAGAGAAGAGGGGGAAGAAACGATGAATACAATGCAAACAGATGCATGACATGACAAAGCGTGATGCTAGGTGTGCCCAAACGCGGTAGTAGGTGATACCGGCGAAGGGGGAAACATCTGGGAAAGTATCCCCGGTGTTTCGCGTTTTCGGACAGATGAATCGGAGGGGGAAAGTTGCGTGTTCATTATGCTAGGGTTGTGTGGCGGACGAACGGGCTGCGTATCAGGATTCGTCTCGTCGTTCTGAGCAACTTTCATGTACAAAGTTTTTTCATCTGAGCTACGGTTTATTTTATATGATTTTCTAAAGTCTTAAATCATTTTTAGAATTTATTTAATTATTTTTAATTCGACATTATCCAGAATAGTGCATGCTGATGTCGTCATGACGTCAGCATGACGTCAGCAGTCAACAGAGGTGTTTACTGGTCAACCTGACGTGTGGGTCCAGTGGGACCACCTGCCATACTCTGTTTAGGTTAATTAGGGTTCAGCGAAACTAATTACTGTTTAATTAAACTAACAAGTTAATCAGATTAATTAAATAGGATTATTTAAATTAATTAAATAATTAATTAATATTTTATTTAGTATTTATCTTTTTTAAATCTTTTTTATATATATTTATTTATTTTCTTAAATCGTTCTGGGGCTGGGCCCCACATGTCTGTGGCCCAGAGGGGCCATAGCGGTTCGGGCGGTAGCGGGTGCGGGCGCACCCGAGCGAGCGCTCGCCCGCAGGTCGGGATGAGGCCAGCGAGGCCGGGCGGTCACCGGAGGGGGACGCCGGCGGGATAGCAGCAGGGCGGCGCCGGAGTGGGGCCGCGGGCCAGAGGGGGAGTGGTCGTGGCCGAGCCAGACGGCCGGGACGAGGCACGGGCTCCAGGGCACGGGGGAGGTCGACGCGGCCGCGGGTCGAGCTCGCGTCCATGGTGGATGGTGGGCGAGATGGCGCAGAGAGGAGGAGGTCGTGGGTGCGGTGAGCGCGGTCGCGGGCGCGACCAAGGGCGGTGGTCAGAGGCATGCGCCGGTGCGGTGAGCACGTTCGGTGCCCGGTCGGCGAGTGTGCACGGCGACGGAGGGGAAGAGGAGGAGGGGGAAGGCCCGGGGCCTCACCGGGGTTCGCAGGGTCAAGGGCAGCGGTGCTCGAGGTGGGGGGACGGGGATGACGTGGGCGGCGTGGAGGCAGGCCGGCGAGGTAGCGGGCGATCCGATGGCGGCGGCGTCGAGCGGCTACGGGGTGGGGGCGCCGAGCGCTGGGCGCCAGCCGGGAGGAGGTGAGGACGGGGCGGCGCTGGTGTGGCGGTGGAGCGCCGGTGTGAGGCGGGGCGGTCCGGCAATGGTGTCGGGGGCGAGCGGCGTGGGCCTCCTGATCCAATCGGGGGAGGGGAACCGAGCGAGTGGGGGAGAGTGGTGGAGATCGTGCGGGAAGGGGTAAAGTGGACCGGGTGGTGCTAGGGTTTCGGCCTCGGGGGGGTTAGTAGGCAAGTGGGGTTGGGCCGGCCGACTGGGCTGAGGCCCAGGTGGGGAGGGGGGTTCCTCTATTCCTTTTTTTTGTTTTCTCTTGATTTGCTTTTCCTTTTCTATTTTTCTTTTATTTCTTTACTGTTTTCATTTATAGTTTCTATTATTTTAGTTTTATAAAATACCAAGTTAGCACCTAAATTAGCATTACTAATTAGGCCACTGCCATAATTATTTTGGCACACTACTAATTTAGTTATATTATTATAACTTTATAAAAGGCATTAAATTAATTGTTTTGCCCTAAGCTTTGGTTATTTTAGTGAATTTAAATATTATAAGAAATGTTGGTTTCTCCACCATTATTACTCATGAATTATTCGGCAACACCCCAACATTTTAGTTTTAATATTTGAAAATATTTTATTGTTTGCTTGATTTTGAATTTGAATTCGAACCGGTTTCGAACTAACGCGAGATTAGCAACAGTAATCGAGGTGACGTGGCATCATTAACGTGGAATTACTTGATTATCCGGGCGTCACAGTCTTTCTACGAAAAGCGAGCACCGGCCATAACATTTCTGTACATAAGACTTGTGAGTATTTCCTTCCCTTCGGGCCCCATAGGCCCTACCTCAGTCGGATGTGCGGTGTCTGTGCCGGTGTATCGAGTCTTCACCCTGGCCCACGCCTCCCTCTCCCCTTCGTGGCAAGCCGATATCTTCCAGGCTTTAATCTAGCGCCAAGCTCCCTTAAGACGCTCGGCAAGGAACCATATCATCTGGCACATGCTGGTCCTCAGGCCATAACACCTTAAACACTCCCTTCATTGCCTTTCGAGCATCTTCATGCACCCGACCAGATGAGTCATGGCATCCTCGGGTAACTGCTCGGTAGCCTTTAGGGGCTGTTTGGCTAAGGAAACTGCCAATAAAATGCACGTTAGCCCAACAATTACATTTTCTTATCTGACCATCTTAAAATGGACACGGAAGATTACCAAAAATTTCTTGACTTGACTACCGCTGTTTTGCTTGGGCAGCGGCAAGTTGGGCTTTGAGATTATCAATTTCTTGAGCCTGTTGAGCATTTTCAGCTCTAAGTGCGTTTGTGTTTTCCCTTCTTTGGGTCAACACATGATGTCCAGCTTGCCGCTGCGATTCCACATAATTCAACTCTTCGCGAGCCTGCTTGAGATCTCTTTCAAGGTGACCAAGGGCTTGTGCTGCTGAAGTACGCCATGTCATATGACTTTGGGATAATTGTACCATAGGCACATAAGGGGAGAAGCAGAAACACTTACCATGTGCTTCTCGGGTAAATTCCTTTACACGCTCCACTTCAGCTAGAGCGGCGTTCAGCTTCCCCTTCATCTGGTCGAGTACTTCGGCGAGTTGAATGTTTCTCGCCTGAGCTCCCTGCAAATGGCATGATCTTTGCTTGGTATTAAGCCTCGATACGGTCCGAAGTACCCATATCAAGCCTTAGGGGCTACTATCGTGGTTGGCAGTCTCGTTTGTCTTTAAACAAACAAAGGATTACGAGAAATACTCGAGCTAATATGGACTCAGGTGGGACCTTACCTGTAAGCCCTACGACCGCACGTCCACTGATTGCTCAAAAACAGAGCGGGTCGCTCCAAGGTACGCATCCGCCGAGCTGAGGGCATTGAACTCTTGATCAGAGAAGGTCGGATTCCTTAGGGAGGCCTTTCTCCGTCAGTGGTTCATGGCACTCTCGACCTCGGAAGTAGTGGCCGAGCAAGTCCCCGAGTCCTCAGGTTGTGGTACTTCGGGAGTAATTTCTGAAGTAGGACACACTCTTGCTTCTCTACTCGGAGCCACCGTCCCTTCGGTTCTGATACCTGTCAATGCAGAGGTAGGAGCGAATTGCCTGCAAGAGATTAAAAGTGTCAAGATCCGGGATATCATTCTCACGGAATACTACGACAAGAAGGTTACCTCGGAATAGAGGGGGTGCTCTCACTTGCCCCCATAACCTTCGCGTGCGCCTGATCTTCTTGTATCCCATGCAGAAAGCTCCCTCGAGGGCCTGGTTCTCAGCATGGACGTTTTGAACATAGTCCCTTTGAAGGAGAAGTCAGGGGACCAGGGGCCTGAAGGCGAGGAGCTAGCATTCTAGTAGAGGTAGAAGGCTTTACCGATGAGCCCGACCTTGTCCCTGGCATGTTAGGGGTAATGGCCACCCTCGAGCCATCAAGGCTCTCCAGATAAAACTTCCTCTCTTTGTAAATAAGGACCAGTTCTTCATCTTCATGAAAAACGGATCCTGCGCTTGAGAGTGCGTCTCCAGTTCGGGCACGGGACTACTTACAGTCTCAGTCCAGCGCCTCCATCTCTATACGGACATAGTAAATGATCAGATAGATGAATGAAATATTAGAACAACTTGGGTAGACGTGGAAATATGGGATAGCTTACTATGTAGGCAGGGTTGTAGTAGGATAGCCCGTCCTAGAATTGCCTAAGGGCAAAGTCCTCTGCCGACCCTTGGTAAATACCAGCTAGTGCTGTCCCAAAGGCCGTTTGATCAAAAAAGCTTTTCCGAATTGATCGGGAGGCGTCTTCCTCCCCGTTGTACATACACAATGGGTGTTGGCGCTGCAGAAGTGGCTGGACTCTTTGGTTGATCGCTGTGGACATCACTTCTATTATGGTGAGGCTAGTGGACGACATCTGCTTTATTTGAGCCGCCAGTTTGATTACGTCTGCATCCTCCTCTTGAGCGGTACTCCGTGGTCTCTAGTTATAGCGCCTCTTCGGGGGCTCCGAGAAAACTGAGGGGAGTCCAGGCCGTACTGGGTCGAGAAGTGTGACGTCTTCTATATAAAACCACTCGAACGACCAGACCTCTGTATCCTCCTGAGGTGTAGCTGATGGGTTGTCGGTCCCTTCGATCCGACAGACCTCGGCCGCTCCCACTTCATATAGTCTGTCGTCCGAGGAGCAGTGCACTATGCAAAAGCACTTCATCCATAGATCGAAGTGTGCCTCGCATCTGAGGCGCATCTCGCAGAGGGTAACGAACCCCGCGATGTGTAGAATCGAGTTGGGGGTGAGGTGGTGGAGTTGTACTCCGCAGAACACAAGAAAACCCCAAAGAAAAGGGTGGATAGGAAATCCCAGGCCGCGTAAGAGGAAGGAAACAAAGCATACCCTTTCACCCTCTCGAGGGGTAGAGTGACTCTCTGCGTGCACTTGCCCATTCATGGATGTTAATCCTGGGCGAGCGGCCGCTAGATTCGAATCTGGTAGATATACTTGGGTAGCCAGGCGCTCTAATTGGATACCCAAAACGGCACAGCTTCCCTAGTCACCTCTGATGGGGCCGTGGGGGCGCCTCGAAGAACCTGTGTCGCTCTCCATTAGAAAAGTTATCGAGGTTGGACTTGGGAGAAAAGGGAGGCTTGCGTGGTTTGCTTGAGGAAAAGGGTTGGGATGCATTGTAGGTTAAAATTTGGGCGTCCTACTCATAAATAAAAGGGAAAGAAATGACGCTTCGACGTCTCGCCATAACGAGACTTGGTTCCCTAAAAAGACACGGTTACCAAGGTCAGAAACCTAAAGCCACGTGCAGTGGGGTCGGCCCCCAGGCAAGACCATCAACCATGCCGAGGATTTTCAGAAACTGAACTGCGGGTGTCATACACAAGAACTCGCCTATCGAGCCGAAGACCCCGGGATCAAAGTCCAAGAGCATCGTCCTCGGCGTCGAAGACCAGTTTAGGGGCTACTGACGGTGTTCCAGATTAGGGGGTACTAACCTAGTCGGCCTATGGTCCTTGGGCTGGGTCGGTGGGCCCTCACTCTCATCAAGATGGACTCGTAAGCTACACGGATGTTCAACAGCTCACCTGTCGAAGACTTAGCGTAGGCTCCAAGACATCTTCTACCGCCACCATGCGATCCCCCAGATACCGACCATGTAACCCTAGATGCCCTACCTGGCGTGTATATAAGCCAAGGGGTCTAGCCTGTAGAGGGGACAAAATCACAAATTACATTCACCTAGCACTAGAGGTAGAACACAACTTACGATCTCGAGCTAGATCAACTCTGTACTTGATACATCTCCATCAGTATAAACAAGAGCAGGATGTAGGGTTTTACCTCCATCAAGAGGGCTCAAAGATGGGTAAACATCGTTTCCCTGTTCCTGTTACCATCGATCCAAGATCCACGGCTCGGTACCCCCTATCTCGAGGTCTGCCGGATTTCACACCGACACAAGGGCTTCCCACAAAAACGTTGGCGCTTACAGCGCAACGGGGTCACATTTCTTGATAGCTAAACTAGATGTTGCTCCAACACAGCAAAGAGACACACCTAAAACAACCAAAACATGTACCAGCATGCATAAACTACAGTTAGATTGTTTCACATACATGTGGTTTACAAATCATTTTCCTCAACAGGACACGGCTTAGTGATATTTTCTAGCTTGCAGGCATCAACAACATACTCGGCCTCCGCTCCGACCTCCCAAGAGCAGGCCTCAGCAACGGGGCGCCCAGGCAAACCATGGACTCAGGCCCAAGGATATACTTTGGAGTTGCGCCCTTATGCCTGCCAGCACCCTCATATGGAGCCGAGTACTGTCATTCAAGCAGCTGTGTAGGAGCCTACGCTAGTAGCTTGGTCACGCCGTCCAAGGTGGCATCCAAGTCCTCCTCGCCATGGTACAAGGTCCCACAGACCATGCCAAGGGCGGCACACATCCGTTTAGCAAGGTCGACAACCTGATGAAGCCGCACAGCCGCGTCCTTGTGCATGACATCCGGAAGTGGCACTGCAGCCAGCAAACGAAACACGTCAAAAGAAGGCCTCAAAAAGAAAGAAGAAACAAAATATGAAAACTTACGCACGGTGGTAGACTCCAGCCCCTGGAGCTTCTTTGCCAATTGCTGCACACGCTGGTTGGCCTCAAAAACTTGTTGTGTAGTGGCCTCCTTCTGCTTCATAGCATCAGCTCGCTCCTGCAACTCCTTCTCTTTGCTAGTAAGCGAACCCTCAAGCTCAGCTACCTTCTGCCGATACTCGTTAAGCTCGCCACCAGCAACGTCAATAGACGCCTGGAGCTCGGCTCACATTCTCTCCGACTCCTGTAGCTTCTGCCACAGGGCTTTGACCTCCCAGGACGTGCCTTCAACAACCGTTTCCCGGGAAGCAGCTCACTGGGAAGGACTACTGCCTAAGAGGTTCTTGGGAGTCCTTCCCGTGAAAAATCTCATGAGGACTCTGTCCGCTTCGAGGACAAACCAACAACAAGAGTTGCCGGGGACCGAGCAACGGCAACTGATGCTATCAGAGGGGGAACATCGCCCCCTCAATAGACCCATACAGGTAAGCATTTCCCATGCAAGTGCCTCTCCATTATTGCCAGGATTGATTTTCTTTGCATTGACTTCTTGGTTTGGAGTTGAATTTTTCTTCTTGCTTTTTCACAGAGCCGACCCCTCTAGAAGGGAGGGTAACCGTTGATGTCACAGAAGAGGCCACGAAGGCTGCTACTGACTCTGTCAGAAAGGCCGTTGACACAGTTGCTAGTACCTCCGCTTCAACGGCGGAGGATGCCAGGAAAGAAGCGGAGGTGGAAACCACTAGTGATGCTGCGCTGGCTACTGATGGCCATTCTACTGCATCTGGGGCCCTCCCACAGATAAGTCCTTAATGGTGTCAAGCCCGCGAAAGGAGGCGGGGGCTCCCGGAACTAGTGATGTCGGGGAGCATGCGCTTGAGGAGGTGGATGACGCGCTCGTCATTCCTCCTACCACGACCACCGAGGAGGAGCGCACACTACTGCAGGATGCTGCTAAAGTGACACTACGATCAGAGACCCTTCGACGATATTGTGTGCGATGCTTAATCGTAAAGGGTGGTGTAAAAAACGTCAAAAAAGGTGCAAAGCGTTTGCGATGACGGATGCATCAAACACGGTTCGGATTTTAGTTGCGTGTGCGATGCAGGGCATATAGTTCAGTTCAATTAACTATTTGCGATGAGGAGGAACAAAACAAACGAGCAGCCAGATGAAGGTGTGTGCAATATACAGCATACGGTTCACTCGGAACTGTTTGTGATTAGGCAACACAAAAGAAACGGTCAGCAGGATCAAGGTGTGTGCGATACATGGCATGCGGTTCACTCGGATGAACTGTTTGCGTTGAAACAAGAGAACAGAAACAGTTCAATATAACAAGATGTGTGTGATACACGGCAAACAGGTCTGTAATCAGAAATGTGTGCGAAGACCGATAATAACACAGACGATTGCTTCTAATAAGACGTATGTGATATGCTCTGTCTACACAACATCTATTGGCCATTGGGGGACGGGCGGTCATCCAGATACGCCATAAGGATGTGAAGAGGCATCCTATATCAGCAAGGACTAACTGTTCCACCAGTAGCTCATGTAAGAGAACTCTCAAGTTAAGTGTGCTCGGGCTGGAGCAGCCATCAGATGGGTGACTGGATGGGAAGTTCTGTTGATCTTAAATTAACTGATAGGATGAGTCGTATTTGTCAAATTAAATGACTAATACAACCCATCCCATGAGTTAATTTAACCTCGAGGTCCTTATTTTTTTATTTTTTAACACATGTTAAAGAAGGTCTACCGCATTACTTTTTGACAATGTGCGATACGTGGCATACAATTGATCCATCCGACCTGTTTGTGATGGAATAAGCCGTGTGTGTTGTGGGCAAATGCTTGCTAGTATTCAACCCTTTGCGATTGATGAATTCATCACCGACGGGTTCCCTAGTGTGGTCCATGTTCACCTGAGCATCATCTATTTCTTGTGCTAGCTCGAAGTTCCTTCTATGCTAAGTTTCCATTAATTGATGGCGTTTTATGAACACGCCACCGTTTCTCGCCATTTCCTCACCTGTTTCCCGCCACCCAGCGATATTGCGCAGAAACCTAGGCGGCGCGTGACGCACGGAGGCGACAAGCGCAGCCTGTAGGACATCCACCTTTTCCAAGCATGCCAACCCACCAAAGCGTCGCCTCTGCCATCAACCTCATCGACAAGGAAAACGAGCAGGTGCCACGGCCCGTCGAGGCCAAGGCGCTCCCCAGCAACGCGATGGACGACGCTGTGATGCGCGTCATCGCCAGGGTTGAGCAAACCTTTGGCGCATGGCGCTTGAGCACCGCGGATCAAGATAGGCATGTCAGCGCCGACAGGCTGCAGCTTGCCGTACAACATGATCGATGGCGCGCCGTAGAGCAAGCTAGGCGCGTCCGTGCCGATAGGTTGCGGCTCGCCGCACGGTGAGACCGTTGGAGCGCCGTAGAGCGAGAGGCGCGGTGCACCGCACAGCAAGAGTGGATCCATTGGCGCTTGCCTACTGTCGACACGACGTCGCAGCTGGGTACACATCCCGTCAGTACCCCCATTCCTCGCCAGGAGTGAGCAGAGGCCCTCAGCGCCGTACTTGCACCAGAGGTCGGCCGCTCCGTACTTGCACCGGACGCCCGCCACGCCGTTCGCATGGGTGCCACCGTTCGCCTTGTCCGCGGCCCGCTGGATGCCAACGCGCTGGTCCATAGGCTCGACCACCTCCTTGGCCCAGGTGTCCACCTGGGCGCAGTGGAGGAACATGGCCGTCGCATCCTCGAGCTGGTGATCTCCGATGAAATAGCCAACTTGGAGCTCGAGATCGTGCTCCAGATGTACCGCGAGCGTGTCGACCGCTTGGACAAACGCCTGCACGAGTTCAGGCAGAGCCAAGAGCTACCATAGGCAAGGGCTGCTGGTCATGGTCTCATGGACGCGTTTTATTTTGTTGAGTCGTTTCAACGTGGATATCGATGTATTCACAGCAATCATAGTATTGCTATGTTTGTTCCACTGTTTCAATGTGTGTACTCTGTTTTCCGTTCTTATATGTCATGTTTCAATGTGTGTATATACGCTTTCCATTCTGTATATGTGGATGATAACAGCTAGATTCAAATTAGTATACAAAAACAGATAGAAAATGGAATTCATAATATATATATATATATATATTAATTGTTCATTAGTTCATCACATAATATATATATAATATCATCACATATATGTGATTATACTTAACTACTAGGTACGATGCATACAATTGAAAACGAACAATACTAAAACTAATAATCCCTCCTGGGGCCAGTATTCCGGCAGCCCCTCGCCAGCAGCTCCCTGGTGCGCGACGTCTTCCCAGTGTGGAGGCAGTACTCCGCCTCCTCCGCCTCGCAGCGCTTGATGTACCTTGAGGTGAGAAATCAGGAGATCTACGAGGAGAACCATCGCTTCGAGAGGGGTCGTCTGGAGCAGCAGAGGGCGTTCGAGGTGAGCGTCGCTGAAGCTGCAACGACGGCAGGCACCGTATTGCGGTTGCCCTGCCCGTCGGTAGGCTCCTCCTCCTCTGCCTCTTACTGAGCGCGCTCGGCAGAGGAGAGGCAGCCGGTACTAGTACAAAGCCCCTCCGCAGTAGTAGTAGTAGTAGTAGTAGTAGTAGTAGTACTAGTAGGAGTAGTAGGAGTAGCAGCTGTAGTAGTAGTAGCAGTAGTAGTAGGAGTAGCAGTAGTAGTAGTAGCAGTAGCAGCAGTAGCAATAGCAGCAGTAGCAGTAGCAGTAGCAGCAGGAGCAGTAGTAGTAGGAGTAGCAGTAGCAGCAGCAGCAGCAGTAGGAGGAGTAGCAGGAGCAGTAGGAGTAGTAGGAGTAGTAGCAGTAGTAGCAGTAGCAGTAGCAGTAGCAGTAGTAGTAGTAGTAGTAGTAGGAGTGGCAGTAGTAGGAGTAGTAGGAGTAGTAGTAGTAGTAGTAGTAGTAGTAGCAGTAGCAGTAGTAGTAGCAGTAGCAGTAGCAGTAGCAGTAGCAGTAGTAGTAGCAGTAGTAGCAGTAGCAGTAGCAGTAGTACAGAGCCCGTCCAAGCCCAGATCGCGTCCGCCCACGCCCAGCTCGTGGCGGTCTTTTCCAAAGATATGGCAGACGCGGATGGCGAGATGCTTGCCGAGTATGGTGCGATGGATGCCATGGAGTCCCTTCACCAGGAGACCGTCGGGCGCGAGCTGGACATGGAGGTGGCGTCGGAGATCGACGAGCACCAGCCGTAGTAGTACTCTTTGTTTTGTTTAATTAAGAGGGCCAGTCTTTAATTTGTTAGAGTAATGTTTAGGTCAGCTAGCTCTGTTTAATTGCTGAACTTGCTCGATTAAGAAGTGTGGGTGTGATGTAGTCTCCTTTGTGTACCCAAATTATGCAATGACGTGGATGACCACTGTAACCATGGAAATTCGAACCAAATTTTTTTACGTTCAAACTCATCACACACGGGTGAAGCTATCTGAATCGTTTGTGATGTTCACATATCGTACACACTTTTGAATAAGGGACCGTGCTTGATGACACTTTGCGCACCAGTTTTTTGGCTGAAGCGATTCCATATTATCGGCTTCCGCGGAAATATCTACCTCCCCGCCCCCTCCCCCTTACCAAAAGGCACATTTCCCCTCTTTCCGCCTTACTTTCCAAGTTGAAACCTTCACTCCTTGCTTGCAGCGTCGCCTCCTCGTCGGTGACCCTCCTTCACGCTGCTCGGCCTCGTCCATCCAGGCAGGTAATCCACACCCGACCCCCATCCTCCTCCTCCTTCCACATCCCACATGCCCCGACCGCCGGTGCGAGCGCGGCACCTTCCACCCAAATCACCGACCCCTCCACCAAATAAGCGCCGCCCTAAGCCATGGTGCACGCAGTATAGCCAGGATCTCAAGGAGCATTTGTCAGCGGAGAAGCAAATCGCGGCCGCACGCGCGGATGAGGTTGCGATGGCTGCCATTCGTGCCGACCCCCAGATCTTGGAGGAGCACCTTGCCATTTTCTAGCTATGTCGGTTAACCATGCTCGGTTTACCCGTTGCGTGTGCTGCTCCTGCCTTTCCTTCACAAATTCTAGTGAATTGTGCTATCTAATTTTACCATGCAATCTATTTCTCTAGTGTATATGTTCTATATGTCGTGCAGTGTGGTGCTCACTTATTAACTGTTTTGTTAATTAGTTGTCGTCTTCAGTTAACTGTTTGGTTCAATTATGCAAATGTGATGTTCAATTCTTCAGGCTGCAATTTTGTATTGTCTTCCATGTGAGAAATAAATCAAATTTATCTTTATAAAATACATGAGAAACGAATACAATTGCTATATTTCCAAGTTGTCAAGTGCTTGGTTTGGTTATACATTGTGCAATGTGGTGCTCAGTTAACGTTTGGTTCATTTGTGTTGTGGTGTTTAGTTAACTGTTTGGTTCAGTTCTGCAATGCGATGTTCAATAGTTGTGGGTGCATTCTGTTATTGTATACCATGTGAAGAATAAATTGAATTTGGATATAGTAAATGCATGACAAACAAATACAATTGCTACAATTGGCTGTAGTTAACTGTTTGGTTAACTGTCTGATCTTCTATTAGGAGTATGTTATATTGTGCAATGTGGTCCTCAGTTAATGTTTGATTAATTTGTTGTGGTGTTTAGTTAACTGCTTGGTTATATTCTGCAATGTGATGTCCAATTGTCATGGGTAAAATTTTGTATTGTTGTGCATGTGAGGAATAAATCGAACTTGGCTGCACTTAATACATGAGAATTATATACAAGTGCTATATTTCCTAGTTCTTAATTATGCTTGGTTTGGATAAATGGGTTTTCCGTGTGACTTGAATTAATCCGATGAATCTGCAATGTGCTTATTTTTCATCAACATATTTTACTGATAGCATGCGAACCCTTACTTAACCTAATGACTAACTATACCTTATATGTGTTGCAGGGAAACAACGGGAAGCACTAAGGTTTACAATCGAGGTTAACACGTGCATGGTCCGTTCTCTAATATAACATTATTGTGCAATTGCAGGAACCATTCTAATATTTTGGTTTTTAACAATTTGGTCTTGCACATGTAGGTCCTGCTGTCAGAGGTTTTGACCCACTGTTCGACCCTTTTTGCATATGGGGAAATGAGTTGTCCATGAATATCAACCAAATCAAGAAACTCGGAAAGATTGTTATGATAAAGAAATTAGTGACAAAAAACAACAAGATCTTTGTCTGCACAATGAAGAAGACATCAGTTCACTACAAGATGGTACTAACTATTATACCTTGCCTTTTTTTATTCCTTTGCCCCATTTCCAATATAAAGAAGATATTTATGCACATCCTTGTTTTCAGGCCTTTACAAAGCAGTTCACTAATGATTACCTCTCAAACCACCTCTATGGTTAGGAGGCGAGGAAGGTTTTCATACAACACCCACGGTTCAATATTGAAGTGTTCCTGAAGAGGACGAAGGACGGACGGTCAATCATCCACAGGCACTGGCCTAAAGTTGCAAAGACCTTCAACATGAATGAAGGCTCAATATTCGCCTTTCGCTTCAGCAGTTTTCCAGATGAGCTGCATCTGTCTATATACCGTCTATGATGATAATTTCGAAAGGTTCTACATGTTGCATGTGGAATTTGGTGCTGGTGCAGTTGTGTAATGGGGTAGCTGAGTGCTGAAGCTATATCATGTTGTACTCCGATGTATTTCAATTATGAAATTCTGCTTCCTTAATATGGAAATGAAATATATTGTGTGCTTAATATGAATGTCATTTAGATTAATAAATGGATTATTAATAATAGGGTAATTAGCCTGCTAATGGCGAATTAGCCTACTAATTGGGTTTTGATATTGCAAACGGTTATTGAAAAAATACAATGGGCGATGACCTCACGCAACGCACACAGTTTCTAGGAATAAACCGCGTTGGATCAATGAACAATCACACACGACTTTCTCTTGAAAACTATTTGCGTTAGGCCACCTTGCACAAACGTTTACCACATAAAAACCGTGTGTGATGGACAGCCTTTGCCACACAATTTCTTCTACGGACCGTGTGTGATACATTCAATAACGCAAACGAATTAACGGGAAATATTGTGTGTTATGTACCTGTGAATGGATACGTTTTCCTTGGAGCGACTATGTGGGATGTACATACGAATGGAAATGTTTAGCGGGGACTGACTGTGTGGGATGTACTTGCGACTGGAAACAACTTCTCCTGTATAATTGTATTTTTTAGCTCTATTCTACGTATTTCCGTATTTGAGCACTCGCCGGCTGCACACGACCTCATTTTGCCGAGCGTGTGTGCCAGGAGGGCGCTTAATTGGACTTTCACAAAGCACATACCTTGACAAAGTTTTGAAGAAGTTCAAAATGGATCAAGCAAAGAAAGGGTTCTTGCCTGTACTACAAGGTGTGAGATTGAGTAAGACTCAATGCCCGACCACTGCAGAAGATAGAGAGAAGATGAAAGATGTTCCCTATGCTTCAGCCATAGGCTCTATCATGTATGCAATGCTGTGTACCAGACCTGATGTGTCCCTGGCTATAAGTTTAGCAGGGAGGTACCAAAGTAATCCAGGAGTGGATCACTGTTCTGGAGGTCATGTTATTAGACCATGGCGAACCTACGAACTATGAAGAAGCGATGGTGGGCCCAGATTCCGCAAAATGGCTTGAAGCCATGAAATCCGAGATAGGATCCATGTATGAGAACAAAGTATGGACTTTGGTTGACTTGCCCGATGGTCGGCAAGCCATTGAAAATAAATGGATCTTCAAGAAGAAGACTGACGCTGATGGTAATGTTACTATCTATAAAGCTCGACTTGTTGCGAAAGGTTTTCGACAAGTTCAAGGAATTGACTACGATGAGACCTTCTCACCCGTAGCGATGCTTAAGTCTGTCCGAATCATGTTAGCAATTGCCGCATTTTATGATTATGAAATTTGGCAAATGGATGTCAAAACTGCGTTCCTGAATGGATTTCTGGAAGAAGAGTTGTATATGATGCAACCGGAAGGTTTTTTCGATCTAAAGGAAGCTAACAAAGTGTGCAAGCTCCAGCGATCCATTTATGGACTGGTGCAAGCCTCTCGGAGTTGGAATAAACGCTTTGATAGTGTGATCAAAGCATTTGGTTTTATACAGACTTTTGGAGAAGCCTGTATTTACAAGAAAGTGAGTGGGAGCTCGATAGCATTTCTGATATTATATGTGGATGACATATTACTGATTGGAAATGATATTGAATTTCTGGATAGCATAAAGGGATACTTGAATAAGAGTTTTTCAATGAAAGACCTCGGTGAAGCTGCATATATATTAGGCATTAAGATCTATAGAGATAGATCAAGGCGCTTAATTGGACTTTCACAAAGCACATACCTTGACAAAGTTTTGAAGAAGTTCAAAATGGATCAAGCAAAGAAAGGGTTCTTGCCTGTACTACAAGGTGTGAGATTGAGTAAGACTCAATGCCCGACCACTGCAGAAGATAGAGAGAAGATGAAAGATGTTCCCTATGCTTCAGCCATAGGCTCTATCATGTATGCAATGCTGTGTACCAGACCTGATGTGTCCCTGGCTATAAGTTGAGCAGGGAGGTACCAAAGTAATCCAGGAGTGGATCACTGGACAACGGTCAAGAACATCCTGAAATACCTGAAAAGGACTAAGGATATGTTTCTCGTATATGGAGGTGACAAAGAGCTCATCGTAAATGGTTACGTTGATGCAAGCTTTGACACTGATCCGGACGATTCGAAATCGCAAACCGGATACGTATTTACATTGAACGGTGGAGCTGTCAGTTGGTGCACTTCCAGGCAAAGTGTCGTGGCGGGATCTACGTGTGAAGCGGAATACATAGCTGCTTCGGAAGCAGCGAATGAAGGAGTCTGGATGAAGGAGTTCATAACCGATCTAGGTGTCATACCTAGTACATCGGGATCAATGAAAATCTTTTGTGATAATACTGGTGCAATTGCCTTAGCAAAGGAATCCAGATTTCACAAGAGAACCAAGCACATCAGAAGACGCTTCAATTCCATCCGGGATTTAGTCCAGGTGGGAGACATAGAAATTTGCAAGATACATACGGATCTGAATGTAGCAGATCCGTTGACTAAGCCTCTTCCACGAGCAAAACATGATCAGCACCAAGACTCCATGGGTGTAAGAATCATTACTATGTAATCTAGATTATTGACTCTAGTGCAAGTGGGAGACTGAAGGAAATATGCCCTAGAGGCAATAATAAAGTATTATATATTTCCTTATATCATGATAAATGTTTATTATTCATGCTAGAATTGTATTAACCAGAAACATAATACATGTGTGAATACATAGACAAACAAAGTGTCACTAGTATGCCTCTACTTGACTAGTTCGTTAATCAAAGATGGTTATGTTTCCTAGCCATAGACATGAGTTGTCATTTGATTAACGGGATCACCTCATTAGGAGAATGACGTGATTGACATGACCCATTACATTAGCTTAGCACCCGATCGTTTAGTATGTTGCTATTGCTTTCTTCATGACTTATACATGTTCCTATGACTATGAGATTATGCAACTCCCGTTTACCGGAGGAACACTTTGTGTGCTACCAAACGTCACAACGTAACTGGGTGATTATAAAGGTGCTCTACAGGTGTCTCCAAAGGTACTTGTTGGGTTGGCGTATTTCGAGATTAGGATTTGTCACTCCGATTGTCGGAGAGGTATCTCAGGGCCCACTCGGTAATGCACATCACTATAAGCCTTGCAAGCATTGTGACTAATGAGTTAGTTGCGGGATGATGTATTACGGAACGAGTAAAGAGACTTGCCGGTAACGAGATTGAACTAGGTATCGAGATACCGACGATCGAATCTCGGGCAAGTAACATACCGATGACAAAGGGAACAACGTATGTTGTTATGCGGTCTGACCGATAAAGATCTTCGTAGAATATGTGGGAGCCAATATGGGCATCCAGGTCCCGCTATTGGTTATTGACCGGAGAGGTGTCTCGGTCATGTCTACATAGTTCTCGAACCCAAAGGGTCCGCACGCTTAAAGTTACGATGACAGTTTTATTATGAGTTTATATGTTTTGATGTACCGAAGGTTGTTCGGAGTCCCGGATGTGATCACGGACATGACGAGGAGTCTCGAAATGGTCGAGACGTAAAGATTGATATATTGGACGACTATATTCGGACACCGGAAGTGTTCCGGAGAAGTTTCGGATTAAACCGGAGTGCCGGAGGGTTACCGGAACCCCCCGGGGAAGTATTGGGCCTTAGTGGGCCTTGAGGGGAGAGAGAGGGCAGCAGCCAGGAGGTGGTGCGCCCCCTCCCAGAGGAGTCCTAGTTGGACTAGGAGAGGGGGGCGCAGCCCCCTTTCCCTCTCCCTCTCCCTCTCTTTCCTTCCCCCCTACTTTTCCTAGTAGGACTAGGAAAGGGGAGTCCTACTCCTACTAGGAGGAGGACTCCCCCCTCTCCTTGGCGCGCCCCATAGGCAGCCGGCCTCCCCCTTGCTCCTTTATATACGGGGGCAGGGGGGCACCTAAGAACACACTTGATATACGATATTTTAGCCGTGTGCGGTGCCCCCCTCCACCAGATTACACCTCGATAATACCGTCGCGAAGCTTAGGCGAAGCCCTGCGTCGGTGGAACATCATCATCGTCACCACGCCGTCGTGCTGACGAAACTCTCCCTCAACACTCGGCTGGATCGGAGTTCGAGGGACGTCATCGAGCTGAACGTGTGTAGAACTTCGGAGGTGCCGTGCGTTCGGTACTTGATCGGTCGGATCGTGAAGACGTTCGACTACATCAACCGCGTTGTGATAACGCTTCCGCTGTCGGTCTACGAGGGTACGTGGACAACACTCTCCCCTCTCGTTGCTATGCATCACCATGATCTTGCGTGTGCGTAGGAAATTTTTTGAAATTACTACGTTCCCCAACAGTGGCATCCGAGCCTGGTTTTATGCGTTGATGCTATGCACGAGTAGAACACAAGTGAGTTGTGGGCGATATAAGTCATACTGCTTACCAGCATGTCATACTTTGGTTCAGCGGTATTGTGAGATGAAGCGGCCCGGACCGACATTACGCGTACGCTTACGCGAGACTGGTTTCACCGTTCGGAGCACTCGTTGCTTAAAGGTGACTGGCGGGTGTCTGTCTCTCTCACTTTAGTTGAACCGAGTGTGGCTACGCCCGGTCCTTGCGAAGGTTAAAACAGCACCAACTTGACAAACTATCGTTGTGGTTTTGATGCGTAGGTAAGAACGGTTCTTGCTAAGCCCGTAGCAGCCACGTAAAATATGCAACAACAAAGTAGAGATCGTCTAACTTGTTTTTGCAGGGCATGTTGTGATGTGATATGGTCAGACATGATGTGATATAATGTGTTGTATGAGATGATCATGTTTTGTAACCGAGTTATCGGCAACTGGCAGGAGCCATATGGTTGTCGCTTTATTGTATGAGATGCAATCGCCATGTAATAGTTTTACTTTATCACTAAACGGTAGCGATAGTCGTAAAAGCAATAAGTTGGCGAGACGACAACGATACTACGATGGAGATCAAGGTGTCGAGCCGGTGACGATGGTGATCATGATGGTGCTTCGGAGATGGAGATCACAAGCACAAGATGATGATGGCCATATCATATCACTTATATTGATTGCATGTGATGTTAATCCTTTATGCATCTTATCTTGCTTTGATTGACGGTAGCATTATAAGATGATCTCTCACTAAAATTTCAAGATAAAAGTGTTCTCCCTGAGTATGCACCGTTGCAAAAGTTCTTCGTGCTGAGACATCACGTGTTAATCGGGTGTGATAGGCTCTACGTTCAAATACAACGGGTGCAAAACAGTTGCACACGCGGAATACTCAGGTTAAACTTGACGAGCCTAGCATATGTACAGATATGGCCTCGGAACACAGAGACCGAAAGGTCGAGCGTGAATCATATAGTAGATATGATCAACATAGTGATGTTCACCATTGAAACTACTCCATCTCACGTGTTAATCGGTCATGGTTTAGTTGCTTTGGATCACGTAATCACTTAGATGATTAGAGAGATGTCTATCTAAGTGGGAGTTCTTAAGTAATATGATTAATTGAACTTAAATTTATCATGAACTTAGTACCTGATAGTATCTTGCTTGTCTATGTTAATTGTAGATATATGGCCCGTGCTGTTGTTCCGTTGAATTTTAATGCGTTCCTTGAGAAAGCTAAGTTGAAAGATGATGGTAGCAATTACACGGACTGGGTCCGTAACTTGAGGATTATCCTCATTGCTGCACAGAAGAATTACGTCCTGGAAGCACCGCTAGGTGCCAGGCCTCCTGCAAGAGCTACACCAGAAGTTATGAACGTCTGGCAAAGCAAAGCTGATGACTACTCAATAGTTCAGTGTGCCATGCTTTACGGCTTAGAACCGGGACTTCAACGACGTTTTGAACGTCATGGAGCATATGAGATGTTCCAGGAGTTGAAGTTAATATTTCAAGCAAATGCCCGGATTGAGAGATATGAAGTCTCCAATAAGTTCTATAGCTGCAAGATGGAAGAGAATAGTTCTGTCAGTGAGCATATACTCAGAATGTCTGGGTATAATAATCACTTAATTCAACTGGGAGTTCAACTTCCGGATGATTGCGTCATTGACAGAATTCTTCAATCACTGCCACCAAGCTACAAGAGCTTCGTGATGAACTATAACATGCAAGGGATGAACAAGACGATTCCCGAGCTCTTCGCAATGCTAAAGGCAGCGGAGGTAGAAATCAAAAAGGAGCATCAAGTGTTGATGGTCAGTAAAACCACTAGTTTCAAGAAAAAGGGCAAAGGGAAGAAGAAAGGGAACTTCAAGAAGAATAGCAAGCAAGTTGCTGTTCAGGAGAAGAAATCCAAGTCTGGACCTAAGCCTGAAACTGAGTGCTTCTACTGTAAGCAGACTGGTCACTGGAAGCGGAACTGCCCCAAGTATTTGGCGGATAAGAAGGATGGCAAGGTTAACAAAGGTATATGTGATATACATGTTATTGATGTGTACCTTACTAATACTCGCAGTAGCACCTGGGTATTTGATACTGGTTCTGTTGCTAATATTTGCAACTCGAAACAGGGGCTACGGATTAAGCGAAGTTTGGCTAAGGACGAGGTGACGATGCGCGTGGGAAATGGTTCCAAAGTCGATGTGATCGCCGTCGGCACGCTACCTCTACATCTACCTTCGGGATTAGTTTTAGACCTAAATAATTGTTATTTGGTGCCAGCGTTAAGCATGAACATTATATCTGGATCTTGTTTAATGCGAGACGGTTATTCATTTAAATCAGAGAATAATGGTTGTTCTATTTATATGAATAATATCTTTTATGGTCATGCACCCTTGAAGAGTGGTCTATTTTTAATGAATCTCGATAGTAGTGATACACATATTCATAATGTTGAAGCCAAAAGATGCAGAGTTAATAATGACAGTGCAACTTATTTGTGGCACTGCCGTTTGGGTCATATCGGTGTAAAGCGCATGAAGAAACTCCATACTGATGGAATTTTGGAATCACTTGATTTTGAATCACTTGGTACTTGCGAACCGTGCCTTATGGGCAAGATGACAAAAACACCGTTCTCCGGAACTATGGAGAGAGCAACAGATTTGTTGGAAATCATACATACAGATGTATGTGGCCCGATGAATATTGAAGCTCGTGGCGGATATCGTTATTTTCTCACCTTCACAGATGATTTGAGCAGATATGGGTATATCTACTTAATGAAACATAAGTCTGAAACATTTGAAAAGTTCAAAGAATTTCAGAGTGAAGTTGAAAATCATCGTAACAAGAAAATAAAATTCCTACGATCTGATCGTGGAGGGGAATATTTGAGTTACGAGTTTGGTCTACATTTGAAACAATGCGGAATAGTTTCGCAACTCACGCCACCGGGAACACCACAGCGTAATGGTGTGTCTGAACGTCGTAATCGTACTTTATTAGATATGGTGCGAACTATGATGTCTCTTACTAATTTACCGCTATCATTTTGGGGTTATGCTTTAGAGACAGCTGCATTCACTCTAAATAGGACACCATCGAAATCCGTTGAGACGACGCCTTTTGAACTATGGTTTGGCAAGAAACCAAAGTTGTCGTATCTTAAAGTTTGGGGTTGCGATGCTTATGTGAAGAAACTTCAACCTGATAAGCTCGAACCTAAATCGGAGAAATGTGTCTTCATAGGATACCCAAAGGAGACCGTTGGGTACACCTTCTATCACAGATCCGAAGGCAAGATATTTGTTGCTAGAAATGGATCCTTTCTAGAGAAGGAGTTTCTCTCGAAAGATGTGAGTGGGAGGAAAGTAGAACTTGATGAGGTAACCGTACCTGCTCCCTTATTGGAAAGTAGATCATCGCAGAGATCAGTTTCTGCGACACCTACACCTAATAGTGAGGAAGTTAATGATAATGATCATGAAACTTCAGATCAAGTTATTACTGAACTTCGTAGGTCAACTAGATCAAGATCCGCACCAGATTGGTACGGTAATCCTGTTCTGGAGGTCATGTTATTAGACCATGGCGAACCTACGAACTATGAAGAAGCGATGGTGAGCCCAGATTCCGCAAAATGGCTTGAAGCCATGAAATCCGAGATAGGATCCATGTATGAGAACAAAGTATGGACTTTGGTTGACTTGCCCGATGGTCGGCAAGCCATTGAAAATAAATGGATCTTCAAAAGAAGACTGACGCTGATGGTAATGTTACTATCTATAAAGCTCGACTTGTTGCGAAAGGTTTTCGACAAGTTCAAGGAATTGACTACGATGAGACCTTCTCACCCGTAGCGATGCTTAAGTCTGTCCGAATCATGTTAGCAATTGCCGCATTTTATGATTATGAAATTTGGCAAATGGATGTCAAAACTGCGTTCCTGAATGGATTTCTGGAAGAAGAGTTGTATATGATGCAACCGGAAGGTTTTGTCGATCCAAAGGGAGCTAACAAAGTGTGCAAGCTCCAGCGATCCATTTATGGACTGGTGCAAGCCTCTCGGAGTTGGAATAAACGCTTTGATAGTGTGATCAAAGCATTTGGTTTTATACAGACTTTTGGAGAAGCCTGTATTTACAAGAAAGTGAGTGGGAGCTCGATAGCATTTCTGATATTATATGTGGATGACATATTACTGATTGGAAATGATATTGAATTTCTGGATAGCATAAAGGGATACTTGAATAAGAGTTTTTCAATGAAAGACCTCGGTGAAGCTGCATATATATTAGGCATTAAGATCTATAGAGATAGATCAAGGCGCTTAATTGGACTTTCACAAAGCACATACCTTGACAAAGTTTTGAAGAAGTTCAAAATGGATCAAGCAAAGAAAGGGTTCTTGCCTGTACTACAAGGTGTGAGATTGAGTAAGACTCAATGCCCGACCACTGCAGAAGATAGAGAGAAGATGAAAGATGTTCCCTATGCTTCAGCCATAGGCTCTATCATGTATGCAATGCTGTGTACCAGACCTGATGTGTCCCTGGCTATAAGTTTAGCAGGGAGGTACCAAAGTAATCCAGGAGTGGATCACTGGACAGCGGTCAAGAACATCCTGAAATACCTGAAAAGGACTAAGGATATGTTTCTCGTATATGGAGGTGACAAAGAGCTCATCGTAAATGGTTACGTTGATGCAAGCTTTGACACTGATCCGGACGATTCGAAATCGCAAACCGGATACGTATTTACATTGAACGGTGGAGCTGTCAGTTGGTGCAGTTCCAAGCAAAGTGTCGTGGCGGGATCTACGTGTGAAGCGGAATACATAGCTGCTTCGGAAGCAGCGAATGAAGGAGTCTGGATGAAGGAGTTCATAACCGATCTAGGTGTCATACCTAGTACATCGGGACCAATGAAAATCTTTTGTGATAATACTGGTGCAATTGCCTTAGCAAAGGAATCCAGATTTCACAAGAGAACCAAGCACATCAGAAGACGCTTCAATTCCATCCGGGATTTAGTCCAGGTGGGAGACATAGAAATTTGCAAGATACATACGGATCTGAATGTAGCAGATCCGTTGACTAAGCCTCTTCCACGAGCAAAACATGATCAGCACCAAGACTCCATGGGTGTAAGAATCATTACTATGTAATCTAGATTATTGACTCTAGTGCAAGTGGGAGACTGAAGGAAATATGCCCTAGAGGCAATAATAAAGTATTATATATTTCCTTATATCATGATAAATGTTTATTATTCATGCTAGAATTGTATTAACCGGAAACATAATACATGTGTGAATACATAGACAAACAAAGTGTCACTAGTATGCCTCTACTTGACTAGTTCGTTAATCAAAGATGGTTATGTTTCCTAGCCATAGACATGAGTTGTCATTTGATTAACGGGATCACCTCATTAGGAGAATGACGTGATTGACATGACCCATTACATTAGCTTAGCACCCGATCGTTTAGTATGTTGCTATTGCTTTCTTCATGACTTATACATGTTCCTATGACTATGAGATTATGCAACTCCCGTTTACCGGAGGAACACTTTGTGTGCTACCAAACGTCACAACGTAACTGGGTGATTATAAAGGTGCTCTACAGGTGTCTCCAAAGGTACTTGTTGGGTTGGCGTATTTCGAGATTAGGATTTGTCACTCCGATTGTCGGAGAGGTATCTCAGGGCCCACTCGGTAATGCACATCACTATAAGCCTTGCAAGCATTGTGACTAATGAGTTAGTTGCGGGATGATGTATTACGGAACGAGTAAAGAGACTTGCCGGTAACGAGATTGAACTAGGTATCGAGATACCGACGATCGAATCTCGGGCAAGTAACATACCGATGACAAAGGGAACAACGTATGTTGTTATGCGGTCTGACCGATAAAGATCTTCGTAGAATATGTGGGAGCCAATATGGGCATCCAGGTCCCGCTATTGGTTATTGACCGGAGAGGTGTCTCGGTCATGTCTACATAGTTCTCGAACCCAAAGGGTCCGCACGCTTAAAGTTACGATGACAGTTTTATTATGAGTTTATATGTTTTGATGTACCGAAGGTTGTTCGGAGTCCCGGATGTGATCACGGACATGACGAGGAGTCTCGAAATGGTCGAGACGTAAAGATTGATATATTGGACGACTATATTCGGACACCGGAAGTGTTCCGGAGAAGTTTCGGATTAAACCGGAGTGCCGGAGGGTTACCGGAACCCCCCGGGGAAGTATTGGGCCTTAGTGGGCCTTGAGGGGAGAGAGAGGGCAGCAGCCAGGAGGTGGTGCGCCCCCTCCCAGAGGAGTCCTAGTTGGACTAGGAGAGGGGGGCGCAGCCCCCTTTCCCTCTCCCTCTCCCTCTCTTTCCTTCCCCCCTTCTTTTCCTAGTAGGACTAGGAAAGGGGAGTCCTACTCCTACTAGGAGGAGGACTCCCCCCTCTCCTTGGCGCGCCCCATAGGCAGCCGGCCTCCCCCTTGCTCCTTTATATACGGGGGCAGGGGGGCACCTAAGAACACACTTGATATACGATATTTTAGCCGTGTGCGGTGCCCCCCTCCACCAGATTACACCTCGATAATACCGTCGCGAAGCTTAGGCGAAGCCCTGCGTCGGTGGAACATCATCATCGTCACCATGCCGTCGTGCTGACGAAACTCTCCCTCAACACTCGGCTGGATCGGAGTTCGAGGGACGTCATCGAGCTAAACGTGTGTAGAACTTCGGAGGTGCCGTGCGTTCGGTACTTGATCGGTCGGATCGTGAAGACGTTCGACTACATCAACCGCGTTGTGATAACGCTTCTGCTGTCGGTCTACGAGGGTACGTGGACAACACTCTCCCCTCTCGTTGCTATGCATCACCATGATCTTGCGTGTGCGTAGGATTTTTTTTGAAATTACTACGTTCCCCAACACACACTCACTTGGTGACGGTTCCAAGTGCCGTCGTGGAAAGGGGTTAAAAACCGTTTGTTTAGGACCGACTCGTATCAGTGATAGTTGTTTTCTAGGAACCGTTTGCGATGAAAATATCTGGGTCTATTTAAGTCTCCCTCCTTAAGCTTCACCGGCTCGTCTGCTCCAGTGCCGGCAACCCCCGAATCCACGAATCCCGATCCCCATTCCCGCACCCCCTTCTTGCAAAGATGACGCCGTGGAAACGCTTCATGAAGGCCCGTACGATGGCCGCGTCCCCCCCGAGCACCGCCGGCGCATGCGCCGAGAGCGTGGCCGCCTACGCCGAGAGCGCCGCGCATCCGCATTGAGCGCGGCCACTTCCACCGAGAGGGCGTCTGCGGCAGCCGAGACGGCTATAGCTGCTGCTGCGACGGCGGCTGCAAACGCCAAGAGCGCTCGAGCTGCCGTCTATGCCGCCGATGTCGCCCTAGCCCGGGTCGAGGCCATCCACGCCAAGATCGAGGACGCACACGCCAAGATATTCCAGGCCACCTCGGACTCCGGCATGCAACCCATGTCCGAAAAGGCGGCGGTGGCCATGGCGCACCTGCTTCCTCATGAGGTTGCCGAGCGGGAGCTGGAGATGCAGGAGGCAGTGGAGATCGAGGAGCGCCGGGAGGAGGAGTTGCGCATGGTCGAGGTCAAGGTAGAGAAGAGTCTGTCCGTCGAGGAATCGGCGGTGGAGTACCAATGCGAGCTCTGGCGCAGCCACTACTACGAGTACTACAACCTTGAGGGCGGCGCCGAGGACGAGGACGAGGACAAGGACGCAGTCGACTTCAGCAGGGGGACGCGGAGTCCACCAACAGCGGCATGTCGCCAGGACAAGTCATCAACGCCTCATCTCACACCGGTGATGCATAGGCCGGCACGGCGGCGGACAAAATTATGTGTACTTAGGCTTTGTTTTTAATGCTGGTCTTTTGTTAGAGCAATGTTTAGGTCAACGGGCTCTGTTTAATTACTAAAATTGCTCAATTCAGTAAGTGTGGTATGTCTGTTGTACGCTCTTTTGTGTGCCCAAATTAGCAAGCGATGTTAAATTATGCAATGATGTACCCGCGGAAATTTCCACCAAAATTTGAATTATCAAACTCATCCCATGCACGTAAAGCAGAAGAATCATTTGCGATGCACACAATCGTTCAAAGTGAATGGTCCGGCGGCACCACGCGCAAAGTTTCCCTCCACATTTCCAAAATTTTGGCCTACCGCCAAAATATCTACCCCGCCCCCTCCCCCTTGCCCACCCCCTTTTCTCCCTGACGACAAGTCACATTTCCCCTGTTTCGTCCTTCCTTCCTTCCTAAGCTATAGCCGCTTCCTCGCTCTCGCTGTCTCTCATCCTACCGTCGGGGTCGCCATGGTCTTCTTCAAAGACCTCTCCAGCGGTTCCTCCTCCGGCGATGACTCCTTCACCACCCGGGTATGCCTCTCTTCTCTCTCTCGGGCTATGACTTGGAATGAAGGATTTTTACCCGGCGGTCGATTTGAGTCATTTCTTCCTCTTGTAGCTCCCTAGGAACATCGGTGGCAATGAATGGAGCGGGATGGCTGAAGATCTATCTGCTCGTTGTCACCATCAATCTCCATGCGTGAAGCTAGTTGCGTTTGAATCGGTGGACAGTGGGAGGAAGTTTCTGTCATGTGAAGAGAAGGTTAGACTCTCCTTCGTTGTTACAAATCATTTTTTAGATGTGATTTAGACACTGTCACGGTCCCAACCCATTCATACCACACCTTCAACCAAACGCATCCTAAGACAGTGTCACAGGAGTATCTTAAATTGTTGCCATCTCATCAGCGGTGCCATTAGAAACTTATTTGGCACCGCTTCAGCAGTTTGTGCAGCCAACTTTGGTCCACACATCCGAGCAGCCAAGCGGTAAAATACTAAATCTTTATGGCACGAAGGAACTGGGCATCGGAGCAACTACGTGCTCCGGAGTCCGGGTCCCTGATTTTTTTCTGCTGCATCGGCTCGCCAGTGCAGGGCACCGGTGCGAGATGTAGCAACAATTTTCTTTACCCCAGTTTTGGCATACATAGTGGACGGCCTCAGTGCTATTAGTTCTATGTTACTAAATTTGTGCATGTACACACATGTTAGTATCAATTTGCTGTCATCCAAAAACTGTCGCTATGCTGTTGCAGTTATATTTACCTTCCTCATAAAATGTTCAATTTGTTATTTTATTGTACATGAGTAAGAACATGTAGCGTTGTTGTAGTTAATTATAGCTTATGATGTTCCAGAATTCGGTTGTTGTCTCAGTAGCAATTAATTCATTTGCACATTGATCATTTTGAGAAGATATGTCATAATTAACATGTTTTTTCATTTTTTCAAAATAAGCATTGGTGATTTTCTATGTTGCTATAAACCCATTTCCCCTACAATTCTTGCTAATCTAGTTTTAAATATTATAGGATGAACAGAAGTGTTCTTACTTGGAGTGGGTTGATCAAGAGTGGCCACAGTCTTTGAAGATGTGCCTAGTGAAGCTCTGGAGCATGTATGAGGAAGAGAACAGACGTAGGCTTAGAGAAACTGTTGTCAACGCTGAAGAATATTTGAAGATGCGGGATAAAAAGTTGAAGGTGGAGAATGAGCTCAGATTTTTTAAATCAGACTTTGCTAAGATGGTGTTGGTGAAGGAGGAGGCACTTTCCCTGTTGGGCCGTGCAAAACAGGTTCTTACTGAACTGAAAGCAGAGGTGGATAAGATGAGCCTGGATGATCTCAATTAGGGAAATGAATATATTGTTCTTATGAAGTTGAACTATAGCTATGTGTTGTACTGTGCTGTTTTCATGTAGGTATCCTACTGTGATGTTATAATATATTTATGTGCCTGATATGAAATTGGCAAACAGTTGTTCGATATGAAATGTGAATTTGCATAATACTGGAATTATTAATTGTAAACTAATAAACCAGCTAAATGTGTCATGGACCTTTGCAAACGGTTCTAGCAGTAAAAGCGCTTGTGATGGATAGCCCAATGCCACACAGTTTTCTTCATCAAATCGTGTGTGTTGTAGTTGATAAAAGCAAAAAGTTAACCAAGGCAGAGCGTGTGTGATAGTTACACCTTTCACACACGAGCCTACACATAAAACTGTGTGGGATGTACATACGAACGGAAAAGTTTTCCCTGGATTGCCTGTGTGGGACGTACATAAGAACGGAAACGTATTCCTTGGATTGACTATGTGTGATATACATACGAACAGAAACGTTTTCCCTGGATTGACTGTGTGGGATGTACATAAGAACGGAAATGTATTCCTTGGATTGACTGTGTGTGATATACAAACCTACGGAAATGTTTTTCTGGGATTCATCGTATGGAATGTACATGTCGGCGTTCTAGGAACGGGGGTCCCCATACTTGCCTGCCTACGGCCCACGACGTGGCTGTGCTGCAGGCCTGTACGGCCCATCTTCATCAACGAGGCATTCAAGACCCTCGCGAGGGGCCAAGCCTCGCGAGGCGGACGACACAAGACCTCCTCGGGAGCGGCCTCACTAGGCTGCCTCGCGAGGGGCGGAGAAATCAAGGCAAGGCAAACCTCGCGAGGCTCTCGTGACGTGAGCCATGACGATCAAGATCAAGCGGGTGCCAGGCGGGCGCCAGCGCGTGTAGCGTCCCTGTTTCCTCTTTGGTGCTAAGGAGGCAAGCGCAGGTGCGGAGTACCGAGGCATCAAGCAAAGGTTTCCACATCGGTGCAACGAGACCAAGACCAGCAGGACGGCAGGACAAAGGTCACCATGGAGCCCAAGACGGCGTCACCACCAGAGCCTTTTGCAGGCGAAGACCGCTTTTGTCAGGATAAGCTGTACTAGCTGTCCCCTTTCAAATTGGCCGTTGTTGGCTCCCTTCCCGCTCAATATTTGGGGAGAGGACCAGGGCCTATATAAGTAGAACTAGCCACCACAGTAGGGGATCTATTCCACCTTCCATCCTCACACCCACAAGCTCACCGAGCACAAGAACTCCTCAACCTCAGGCGGCTGTTCTTCCCTTTGTACTGTTCATCATCAGCCCAGGAGGCAATCCACCACCACCACAATAGAGTAGGGTATTACACCACAACGGTGGCCCGAACCAGTATAAATCTTGTGTCTTTGTGTTGTGAGTTCATCGAGTTCGTCCACGAGATCTTAACGAGTTAGGGCATAGATCGGTAGGGAGGAAATCTCCGCGCGCACCCTAGTGTTCAAACCTTGAGGGTTTTGCCGGAACCCGTGATCCGACAGTACATACGTACGGAAATGTTTTTCTGGGATTCACCGTGTGGGATGTACATACCTACGGAAATGTTTTTCTGGGATTCACCGTGTGGGATGTACATACCTACGGAAATGATTGGGTTTTGATGCCTCGCCCGATCACACATGAGCTCATTTGGTGTCCCGGGAGGGCCTATCCCCGACGATTTTTGGGTCATGTGGGAAGGACCCCCTATCGCCCATACTCACTTGGCGACGGTTTCAAATGCCGTCGTGGAAAGGGGTTAAAAACCGTTTGTATAGCACCAACGCGTACTAGTGGCAATGCCAACAACGAAGCCGCCAATCTCATCTTCTTGAAGTCCATGGAAAATAGCTTTGACAATGCTATAACAGGTGCCGTGAGATGCTCCAATGCCGCGCCGACCATCTTGAAAAGGCGGACGAAGAATTCCGACTGAAGGTCGATGAAGCGCAGATTTGGTATGCCTAGAAGATCGATGACATTAGGAGCTGTGAAGCTCAGCTTGCTGTCGCCAAGGAAGCCTTTGTCTTGGAGCGGGCAGTGGTTGATATGGCCCAGGGCGAGGTTCACATGAAAGCCAAGAAGATCGACGGCGAGCTGGTTCAGTGCAAGATCAATCGTGATGCTCACGAAGAAGAGCTTGAAGCCCGAGAGGAAATACTGGCTGTCACCCTCCATGCCAAAGATGAGGAGATCTAAACTCTTTTGGCCAAGAGCACTGAAGAGTCTGAATAGAAACAGAGTGAGGCCCTCCAAGCTCTAACTCAGGAGCATGCCCGGAAGCTCAAGGAGGCCACTGATGCTATTCATGTTGCGAGTGTCACGAAGGCTAGTTTGGAGTCTCGTTTGATGCATCTTCAGGAGGATTTCCCGCCAAAGGTGAGGAGATTTCTCCCCTTAAGGACTTGGCGTAGAAAGCTACAGATGCGCTGGCGGAGCTCCTTGCTTCTCTGGACTCTAAGGACAGCGACTCCAAACCCTTGCCAATGCCAAATCTGAACTACATGGCCAACTCTCTAACCTGCAGAGCACCCTTGAACGTGTCAATGCCAGGACGAAAACCTCGACGGCTAACTTGGATGAAGCCAAACGCCTTCAAGCAGCGGTGGAGCAGAAGCTGGCCCAAGAGGAGAAATTCCTTGCTGAGTGGATTGAAGGTCTTGTCGGCATCGGCCAACATATCAGCACGCATATGACAACAATGGGGATGCAAGCCTTGGATCTCATCATGGATGCCACCCGGCCTAGGCGTGCAACCTTGTCTATCTTCCTCGAGGGGATTATCATGGAGCTGGAGACTTATCACAGTGCAAGAGGGTAGTCCTTTGTCGTCAAGGTGAAGACCCTTGTTCACGACGTGGTGCACATGATATTAACCAAGGTGTTATACTTTATTCCCGACACAGACCTGCGGGGCATCTTCAAGAAGGTCCCAACAAGCGTTGAGCTGTAGGAGGCCCGACAAGCTATTGCTCCGATTGTCGGCAAGATTGCCGCCAAGTGCTCTCGGGAAGAAGGCAGCCACCAAAACTGAAGTCCATTTTGCATGTCTGTTGCTGCAATGGCACATGTAAATATAACAATTTTCCTTTAATTAAGACAAATCTTTTCATATGTATGACATATTTTTTTCATGTTGAATGAATGTTTGCTCTTTCCTTGAGTAATCTTGACCTTGTACCTTTATTATACCCTACACTTGCTAGAAAACCTCCCAGTGCGCACGCTCTAGCCGGCAGTGCTTGAGAAAACTGGTCCTTAACAGCTTGGTGGGAATGTCGCCTTCCCGGGATGGTTAACCTTCCAAAAGCCTGTGCAGCTGCCTACGTTGCAAGCAAAATCGAAACAACTAGGAGCGCTATCAGTCTCGAGAAAGCTCCTTTGCATGCAGGTTTTTGTACAAGGACGAAAATCTTTCAAGGAAGATAGCAAAAATAGCGAGAAAACTTAATTGTTTCAAAGCATTGTAACTTAGCTTTCTCTGTTGTTCATCCTGCCTAATGGACACCCAATGGCTTCTTGAACGCCATTGGTGTAGCACACCTTTGCCTGCTAGGAAACTTGTACGTGAAGGGGTTTCTCTGTTCTTAAGAAAGAAAGAGAGAAAGTGAGATGGCTAGATATTGATGGGATGTTAGTCATTCTCTTGCAGGGATTATACTTGTAACATAACATTGCACATAATATACATAATAAAAATGTACATTCAACAAAGGTTGCAAAGCACTTATCTTTTTCTTCTACACACGGGGTCTTTATTCGCCCGGGCATGAACATGGCGGCTATGGTAGCGGCGCAATGCTTGCTGGTATCACACTACGCGTACAACAACCCAGGAATGGTTTTCCTTGAAGAGACTGACATCCTCATGTTGTATCTGTTGCTGATTTGCTTCATCATAAGCTTGGACCCGAGGAGAACTGTATGTGAGTTTGATGGGGAGCACTGCTTCTTCACCATAGACAAGGGAGAAGGGTGTTTCTCCTGTCGCTCGATTTGGTGTCATCCTGAGTGTCCAAAGAACGGCAGACACTTTATCAGCCAAGTGTTGTTCGCACTTGTGCAACTTGCCAAAAGTTCTACTCTTGAGACCCCGCAACACTTCAGCATTGGCTCTCTCTGCTTGCCCATTGCTTCTTGCGTGAGCGACTGATGCATAATAGATTTTGCTACCAAGCCCTTGACAGTACTCTGTGAAGGCGTGACTTGTGAATTGGGTGCCGTTGTTGGTAATAATCTTGTTAGGGACCCCAAAACGAGCAACCAATCCCCCGAAGAATTTGATAGCTGACTGTGTTGTCACCTTGCTGACTGGCTCCATGTCAGACCGCTTTGTGAACTTGTCTATTGCAATGTACAAGTATTCAAAGCCCCCAACTGCATGGGGGAAAGGGCCAAGAATGTCTAACCCCCAAACCGCGAAGGGCCGGGAGAGGAATGGTCTGCAGAACTTGTGTCGGCTGATGGATGTTCTTCGAATGGAACTGACAAGCTGTGCAGGTAGTTACTAATTATGTTGCATCTTGAAGGGTTGTCGGCCAATAGAATCCTTGCTAGAAAGCTTTGATGACAAGCGTGCATGACCCAATATGAGAGCCACACATTCCTTCATGTATCTCTGCCAGCAGTGCTTGTCCATCTTCCTGGGAAATACACTTCAATTTCACATTGTTTGGTCGCTTTCTATATAGAATGCCATCGATGAACGAGTACATACTTGACTAACGGGCTACTCTTTCAGCTTCTTCTTGCTTGCCAGGAACTTCTCCTTTCTGGAGGTATTGAACGAGTTGCTTCGCCCATGCTAGAGCCTACGGCTTGACGATAAGATTTTGTGGCTCCTCTGCTTCTTCCAGAGCCTATGGCTCGACGGCGAGGATTTCTGGTCTTGTCGGAACTAATTGCTCACTGGCAAGAAATTCTTGTCTTGCCGAAGCTAGTTTCTCATCAGCAAGAACTTCTGGTCTTGCCGGAGCCTGTTGCTTGTCGGCAAGAACTGGCTTGTTGCTGGAGTTTGCCTCCCCGGAAGCCGTTGAGGAGTCTTCCAGGAAGGGCTTGTCGAAGCAAGACTTTTATCTCTTCATGCACGTGTTGATGGTGCTACGGACGGTTGAGTGAGTCGTTTCCCAAAAGTTCTCGGTTCCACGGGCAGCTTCTTGGTAGCACACTTTGACAGATCATCAGCAACATGATTTTGAGTATGGGGGATGTGCTCCATCTATAGACCGTCAAAGTCGCTCTCTAACTTCCTTACTTCCTCAACGTAAGCTTCCATTTTTGGGCTCTGATAAGTCTTGTTGATCTTTCTGACAACAAGTTAAGAATCTCCTCTGATTATCAACCTCCTAATTCCTAGAATAATTGCTACCCGAAGGCCGGCAAGCAACCCTTCGTATTCAACAGTGTTGTTGGTAGCCTTCTCCCTAGGAAATGACATCTTATACATATTTGAGATGCTCTTTAGTGGGCGCGACAAGAAGCACGCCATCTCTAGCACCTTGGAGTGAAAAAACACCATCAAAGTACATTATCAAGTCGTCCAGATCTTCTTTGCTAGGAAGAGAAGTTGCTTCCACTTCGTCGTCTAACCTTGGGGTCCACTCAGCAATGAATTCTGCCAAAGCTCTGCTCTAGATTGTGGAAGTTCTTTCAAATGACAAACAAAAGCCAGACAGCTCGAAATCCCACTCAACTATCCTACCGGCAGATTCTGGATTCCTTAAAATGTGCTTCAGCAGAAAGGAGGTGACGACAGTGATAGGGTGTGCTTGAAAGTAGTGGCGCGGCTTGCGGGAAGCCATCAGGAGGCTGAAGAGGATATTTTTTACTCCTCAATACTTGGACCTGGCCCCCTACAACGGAGTAGTTGTGAAATACATTGGGCGTTGCACCATCTTTTTCTTTGGGGATTTTTCTTGCTCCTTTGCCGGTGAAGATTCCAGCTTGTCGGCATCGGGTTGCGCTGCTCCCAGCATTTCTTCCTTTTCTTCCCTTTCGGCAACTAGCGTGGTGCTTGCCACCTGGTTGGTGGTTGCTATGTACAACAACGACCGCTCTTGAGGTTGCGGCGCAACTAGTACTGACATGGAAGAGAGGTATTTCTTCAAATCTTGGAGCACCGCTTCTGCTTCCGGGGTCCATTGCATGGGGCCAAACTTTTTTAGAATCTTGAAAAACGGAAGGGCGCGCTCGGCTGATATGGAAATGAATCTTCCCAAGGCAGCGATGCAGCCGATTAGGCACCACACGTCCTTGACGCGTTTTGGGGCTTGAATTTGCTCAGTTGCTTTGATCTTGTTAGGATAGGTTTCAATTCCACGATGAGACACAAAGAGGCTAAGAAGCTTGTCGGATGGAACTACTATAGGAGTGGCCAACCATGTGGGATGGAAGACCTCATTTACAAAACCTGTCTGTTGCATCTTTTGCACTTCTTGAACTATGAATTCTTGTCGGTCCAAAGCTTACTTCCCGACTTTCTGCTTCACGGGTTTTGCTCCCGAGCAGACAACTAGGTGGTGCTCAATCACTTCCCTGGGAACACCGGGGATGTCAGATGGTTGCCATGCAAACACATCAATGTTCACCTGTAGGAAAATGATGAGCATGCTTTCCTATTTGCTGGAAAGGTTGGCACCTATGGTGAAGGTGCCAAAACCATCCTCCTTGGCGGGGATGATACAACCAGATGGTTTTGTCGATCCAAAGGATGTTGGAAAGGTGTGCAAACTTCAGAGGTCAATCCATGGTTTGAAGCAAGCATTAAGGAGTTGAAATCAATGTTTTGATGAAGTGCTAAAAGAGTTTGGCTTCATTAAAAATTATGAGGAAGCTTGTGTATATAAGAAGTTTAGTCGGAGCTCTGTAGCATTTCTAATCTTATATGTAGAGGACATATTGTTGATCTGAAATGATACAAAGTTTCTTGGTACAATAAAAGACTATTTAAAGAGTGTGTTTTCAATGAAAGACTTAGGTGAAGCTGCATACATATTGGGCATAAAGATCTATAGAGATAGATCAAGGCGTGTGGTAGCACTAAGTGAGAGCACGTACATTGACAAGGCTTTAAAGAGGTCTAAAATTGAGAGTGCTAAGAAAGGTTTGCTTCCAATGTCACGTGGCATAAAACTTGCAGAAATCAATGTCCCAAGACAGTTGATGAGCGAGTGCAAATGAGTGGAGTTCGCCTCTGCTATTGGGTCCATCATGTATGTTATGATATGTGCAAGACCAGATGTTTCTTATAAGCCAATTGTTAGTAGCAGGTACCAGAGTGATCCATGAGTGGCTCACTGGACAATAGTTAAGAATATTCTAAAGTACCTCAGAAGAACAAAGTACATGCTCCTTGTTTATGGAGGAGATGAAGAACTCGTTGTAAATGGTTACACCGATGCTAGCTTCATGACTGATATAGATGACTATAAATCTCAATAAAGCTATGTTTTCACACCTAATGGTGGAGCGGTTGTTTGGAAGAGTTTAAAAAAACACTGTTGCGGATTCTACGACAAAAGCAGAGTATATTGCGGCTTCGGAAGCTTCTCAGGAGGCATTCTGGATCAAGAAGTTTCTTGAAGAAGTTGGTGTAGTCTGAAGTGTGATGAATCCAATGGCTCTCTATTGTGATAATAGTGGAGCCGTTGTTCAAGCAAATGAACCTAGATCACACATGAAGACCAGACACATTGAATGCAAGTATCACATTGTTCGACAATATGTTGAGAAGGGCTATGTGAAAATTCTCAAGATTCACACGGATGTGAATGTGTCAGTCCCGATGACGAAGGCTTTACCACAAGCAAAGAATGAGCAACACCGGATAGCCATAGGTGTTAAAGAGACTATGTAAACTAGATTATTGACTCTAGTGCAAGTGGGATACTGTAGGAAATATGCCCTAAAGGCATTAATATTTTTTGTATTTCCATATTCATAATTAAAGAGTTTACATTCTATGTTGTAACTACTTTGATCCCGGAATATGTGATTCAGTGGAAAACTCATATGCATGTGTGGAACGATAAACTGTTAAATAAAATGTTCCTAGCTAGTCTTGCCTCTAGGACTATCTCAAGTGTTGTTGGTGATCATGTTTTCTGGATCCTAGGATATCATTAAGTGTTAAATGATAGTCCTAAAACAACATTGAGAACGATCATATTGAGTCGACCCAAACTTGTCTGTTTATATCATCTATAATCATTTCTAATAACATGGAGTGTTAACATGTGATTTTGTTCCTTAGACCATGAGAGTATCGTACTCACTTCTTACGTACGGTGGACTTTGGGGTTGCACAAACTTCACCTAGAACACGGTGATCATATCGACAACTTACAAGCTCATCAGAAAGTTCAAGGGACTAGATTGCTCGAGAGTGGGATTTGCTCCTCCGATGACGGAGAGATATTCTTAGGGCCCTCTCAGTGTGATGGCATCCTCATCGTCTGGATAGACACAGGTGACTACATCATGGGGATTGTCAGTGTCAAAACCGGCGGATCTTAGGTAGGGGCTCCCGAGCAGTGCGTCTGAGGATCGAAGGTAACAGGAGACAGGGATACGATGTGTACCCATGTTCGGGCCCTCTTGATGGAGGTAATACCCTACTTCCTGCTTGATTATCTTAGATGAATATGGGGTTTACAAGAGTTTATCTACCTCGAGATCGTAATGGCTAAACCCTAGCTGTCTAGCCTGTATGATTATGATTGCCCCTACGGACTAAACCCTCCGGTTTATATAGACACCGGAGGGACCTAGGGTTACACAGAGTTGGTTTGTAGAGAAAGGAATCTTCACATCCAAACGCCAAGCTTGCCATCCACGCAAAGGAGAGTCCCATCCAGACACGGGAAGAAGTCTTCTGTCTTCTTTCTTCATGGCCCATTAGTCCGGCCCACGTCAAATAGCCCGGATGGCCGAGGACCCCTTAATCCAGGACTCCCTTAGTAGCCCCTGAACCAGGCTTCAATGACGATGTGTCCGGCGCATAGATTGTCTTCGGCATTGTAAGGCGGGTTCCTCCTCCGAATACTTCAAAGTAGCCCTCGAACACAGAAAATGTGTCCGGCTCTGCAAAACAGGCACCACGCACAGCCGCAAAGAATATAACATTTCACAAGTCCCATCTACTGACAACTTTTGTAGCAAGATGTTACGTCCCTGCCCGGTCATTATTTCGAACCGTTTTTTAGCCTCCCCCTCTACATCTCAAGATGCGGTGTTCATTGGCATGTCTTGTCAAAGTAGAGATCGCGTCCCCTTATCGCGGGATTCTTATTAATACGGGTATGGGTAATCCAACCGCGCCGTCCGCACGACCCTTGGGGAATAGGCGAGTTTTAAAGCGAGTGGGGAGGCGCTTGACATTCGCAGGCTTTATAAGAGGATAAGGATTCACTCTTTCACCCACACCTTCTTCCTCTCTGCCCATCCGTTCTCGAGGTCCAGCGCCCAAGCTTCCATCCTTTCTGCCCCCAAAAAGCACTCCGACCATGTCCGGATCTGGAGCACAGGGCAAGTGGATGGCCTCCTCCGTCACGGAGGAGAACATCACAGAGCTCCGGGAAGCGGGGTACTTGGCCTAGGAAATCGCCCACCAGCTTCCGGCCAAGGGGTAGATCGTCCCCACCCCGGAGCCCAACGAGAGGGTGATATTCATCCCCCACTTCATCCGCGGGTTAGGATTTCCCCTCCGCCCCTTCGTCCGCGGACTCATGTTCTACTACGGGCTAGATTTCCATGATCTAGCCCCAAATTCTTTCCTCAACATCCCGGCATTCATTGTCGTGTGCAAGGCCTTCCTCCGCATCCCACCCCACTTCGGATTATGGCTAAAGATCTTCAATGTGAAGCCGAAAGTGGTGGATGGACAACATGCAGAGTGCGGAGGCGCCATGGTGAGCAAACTATCCAATGTTACATGGCCCACATGCACCTTTGTGGAGACCGTCAAAGGGTGGCAACAACAGTGGTTCTACGTCACAGAGCCCCGTGACACCACCTGTGCCGCGGCTCCCGAATTCAAGTCCGGGCCCCCAATGCGGCTTACCTCCTGGCTAAAAAAGGGCCTGGACTGGGCGTCGTCGGACGAAGTGTCAGCGCTGCAAACGCGCATCAAGAGCATGGTGGACAAGAACATCAAGCTTGTCAATGTGATCCAGGTGATGCTTTCTCGCCGGATCCTTCCTTGCCAAAGCCGGACTTGCCATTTGTGGGAGTTCGATCCGGCCAAGCTCCAGACCTTGCAACGATTCTTCGGCTCCACGCACGAAGGTATTTGGATGGTGCTTTTCAAGGCCAATCAGACTTGGCCGAAGATGACTAAGGACCGCGGCTATAACCTGACTTATCCCGCTAGTTCGGTAAGTTCCTCATATTTCAAGGTGTATCCTCTACCTATGCATTAAAGGAAGATGTCTAAGCTTCTCCATTTGTCTTTTCAGGGCTGGATAAAGAAGGCGAAGCAGATCCAGTGTCCGGCTCCGCTGCCTGAAAACCCAGCTATCCCACTTCTGACGAATATGCTGGTTCCGGCGCCCTACGAGGCGCCGGAGAAGAAGGGCCAGGAGGCGAGAAGCGGCCTCCGCCGTAAAGGCACTTCGGACGCAACGTCCGAAGACGCCGAAACCCACTCCTCCCCCGCTGAGAACGACGAGGAGGAGGAAAGCAATTCTCCCCCCAAGGGGGGAAGGAAGAAAAGGGCGGCCTCCACGGATCTGGAGGCGGAGGCGGAGGCGTCCAAGAAAGGGAGGGTCTCCCTTGCGGACAATTCCGAACCGGACACCGATAGCACCTCTGAGTGGCGTCCCAGGGAGAAGCCCCATGGCCGAATCATAAGTACTCGAAGGCACTTACGTACACATATATCCAGCTCCTTTACTTCGTGGTTTTAACATGTTGAATCATGCGCTGCAGTCCGGCTCATTCCCACCTCCAGCGATCCTCATCTTCGGGGAATTCGCTGGATCCAAATGTGATGGACAGCGAGTCGCCTCCTCCGGCCTCCTCCCCCAAGGCTACGGACGACGCTAAGGTGTTGTCCCGGAGAACCCTCCCAGGACAGGGAGAGGTACAGGAGGCCGTCAAGGTGGCGCCAGAGGGTGATACCTCGACCGCCGGACACATGGGAGAGCAGACCCTCTTGGAAACTGGCGATGGGGGCCATACCCAATTTGTCCCCCAACCGAATACTATTCCGGAGGCCGATACGGCTCCGGAATCAGGTAAGCAGCCTCCTTTGAAATTAGGAGGTGCATCTATTCCGCCGGTGACCTATGTCCATCCAGAGGCACCGGATACTCTACTAGAAGCGCTTCAAGGTGCTTCCATTGTAGAAGAACACCGTATCCTTATGGGTACGGTGGTTGAGAGGGTTCAGTCTGCTAAGAGCGGACTGACCGAAGCCTGCTCCAGCCTTCTAACAGGCTTCGAGGTATGTGACGTAATTATGCAAAAAGAATGTCGTAGTATAGACAGTAGACCCTGAGACTCTGTCCGGTGTTTGAAAAGAAAGGCCGGACAGAGGATCAAATAATTTTTGCAGGAGACTAATCATATATGCCTATATGAATAAGCAGGCATCGATGCTGGCTGCGACCTCTCATTCTGCCAAAGTCTCCAAACTGAAGCAGAGTCTGGAGCAAGACGATGAAGAACTCGGCCGTGTCAAAAAACAACTAGAGGACAAGCAAGGTATGCAATGGCCTGTGCAGATCTAAAATGATATGAATTGTTTGTGTTGATCATGTTATTATGATGTTTCCTAGGAGCTGCGACCGAGGTGCGGAGTCCCTCAAGAACGTGTTGGCCAAGGCCCAGAAGAAATCGGAGAAGGAACAAGCCGCCCGCAAAAAACACGAGTCAAGGGTCGGGGAGGTTCAGCAGGAGCTCAAGGACGCCATAAAGAAATGTGAGTCCTTGGAACGCAAGATTACGGACCAAGAGTCCGAACTTGCTAAGGCCCGCGAAAGCGCACAAGAGTCCCGGGTTGAGGCCCAGGGCATCCTTCGGGAAATCCAGGAGTCCAAGCAGATTGCGGCGGGTAAGGCCTTCATTATGCAGAGCAAATTTGTGCAGAAAAGGTACCTCTTACAGACCCGGATTGGTAGTTCTCCATGAGCGTTTGCGTATCTGCCTCGCAGTGTTGCTGATGTTGCGAAGTTCTTCCGAGCCGAAGAGGGGAGCTCAACGGAGAAGCTGCTCTGGTCACAATACCTTGCGCCAGAGCATCCAGTGCCCCTTAGCGATTAGCTGAAACAGCTGACCGAACTACATAGGGTGGCCGGATTGGCCATGAAGGATTTGATAATCCGTCTGTGGCCTGCCGAAGCTATACCCAGCAGCCACTTTGGGCTCGTGAAGCGGCTGGTCGATGCCTGTCCTCGGGTTGATGCCATAAAGCGGTCGGTCTGCATTGAAGGTGCACGGATGGCCTTCGCCCGTGTCAAGGTACAGTGGGCGAAGATGAACGTCGTCAAGCTTGCGACTGAGGGACCGCCTGTGGGCAAAGAGCACTGCACGCCCGAGCTGTATTTTGATGATGTCCTGGAAGGATCCCGCATTGTAGAGGGCCAGTGTACGAAGGACATTATCTTTGAATGAATGTATTCGTGTTATCCGGTCCTGTATTATGGAACAAAGCCTATATGTAATATATTGCTTGTTTTTTTGTGAAAATATTTCCTCTTGTGCAGCCGTTTATTAAATCTAAGAGTTGGCCAGTCATCGGCTTCTGCCCCCACATAGGTAGTACGGGGGTGTTCGGGTTGGAACGTAAACACACTTGACCCAAGAGTTTGGTCCTTGAAGGAGGTGTTTAGTGCATCGAACTAGGCAATCGGACTATGTGGCTTTATCACCCTCACTTAGCCATAGGAGTTTGACAATAGGAGTCTTGGCGCAGCCCCTAGTTAGTATTTTTATCCGGACTAGGGCGTTGTAGACACCTGATCGGGTGAAGGCCGATCCATCGCATAATGCGGAAAAAATCGCAAGAGATTTATGTTTAGCCGCCGAATAGCTGACCAGCTCTCGCCGCATCACGACAGTCAGTTTTCTGCTTTCTCTACTGAGGTGTTTATCCGGATGAACCAGAAACACAATCGCAGTAGTTCTCCCTTTACTACCCTAGCCGATAACACGGAACATAAGGTAGCAAGCACAGGAGCCGGGCAACCCAACTATTGACCAAAGACATGATTCGGAGCCAATGCATATAATGCTATATTCGGGGCGCCGAATTATACTGTAAAAAGTGTTCGGACTTGTTGCAAATGTATGGAGCACAATGAAGCCCCTGGCGATTTAAGTCGGACCAATGTGTATGAGTGCAATCGATAAAAACAGTGAAATATAATGAAGAAATAGGCCAGTGCCACATACGTTGGGCCGGAAACTATTTCCATTATAATCTGATTGATACGTCAAAGCGTATTTTGTACAGGAAATGTGATAAGCAATAGGGCTATTTAACATGCCGAGACCAAGGGGAAGCTGCGTGTGTGTCCTGAAAACAGGTAAAGTGATCGTCAAGAAGATCATCTAGGTATTTCTGCCACACGTCTATGATGCTTGCTTCCTTGGTATCTTTATCCTTCGAAAGGATCGACGATCAGGCCATCGTGAGGGGCCCGTGGAAAAGAAACCTGAAAAGGATAGAGAGAAAAGGGAAAGTACGAGTGCCCAGATGAGGTCGAGCCGTATTGTGGATCATGATCGAGTTATGCCTCCGTCTTTGCCCATGGTGTTTTTAGTGCGTAGTTATGTACGCGCGGTACGTATGCCGCAATCCTGTCGGGACTGAGACGGAGGCCGAATTGCTAGTCGAACTCCTGACGAGCTGGACTGTCATGCTGCGGAGTAGTCCGGACTCTTTAATAGTGTCCGGGGGCTTGGCTGCCGAATTGATGTTCTGCTTGGCAGGGCCGCCCTGTACTTCTGCTGCCAGGGCCGCGGTGTGCTCCTCGGTACGAAGGGAGCATTTTGTGTTTTCGTTGACTGTTATGACACCGCGTGGTCCGGGCATCTTAAGTTTGAGATAGGCATAGTGTGGAACCGCATTGAAGCGGGCAAATGCGGTTCGTCTGAGTAGTGTGTGATAGCCACTGCGGAAGGGGACGATGTCGAAGATCAAGTCTTCGCTTCGGAAGTTGTCCAGCGATCCGAAGACGACTTCCAATGTGATTGAGCCTGTGCAACGGGCCTCTACACCTGGTATTACTCCTTTGAAGGTAGTTTTTGTGGGGTTTGATCCTTGACGGACCGATGCCCATCTTGCGGACTGTGTCCTGATAGAGCAGGTTAAGGCTGCTGCCACCGTCCATGAGGAATCACGTGAGGTGGAATCCATCAATGATTGGATCGAGGACCAGTGCGGCTGAGCCGCCGTGACGGATACTGGTCAGATGGTCCCTGCGATCGAAAGTGATCGGGCAGGATGACCATGGATTGAATTTTGGGGCGACTGGCTCTATCGCATAGACCTCCCTGAGCGCTCGTTTACGCTCCCTTTAGGGGATATGAGTAATGTATATCATGTTTACCGTTTTAACTTGGGGGGGGGGGGATTTCTTCTGTCCCCCCTGTGTTCGGTGGACGGGGCTCCTCATCATCGTCCTCGCTTGGCGGCCCCTTCTCCTTATTCTCGGTATTTAACTTATTGGTTTGTTTAAAGACCCAACAACTTCTGTTGGTGTGATTGGCGGGTTTATCGGGGGTGCCGTGGATCTGACATGGTCGATCGAGGATTCGGTCCAAGCTGGATGAGCCCGGATTGCTTCTTTTAAATGGCTTCTTCCGCTGACCGGACTTGGAGCCACTAAATCCGGCGTTGACCGCCGTGTCGTCGGTATTGTCATCATTATTCCGATGCTTGTGCCTATTGCGTCGGGGCTTGCCGCTGCTATTTCTAGCTTCGGAGGTGCCATGTTCGCTTGCATTGTTGCTGCTACGGGCTAGCCAACTATCTTCGCCCGCGCAAAAGCGGGTCATAAGTGCCATGAGGGCTGTCATGGACTTCAGCTTTTCTTGTCCGAGGTGCCGGGCGAGCCATTCGTCGCGGATGCTATGTTTAAAGGCCACTAGGGCTTCGGCATCTGGACAGTCGATGATCTAGTTCTTTTTAGTTAGGAACCTAGTCCAGAATTTCCTGGCCGATTCTCTGGGTTGTTGAACTATGTGGCTTAGGTCATTGACATTCGGAGGTCGGACGTACGTACCCTGGAAGTTGTCGCAGAAGGCGTCTTCCAAGTCCTCCCAGCTGCCAATGGAGTTTTCTGGCAGGCGGTTTAACCAGTGCCGAGCTGGTCCTTCGAGCTTTAGCGGGAGGTATTTGATGGCATGAAGATCATCACCGCGAGCCATATGAATATGGAGAAGAAAGTCTTCAATCCATACTGCGGGATCTGTTTTTCCATCGTATGATTCGATATTCACGTGTTTAAACCCTTCTGGGAATTCGTGCTCCATTACTTCGTCAGTGAAGCAGAGGGGGTGTGCGGGGCCTCTATATCGGGCCAGTCACAACGCAGCTCGGATGGAGTCCGTCTGCGGTTTTCGGCCCGGGGGTGGTTATGCTTGTCGCGCCCGGCTAGATAGCCGTCCTCGCGCATCGGGGCACGCCCCCATGATCCATAGATCGATCTGGTCTGACCTGCTCTATTTTCCAAGTCCTGCCGTAGGTCGTACGTGTATCCCCGGGCTGTTGTGTCTCTACCTTTTCGGCGAGGTAGTACGGGCTGGTGTTCGGCTTGAGTTGTCGTTTTGTCACGGCCACGTGGTGGTCGGTCGGCTGCGTTATGCAATGATGGTATGGGCTCCAGCGCCTTGTCGTCGAATTGATGTAGCAGCTCACGCTTCGGGTAACTCTTGGTTGGGCGCCTGAGGCCGTATTCCTCGGCTGCCAGGACATTAGTCCACCTGTCGTTGAGCAGATCTTGGTCAGCTTGAAGCTGTTGCTGCTTCTTTTTCAGGCTCCTGCAGTGGCTATTAGCCGACGCTTAAAGCGTTCCTGCTCAAGGGGTTCCTCGGGCACGATAAAGTCTTCGTCGCTGAGGCTCACCTCATCCTCGGAGAGTGGAAGATAATTACTATCCTCCGAGTCTTCGTTTACAGCCTGTTCATCAGGGCCAATTTTCCCATCTTCCCGATCGTCATGTTCGGAGGTTGGCTCGACGGGGTCTTCTTGGTCTTCGGCGTCGTCCGGAATGTTGTTATCCCCGGTGCCGGTATTGCTGTCTTTTCCACGACGTGATTTAGAGCGGCGCCGCTGACGTCGGCGCTTTGGTTGTGTCTCAGGAGGTTTATCCTCAACTAGGTTTTTCTCATTATCGCTGTTACCCTCTTTTGGTGTATCCACCATGTACACGTCATACGAAGAGGTGGCCGTCCAGCGTCCGGTAAACGGCGGGTTTTGGGCCTGCTCTTCTCCGGCATCGTCGTCCATACCGTCGATGTCTTCGGAGCCATAATCGAGCATGTCGGTTAAGTCCTCGACAGTGGCTATGAAGTGGGTGGTGGGTGGCACGTAAAATTCCCCGCTCTCAGCCCATAGTCCGGGCTGGGCGTAGTTCGGACGTTGCCCCTCTGTAATGACGAGGGATCGCATTAAGTCCAGAGCCTCGCTTAAAGGCGAGGTTTGGCCAGGGAGAAAAGAGTCCGTGGAGTACGGCGGGAAGAAAACTCCTTGGCCGAGCTCGCACAATGCTGACTCCGAGGGTTCAGAGCCAGTGTTTGGAGAAGATTCTGGCTTCATGATGATTGCCGGTGGCACTGCTTCCTCCGGCTCTCCCGTACCAGGCTCGATAGCCGCAGAGAGTCCGGCGGGCTCGGGAATCCCGTCTTCGGACCTGGTGATGCGCTCCGGATCTAAAGCCAGAGCGGAGGTTGGGGTCGCGAACCCTTGGAAGATCAAGTCTCCTCGGATATCAGCGACATAATCCAGATTTCCAAAACTGATCGGTGACCTGGGGCGTAGCTGTCGATCCGCTCTAGATGGCCAAGCGAGTTGGCCCGCAGGGCGAAGCCGCCGAACACAAAGATCTGGCCGGGGAGAAAGATCTCCCTCAGGGCAGCATTGTTGTAGATGACTGATGGAGCCATCGAACCTTCTGGCGACAACATAGGGGAACTCTCAATGAAAGCACCAATGTCGGTGTCAAAACCGGTGGATCTCGAGTAGGGGGTCCCGAACTGTGCGTCTGAGGATCGAAGGTAACAGGAGACAGGGACACGATGGTTACCCTGGTTCGGGCCCTCTTGATGGAGGTAATACCCTACTTCCTGCTTGATTATCTTAGATGAATATGGGGTTTACAAGAGTTGATCTACCTCGAGATCGTAATGGCTAAACCCTAGCTGTCTAGCCTGTATGATTATGATTGCCCCTACGGACTAAACCCTCCGGTTTATATAGACACCGGAGGGACCTAGGGTTACACAGAGACGGTTTGTAGAGAAAGGAATATTCACATCCGAACACCAAGCTTGCCATCCACGCAAAGGAGAGTCCCATCCGGACACGGGAAGAAGTCTTTTGTCTTGTTTCTTCATGGCCCATTAGTCCGGCCCACGTCACATAGCCCGGACGCCCGAGGACCCCTTAATCCAGGACTCCCTCAGGGATGCCGGAACATGACAACGAGAAAGAAGAACAAAACCAGTAACAAGGATAACGGTGTGATGAGCATGTGATGACTCAGGAGGATGCCGATGCATCACAAGTTTTGTGAAGTATCATGAAGGAAAGGGATAACCATATGTTCACTCAAATATCATTCGTGTGCTCATAGGGATCGATATGGGTATCCAGGGTTCCGCTATCGTTCATTGAACACATGGTTACGTTCATGTCTATGAGTTACCGAACCTACGGGGTCACAAGCTTAAGGAAATCATGATCTGATGACTATTAGTAGGATGGAAGTGACAAGAATATATTTGTGGAATTGTTTCCTTAATATTAGGAATAGTTTTCAGAGGAATCAGGGTTTATCGGGTAATATCGGTGACGATTAGCTTTGGACGGTGAAGCGCTACTGGATCGTGAAGGTTGCATGCTTGCAACCAAGTAGAGAGGTCGTGCTTTCAGTCTTCGGTTCGAGGGACTGTTATTGTGCGGTTCGCGGGATCGTTCATCGACGGTTCGAGGCACTCCAAGTATGATCTGCACCGACACATTTTTCTTCCGCTGCAACTCGGTGATGGTAACAATCATATTGATCTTGGGTGTGCGTAGGCGTGATTTTTTATTTTTACTACGTTTCCCAATAGAACCAGCCTTATCCACCCCATGTAAATACTAGACTTCTCATGTTTATATAAAGGGAGGTCTAGGTCTTCGCTCATCATCAAATCTCAGTTCTAACTCTCGGTAGACATCCCGTACGCCATTGTAATCCTCTGCACGAGGTATCCCCTCATGATGAATAACAAGAAGAAGCAGGATGTATGGTATTACTCTTTGGAGGCCCGAACTGTGTGTGCAGACTCCGTTTCGGTACTTCCGATCTCGTCATGAACCCTAACGAGAGATCTAACGGTCTTTCGCTCCGTCAATGGGAGCCTATCAGGTTCTATGCACAAATCCAGGACCATGAGGAAATCGCCATGCTAGTCATCCCGGTTGCCTTCAGGCCGGTGACGAATCAATGGTCGGTCGTCAACCCTCCTCGCGTCGTCAACCTCTCTGCCAACAAGTGGTGCAAGTTCTGGGTCCAGTTGTAGATGTTCAAGGGCTACAGGGTGCTTGGGCGTGGCTGGGAGTACTTCTGTCGGTGGCATAAGATCGTCCCCGACAACCTACTCGTCCGGCTCTCCGGGCTAGGCTGAAGGTGCACTTCTTCAACGCCAACCACCCCAACATCTGTAGGGTCCGGTGATCCAAGCACAGATGCGTCAGCGACATCTCACATGCCCTCTAGGTTGTTTTTCTGTAGGTCGTGTGTCAAGTATGAACTAGTGTAGGTCTGAACTGAAACTTGATCGTCTCTTTTGCTATGAACTTGTCTATATTTTACGCTGGAACCATCACCCTAGGGTCTAGAAAGGGCATGGGATACCCTGCTGTTTTAAACTTATGCCTAATACTACTTATGATCTGCATGTTCTTGATGTTCTTGCTCTATTCTTGTTATTCTTCTGCTGCTATTCTTGCTGATAGTGTGTTGTGCACTATGCTGTAAATTGGTGGTAAGTCCACCACATTTGAAAGGGGTGAGCAGAAGAACTACTTGCACACAGCCAAACAACTGTGCTTTGCATCTACTCACCCCTGAAACACAAACACAGGCAACCAAACAACATGCCACCATCTAGGCCTTGATGCAATGCATGGAACCAATCAACATCCAAATGTTGCTTTTTTGCCTAGGCCAGGATTGCACAAGTATGCAAAGTGGCAAAAACTGGTGCAGGTAACCAAATGCACCCTCAGTGTAGCACCCTTGATTCAACGCAGTGCAGTTAAGTAATGCAAACAATTAAAAAAATATTTTCTTTTGATAACGCAAATATTTTTCAACTTTGAGAACATTTTTCAAAATGATAAAAAGGTTAATATTTTAGAAAACCCCAGAAAATACGAACATTTTTCAAGTCTGTCAACATTTTAAAAACGAAACAAAAACTATGATTTCAAACAATTTTCAGCAAATGCCAACACTTTTTGAAAAAGATGAAGAATTTATAACTTTTTGAAGAAACAAGTTGTCAAATTCTGAGCCTTTTCTAAAAAAACAAATCATTTTAAAAAATGAATATTTTTTGAAAATTCAAATGTTTGTTGAAAAAATGATTTTTAAAATAAGATATTCAATTCATTTTAAGAAAAGGTGAAAAAAATTCAAAAACCTAATGATTTTAAAAGATTTATAAATAATAATTATGTGAATTAGAAAATAGGGTCAAGACAATAATAAAAGAAACAAAAAAATCAAAAATAGAAGAGATTAAGAAAACAGTAAAAAGAAAGTGGTTATCAAGGCTCCGCACGTACGACGAGTGGGCAGAGCCACTTCATCACTTGGTCGGTCGTCCCTTGGGCGTTTTAGCGGACATGATGTGTGTCACGACCGGTTTTTCGGGATATTAATTCTCCAGAAAATGGCCGTTGTGCTCACCAGCCCCAGGATTACTGTTAGCTGATGAGACACCAACTTGATACAAGAAATCCAAGCAAGGCACAAAATATGTAGTACAAGACCATTTTGGCCTAGGAGTACAACATTTGGTTTCTAGTGGTTGATGGCGGAAGCGGTTTGTGGTTCATCTGCGTCTATGGGACTCCATTTCCCACAAGAACAGCTGACCAGGATAACTCCTATCTTCGCGAGGCCGCTGACAACACTGCCTAGGTTCCGGGGCTGTCCTCGTAACATTCTTCTCCGAGCAAGAAATCTGGCCAAGACAATAGCCAGGGACAAGCCAGTGAGTACGTTTGAATGTACTCGCAAACATCAGGAACACGGGTATAATATATCAAACATGCTCCGGATTATTTTATGATCACAATGTCTGTCACGAAATATACGAAAAGCCATGATGCACACATGTGGTTAAAAATAACCAAAAATAAAATACTGGGTGCCAAACGAGGGTCTGAATGACTCCTCGAGAGGAAACTGCAAGAATAGTAATGCCGCAGTCGGGCGTCGGGGCGACGCCACATAAAGGGCTTATAAATAAAAGAAATAACAAGCATGCCACAGTCGGGCGTCTGAGCGACACCACATAAAGGGCTTATAGATAAAAGAAATAACAAGCATGCCATAGTCGGGCGTCTGAGCGACACCACATAAAGGGCTTATAAATAAAAGAAATAACAAACATGCCACAGTCGGGCGTCTGGGCGACACCACATAAAGGGCTTATAAATAAAAGAAATAACAAACAGGCCACAGTCGGGCGTCTATGCGGCACCACATAAAGGGCTTATAATATAATAGTTGCAGTGAGTATCCAGGAGGTGGAACCGTCCCAGGGATACTCAATAATACAAATAAAGTAAATGGTTAGTCCACAATAATAAAAAATCACAATCCATATGTGTCACAGTTCATAATCAATGTTCTGGTTTAACCGTTTTTCCCTCCGAAGACCGACACTAAGACTGACACTTGACCTATCCCAGACTGTAGTCCTTAACCATGGACACGGCTATTCGAATAGATGTATAATCTCTGCAGAGGGTGTACTCTTTACCCACGGGTAACGGATTTCTTTAGTCCATCGGGACTAATTCCGTCTACGGTCTTTTGATTGAAAACACGCCTGACCTGCACACACCAGCTTAACTTACCGGTGTCTGGAATCACCCACAACACCTGTCAAGCCAAACTCTAAGTGGGGAGGCTACAACCTCAACGTAGCATGGGATCAAATTTATATACGCGCGCTCTAAGGGGTGGCCCCCCTCTCGGTCCCAACCGGAAACACCCATGCCCCCGGACCGGATGACAGGCTTTAATCCATGGCCATGGGACCCTCATCACGGCCTCTCTATACGGTGTGTGCTAGAAAGGGGTTGACAACTTACTGAACCGTACCCTACCTAAGGCAGGGACAAGTGGTAGTACCAGGCAAGTATGGGGGTTACTGGACAAGACTCGATCTAAGGCCGACTCAGGAGGTTCAAGTATTCTCTGCATGATTAGCATAACAAAAGTATTTCCGCTAATAGGTAAACTCACCACTCGTCAAGCCTCACCATGCCATACCGGACATACTCGTCCCGACGAGGTACTAGGGACAAGCCCGTGTCTACCCAAGACCACGACTTTCCCGGCTTCTTTCCGGTATGCAAGGGAAGCTTACGAGGATGAGTACCATCACCAGTATACCATTTATCACAGCAAGGAAAACTCCACTATGCACTCATGCATATGATTTTACCGTCACATAAAATAGCATACACTCCATGTCAAAGTGGTGTCGAAACCGTATCAAAACACCACACAAAATATTATGCCAGAGTTCAGAAATGCTTGCCTTCAAGTGTATGCATGTGGGGGTGCACTTTTGAAGGTTGCCTTTTCTCCAAAAATCCTATTTTGAGAAACATTCAAACAACACACATTTCAAACACAGTACAAAAAGTTGTCTCAAATATTTTTGAAATAAATCTTAAAATAAACTAGAGGAAATTTGAGAGAGGTAGGTAAAAGAATCAACTCATTTGGAGTTTTATTTTAAAAGTTATAGCCAGTCAAACATCAGTCAAAGTTCTGTTTTATTAAAATCAGAAAAAGGAAAACGCATCGGGGAAGAATACATTTTCGAAGCAGGGGACACGTACTCCGGATCTTTGTGCTTTCACTTAAACAGAGAGGACGGGGGAGCGGGTCACTAACAGTGGGTCCAGGGGGCCCACTAGTCAGGTTTGACCGTTCTTCCTCTCCCTCCCTTCTCTCTGCCCGAACGGTGCGGGGCTCCGGCGATCGCCGTTGGCGAACGGCAGCTCCCCACGGGGCCCCGAGGGCAGGGATGGATCCGCCAGACCGAGGCGGTCCTCCCGGTGGGTGTTAGGCAGGTGGGGACGGAGAAGGTCACCGGCGGCGAGCTCCGCGGCGGACGGTGGTTCGGGAGCAGAGTGGGTTTTGGGCTCCAGGGGTCCTTGGACGAGGCCGAGGCGCTAGGCAGTTCCGCACGACTATGGGAAGACTCTTGGTGGCGCTGGATTGGCGGGGGAAGCTCCGGTTGCGACGAATGGCACTGGATTGCGGCGGCGACCGAGCTGGCCAGAGACGAGGAAGAAAGGACTTTCCCCGATGATTGCTGGCTGCGGGAGCACTACGGGGGTGGACTGGGGTTGCCTGAGTGCTCGCAGGAGCACGGGGCCTCCTTTTATAGCACGACGGGGCTGGCTCCGCGGCGGTGGATAAGATCGACGACGGGTCGCCGTTGCTGTAGCTGTAGGGCGTCGTGGCGGCGACGAACGCGTGCCGACGAGCATGAGGACAAGCACGGGCTGTTCCCTGGGGCAGCTGGCGCGCGCGGGTGGCTTGGGCGGTGCCGTCCACGGCAGAGCCCGCTGCCGACGCCGGCGTGCCGCCAAGGGAGCTCTGGCGGCGGCGCTGTAGAGCGCCAGTGCGGCTTGGAGCGTACTGGTGAGAGGGCGAGTGTGTGGCGTGGCTCTGCAGGCGAGCTGGGACCAGGGACGGGACGCGTCGAGGGTGTCAGTGCGGCGCGGCGACTCAATGCGCGCGCGTGCAAAACATGCGCTCTGGGCGCGCCCAGAGCACGCACGCTAGGTGCTCGATGAAATGCCAGCGCGCTCTAGAGAGCTTCGGTGAGGCTGGCAGTCAACAGGCCAGGGTTAGGGACAGCTAGGAGGCTAGTGGACATGCTGGATGGGTCAGGGGTTCAAGTCCACAATGCAAACCATAGGACATGCCAAAATTGTTCCTGCACACAGGGTGTTCGACAGAATACCATGGGCAACTAGGCAATTCTTGGGGTGGCCAAACTCTCTAGATCCTAGACTCTTTAGGAGCTAAAGAAGGTGGTAAGGCTAGCTTGGCAACAACAGAAACTTGATAGTGCAAGATTTTGAGAAAACCAGTTTTGGGCAGAAACTAAAGGCTATCATTGCATGCATCAAAGATACCCCAATGGGTCCAATCTCCTGGACTTAAGGGTTTGGTAGGGAGAACTATAAGTAGGAAAAAGCTCAAGGGCACTAGGGCAAAATAAAATGGGGTTGCAGTACAAATCACCAAACTGGGGCAGAATGAAGATGAGGATGATTCACTCAAATTTTTCAAAGAACATCACTGGGTTTTTGCATGAGGTTGCATTATAAGCATCCACTGACATCTCCAAACACTTGGAAGAATTTTTAGAACAATATTTAAAAGGGTTGTAGTGCAAAATACCTACTGGACCAGATTTGAAAAATTGATGTGGAGCTCAAAATCTCCAATGACCAAAAGATATTCTTTGCATAAAAGTGATGGGGAAACCTCACATGACATCCCCAAATTTTGGTGAAAATATTAGAAGCATTTATCAAATGGTTGCAGTGCAAAAAGGGGCTCCAAATTTATGAAAGATCATTTTAAAGGAATAAAGCTCATGAAAAAGAATTATGCAAATAAATCCACTGACAAAGAATTGTTTTTATAAAGAGGGCATACAAGTCCAAAAATATTTTTGGAAAGTTTCCACTTGAGGTAAAAACCCACAATATTAAAGAGAAGAGGGGTTCTGAAATCAAAGGAGAAATCCAGAAAAATAAAATTTTTATTTCCTGGCAAAATTTTAATTAATAAAACAAGGTCAAAATTTTGGGGTGTCACAATGTGTGTCATTTAAAGCGAGGCCGAAAGAATGGGGCGAGACAATTTGTCGCGTTACGCGAGCCACGAGTATTCCCTCGCTAAAGGAATCGCTCGATTTGGCCGCAGACAGCAGGTCAAGCTGCGTGGGAGCCACAGCCTGTGTTCTTTCTGTTTTCTGTTCTTATTTTTTGTTATTTTTGTACTTTTCATTATACTTTAATATATTCTACATATATATAACAAAAACACTCTTCAAAAACACATTTGGAAAAATGTTGACTAAGTATTAAAAAATGTTGAACAAGAATTTAAAAAATGTTGAACAAGTATTTGAAAAATCGTGAATAAATATTAAAAATGTTGAACAAGTATTTGAAAAATATTGAATAAATATTAGAAATGTTGAACAAGTATTTGAAAAATGTTGAATAGGTATTAGAAAATGTTGAACGAGTATATCGAGAATGCTAAACAACTTTTACAAAATGTTGAACAAGAATTTGAAAAATGTTTAACAACTATTTGAAAATGTTGAATAAGTATTAAAAATGTTGAACAATTATTTGAAAAATGTTGAATAGGTATTAAAAAATGTTGAACGAGTATTTTAAAATTTTGAACAAGTATTTTGAAAAATATTGAATAACTATTAAAATGTTGAACAAGTATTTGAAAGATGTTGAAAAAGCGTCCGGACAATGTTGAACGTGTATAAAAAAATGTTGATCGTTGATTACAATTTTTTTACATGTACGAAAATGTAGAGTGAAAAACAAAAACAAATATAAGAAAAAAAGAAAAAGGAAAAATGAATAAGAAAAAATAAAACCAAACAAAAAATGGAGAAAAAAAGGAAACGAACAAGAATGAAACAAATCTGATCTAAGAAAAAAGAAGAAAGAATACAAAAAATGGAGGAAAAATAAATGAAACAAAAGAAAAACAAAAAACAAATATGTTGAATAAGTTTTAGAAAATGTTGAACGAGTATTTGAAAAATGTTGAACAAGTATTTGAAAATGGTTAATAAGTGTTAAAATGTGGAACAAGTATTTGGAAAGTGTCGAATAAGCGTTTGGACAATGAAAAATGAAGAAAAACAGAGAGAAAAAAAGAAGAAACAAAAACAAAGAAATGAAAAAAAATGGACAAGAAAAAAGCAAACAAAAAGAGAGGGGACAAACTGAAACATTGTGCTTCAAGTGGGTCGTGCCCTAGGTATTAAGACGAACTCCTATCGTGGCGCGGTGGCTAGTGCGCTGCGTTTGTTCGTGCACGACCAGGGATCGATCCCTGGTACTTTCGTAATGCGATAAATAGCTCTCGTGGAAAGAATGCTTGCCCGCGTTGCGCTGTGTCCATTGGTCACGTGGGCCGCAAGGAGTTTGTAGAAGTTGCACTGAGGTGTCGGCCGGCGGCGTGCGATCGAATCCTGCAGTGCCTTTATCTTTTTGTTATGGTTTTCTGTTAAGTGTATATGTAGTTAAATCTTTGTTGTTTTACTACTTTTTTTGCGGGTGAAAACTTGTATTGCTCAAATCACAGAATTACAATTGTTAGCAGCTAGCTGGATAGTTTCCTCCGGACCAGAACCTAACCAAGTCATGGTTCTACCTTTGGTACAAGCGAATTTAGCTAAACTGTGGTTAACCCTATTCTGGGAACGAGAGATATGAGTAATACATGCTTCACGAAGACTCAAAAGATGTCTTATTTCAATAACTAGTGAAGAATAAACTGATCTGTCAACTTCTTCGGCTTGAATAAGCTTTACTGCCACAAATGAATCCATCTCAATGCATATGGGAAGATCACCTTTTTGCAGGGAAAATGAAAGCCCCTCCATGCATGTACATAACTCCGCCTCAAGAGCATCTATGGAGGAAAACAAAACCCGTCATGCTGAGAAAATGATGTGACCCCTGCCATCCCTAAGCACCATACCTGCACAAGCTGTCCCATCATCAGAAGAAGAACCATCGTTGTTTAGCTTGACATAGCCTGATGGCAGAGCCTGCCAAGTTTCAGATTGTCGACCAGTTGTCATTGCATGTGGTCGCACCAACACATTATTGTATGTATATATTTATTGCCCTTTCTCTGGATCAACAACTAAGTCCACCTTTAAACCCAAGACCGAGTCCAGGTAGCTCACGAGGAACCACTTCGAAGCTTCCATAGATGGCAGTGGTTTCTGATGTACAACCTCATTACGTGTTGGAATATTAGGAAAGTTCATGAACAATTCTAATAAATAATTTATGACTAAGACAGAAACTACCATGCAACAATCTAGCAAACTAGAAGAGTAGCAAATCATGTACAGCAGCATCGCCCAGTAAATAGCAACTTCAAAGAGAGACATTAACATATCATGATTGACGTACTGTTCGGTAGTTGCAGCAGGAGCGACGGTGTTGATGATGATGTTGACGACAATGAGTAGCATCGCCCGGCTTGGAGGAAGATGACCCATGATGACGAACTTGAGCAGTCGCGTAGAGCACTTCCCAAAAACCTAATTCGTCCTCTCCTGGTGCAGGATCGCAAAGACTAATGGTTCTGGAGACCTGCTCTCCTATACACCCATGAATGTCAGCGTTCAAAATAGAGTAGACTACGGTGGCGGCGCAAGTTGTGAGACGAGGCAAAACCCTAGATACTTTCCGTGTGTCTATGGCCGCGGCGGTAGCAATATATATTAGGACCCTAGGAGGTATTGTGTCGCGATCACAATCCCAAACCGACTTGGTTTCGAAGTCATATACTTACCGGACAAGGAATCATTAACTTGTCAACCAAGACATGAAAAATAAAACGGCAAAAGGAAGCTGCGCCCCTACAAGGCAACAGACCGGATTGTGGCGGACCATTCACGCGCATGTCGCACGTACGCCTCGCCTTGCCACGACCCGACCAGGCGAGGCAAGCGAGCGCGTGTGGTCTTCTCTTTCTGTTCTCAACACACCACTTGGAGTGGTGGAGAGAACCCACTATATAAAGAGGTCCAACTCTTCTTCAACTTCCGGGGTGGCACTAAACTTTAGCACCAACACTTGCCATTTTACACATGGGCTCATTTGAGATTTTAGATTTTCTAGGCCCATTAATTCTAACAATCCCCCACCAGATCTAAAATACCCATTTAGAGTTTCATCTTTGCTCACCACTTGTTTAATATACCAGTGTTTCAGCATATACTATTAAGTTGAACTTCTGCCTAGAACTTTAAGCTACATCCATTCACAACTTAACAATGGACTATGCCTTGAATTGCTAGTTTTGTGTGAACAGGTTTCACTAAAGGTCTTAACCAGTACCTGACTGCCAGTAGGCTACTCTGCGATTTGGAGCTTATACGTCATACTCCCTGGTCTCTTCGTGAGCTTACTAGAGATCACCCAAGTCTCACAGACTGCGCCGTTTACAATCGGAGCCCATATAGGTGCGTTCTTTCAAGACTACTCCCTAGGACTGCATATTTGCTATAATAGCCAATAGAACCACATTAAGGCATGTTTCCAATCTGCCTTACATCTCTGAGCCTTATAGCTCTGAGAGTTTTGCATCTTCACCTAGAGACGGTAACTTATTACTCTCCTCAGTTAATCAATAGCTTGTTCTTCTTAGATCCTAATTCACGGGATCTCCGATCACAAGGGTTGGTTACTACCATGGTGTAACATCTATGGGTCTCAAACCCATCTCCCTTGATGCAATATCTCTCAAATTTCATGATAGTCCCTTTGTAAAGGGATCTGCCAGGTTTTTATCTATTTGAATATATGTAACAGTTATTACTCCGGAGTTTCTCAACTTCCTGACAGACTTTAAACGTCTCTTCATGTGTCTTAATGACTTCGCATTATCCTTAGAATTGTTCACTTTAGCAATAACCTTTTGGTTGTCACAATTCATAAGAATAGCCGATACAGGTTTTTCAACCATAGGCAAGTCCATTAAGAGCTCACGCAGCCATTGTACCTCAACAGTGGTTGTGTCTAAACTAGTTAGTTCTGCTTCCATAGTTGACCTCGTCAATATGTTTTGTTTGCAAGACCTCCATGACACTGCGCCACCTCCATGTGTAAATACATACCCACTTGTGGCATAGAGTACATCAACATTGGAGATCCAATTCGAATCACTATATCCTTCTAGCACAGGAGGATGCCCAGAATAGTGAATTCCATTACTCATGGTGCCTCTCAGATAGCACAAGACCCTTTCTAGTGCATGCCAATGATCATCACCCGGGTTAGACAAGAACCTACTCAGTTTGCTCACAGCAAAAGAGATATCTGTCTTTGTCGCGCTAGCTAAGTACATGAGTGAACCGATAATTTTAGAGTATCTTAATTGATCTCTCATTACTTTCTTGTTCTTCTGAGTGTCACAATGGGATAATAAGGTGAAGGAAATATGCCCTAGAGGCAATAATAAAGTTGTTATTTATATTTCCTTATGTCATGATAAATGTTCATTATTCATGCTAGAATTGTATTAATCGGAAACTTGATACATGTGTGGATACATAGACAAAACAAAGTGTCCCTAGTAAGCCTCTACTAGACTAGCTCGTTAATCAAAGATGGTTAAGTTTCCTAACCATAGACATGTGTTGTCATTTGGTGAATGGGATCACATCATTAGGAGAATGATGTGATGGACAAGACCCATCCATTAGCTTAGCATAATGATCGTTAAGTTTTATTGCTATTGCTTTCTTCATGGCATATACATATTCCTTTGACTATGAGATTATGCAACTCTTGAATACCGGAGGAATACCTTGTGTGCTATCAAACGTCATAATGTAACTGGGTGATTATAAAGATGCTCTACAGGTATCTCCGAAGGTGTTTGTTGGGTTGGCATAGATCGAGATTACGATTTGTCACTCCGAGTAACGGAGAGGTATCTCCGGGCCCTCTCGGTAATGCACATCATAATAAGCCTTGCAAGCAATGTGACTAATGAGTTAGTTGCGGGATGATATATTACAGAACGAGTAAAGATACTTGCCGGTAACGAGATTTAACTAGGTATGAAGATACCGACGATCGAATCTCGGGCAGGTAACATACCGATGACAAAGGGAATTACGTATGGTGTCATTGCGGTACGACCGATAAAAATATTCATAGAATATGTAGGAACCAATATGAGCATCCAGGTTCCGCGTTGGTTATTGACTGGAGAGGTGTCTCGGTCATGTCTACATAGTTCTCGAACCCGTAGGGCACGCATGCTTAACGTTCGATGACGATTTTGTATTATATGAGTTATGTGATTTGGTGACTGAATGTTGTTCAGAGTCCCGGATGAGATCACGGACATGATGAGGAGTCTCGAAATGGTTGAGAGGTAAAGATTCATATATAGGACGATGATATTCGGACACCGGAAGTGTTCTGGGGGTACCGGGTACATATCGGGTCACCGGAAAGGGTTCCGGGCACCCCCGGCAAAAGATATGGGCCTTATGGGCCAAAAGGGGAAACACACCAGCCACAAAGGGGCTGGTGCGCCCCTCTCATATGGGCTGGCAAAATTGGAGTAGAAAAGGGGAAGGAGGAAAGGAAAAAGGGAATAGGATTCCCCCTTCCCCCTCGTCCCTTCCTACTCCGAAAAGGAATAGGAAAGGGGGAGGCCGAATTGTGAGAACCCCAAGTAGGATTCCTCCTACTTGGGGCACCCCCTTGGCTGCCTCCCCTCCCCTCCAACCTATATATATATATATATATATATATATATATATATATATATATATATATATATATATATATATGGGGGGGGCACCTCTAGAACACACACCAACAATTGTTAGCCGTGTGCGCCCCCCTCCACAGTTTACGCCTCCGGTCATATCTTCGTAGTGCTTAGGTGAAGCCCTGCGCAGATCACTTCACCATCATCGTCACCACACTGTCGTGCTGACGGAACTCATCTAATCCCTCGACACTTTGCTGGATCAAGAGTTCGAGGGACGTCATCGAGTTGAACGTGTGGAGAAGACGGAGGTGTCGTACGTTCGGTGCTTGATCGGTCGGAACGAGAAGAAGTTCGACTACATCAACCGCGTTGTCAAACGCTTCCGCTTTCGGTCTACGAGGGTACGTGGACACACTCTCCCCTCTCATTGCTATGCATCTCCTAGATAGATCTTGCGTGAGCGTAGGAAAATTTTGAAATTGCATGCTTCGTTCCCCAACAGTGGCATCCGAGCCAGGTCTACGCGTAGATGATATGCACGAGTAAAACACAAAGAGTTGTGGGCGGTGATAGTCATACTGCTTACCACCAACGTCTTATTTTGATTTGGCGGTATTGTTGAATGAAGCGGCCCGGACCAACCTTACATGACCACGTTCATGAGACCGGTTCTTCTGACAGACAAACTAGTTTTGCATAAAGGTGGCTGGCGGGTGTTTGCTTCTCCAACTTTAGTTGAATCAAATTTGACTACGGCCGGTTCTTGTTGAAGGTTAAAACAACAAACTTGACGAAACACCGTTGTGGTTTTTATGCGTATGTAAGAATGGTTCTTACTAGAAGCCCGTAGCAGCCACGTAAAACTTGCAACAACAAAGTAGAGGACGTCTAGTTTTTGCAGGGCATGTTGTGATGTGATATGGTCAAGACATGGTGTGATATATGTTGTTGTATGAGATGATCATGTTTTGTAAAAGTTATCGGCAACTAGCAGGAGCCTTATGGTTGTCGCTTTATTGTATAAAATGCAATCTCCATGTAAATGCTTTACTTTATCACTATGCGTTAGCAATAGTTGTAGTAGCAATAGTTAGCGTGACGACAACGACGCTGCGATGGAGATCAAGATGTCAAGCCGGTGACGATGGAAATCATGACGGTGCTTTGGAGATCGAGATCAAAGGCACAAGATGATGATGGCCATATCATGTCACATATTTTGATTGCATGTGATGTTTATCTTTTATGCATCTTATTTTGCTTAGTACAACGGTAGCATTATAAGATGATCCCTCACTAAAAATTTCAAGGTATAAGTGTTCTCCCTGAGTATGCACCGTTGCGACAGTTCGTCGTGCCGAGACACCACATGATGATCGGGTGTCTTAAGCTCTACTTTCACATACAATGAGTGCAAGACAGTTTTGCACGTGCGGAATACTCGGTTTAAACTTGACGAGCCTAGCATGTACAGACATGGCCTCGGAACACTGGAGACCGAAAGGTCGAACATGAATCATATAGTAGATATGATCAACATAGAGATGTTCACCATGGATGACTACTCCATCTCACTGATGATCGGACATGGTTTAGTTGATTTGGATCACATATCATTTAGATGACTTGAGGGATGTCTATCTAAGTGGGAGTTCTTAAGTAATTGATTAATTGAACTTTAATTTATCATGAACTTAGTCGTGATACTATTTGCATATCTATGTTGTAGATCAATAGCTCGCGTTGTAGCTCCCCTATGTTTTTGATATGTTCCTATAGAAAACTAAGTTGAAAGATGGTATTAGCAATGATGCGGACTGGGTCGGTGATATGAGGATTATCCTTGTTGCTGCACAGAAGAATTATGTCCTTAATGCACCGCTAGGTGACAGACCTATTGCAGGAGCAGATGTAGATGTTATGAATGTTTGACAAGCTCGGTATGATGACTACTTGATAGTTTAGTGCACCATGCTTTACGGCTTAGAACCGGGACTTAAAAACGTTTTGAAAGCCATGGAGCATATAAGATGTTCCAAGAGTTGAAATTGGTATTTCAGACTCATGCCCGTATCGAGAGGTATAAGACCTCTGACAAATACTTTGCCTACAAGATGGAATAGAATAGCTTAGCTAGTGAGCATGTGCTCATAATGTCTGGGTACTACAATCACTTGAATCAAGTGGGAGTTAATCTTCCAGATAAGATAGTGATTGACAGAGTTCTCTAGTCACTATCACCAAGTTACTAGAACTTCGTGATGAACTATAATATGAAAGGGATGACAAAATGATTCCCAAGCTCTTCGCGATGCTGAAATCGGTGAAGGTAGAAATCAAGAAAGAGCATCGAGTGTTGATGGTTGACAAGACCACTAGTTTCAAGTAAAAGGGCAAGGCAAAGAAAGGGAACTTTGAGAAGAATGGCAAGCAAGTTGCCACTCACATGAAGAAGCCCAAAACTAGACACAAGCCTGAAACTGAGTGCTTCTACTGCAAAGGAAATGGTCACTAGAAGCGGAACTACCCCAAATACTTGGCGGATAAGAAGGATGGCAAAGTGAACAAAGGTATATATGATATACATGTTATTGATGTGTAAATTTACTAGTGTTCATAGAAACCCCTGGGTATTTGATACCGTTTCAGTTGCTCAGATTAGTAACTCAAAACAGGAGTTGCAGAATGAACAGAGACTAGTTAAGAGCGAAGTGATGATGTGTGTTCGAAGTGATTCCAAGATTGATACGATCACCATCGCACACTCCCTCTACCTTCGGGATTGGTGTTGACCCTAAAATAAATGTTATTTGGCGTTTGCGTTGAGCATGAATATGATTGGATCATGTTTATTCCAAAACGGTTATTCATTTAAGTTAGAGAATAATTGTTGTTCTGTTTACATGAATAAAACCTTCTGTGGTCATACACCCAAGGTGAATGGTTTATTGAATCTCGACAGTAGTGATACACATATTCATAATATTAATGCCAAAAGATGCAAAGTTGATAACGATAGTGCAACATATTTGTGGCACTTCCGTTTAGGTCATATTGGTGTAAAGCGCATGAAGAAACTCCATGCGGATGGAATTTTGGAATGACTTGATTATGAATCATTTGATGCTTGCAAACCATGCCGCATGCGCAAGATGACTAAAACTCCATTCTTCGGATCAATGGAGCGAGCCACTGACTTATTGGAAATAATACATACCGATGTATGCGGTGCGATGAGTGTTGAGGCTCGCGGCGGGTATCATTATTTTCTGACCTTCATAGATGATTTGAGAGATATGGGTATATCTACTTAATGAAACACAAGTCTAAAACATTTGAAAAGTTCAAAGAATTGCAGAGTGAAGTGGAAAATCATCGTAACAAGAAAATAAAGTTTCTATGATCTGATCGCGGAGGCGAATATTTGAGTTACGAGTTTGGCCTTCACTTAAAACAATGTGGAATAGTGTCACAACTCACGCCACCTGGAACACCATAGCGTAATGGTGTGTTCGAACGTCGCAACCGTACTTTTATTGGATATGGTGCGATCTATGATGTCTCTTACCGATTTACCACTATTGTTTTGGGGTTATGCATTAGAGACAGCTGCATTCACGTTAAATAGGGCACCATCTAAATCCGTTGAGATGACACCGTATGAACTATGGTTTGGCGAGAAACCTAAGATGTCGTTTCTTAAAGTTTGGGGTTGCGACGCTTATGTGAAAAAGCTTCAGCCCGATAAGCTCGAACCCAAATCAGAGAAGTGTGCCTCCATAGGATACCCAAAAGAAACTATTGGGTACACCTTCTATCACAGATCCGAAGGCAAGATCTTTGTTGCAAAGAATGGATCCTTTCTAGAGAAGGAGTTTCTCTTGAAAGAAGTGAGTGGGAGGAAAGTAGAACTTGATGAGGTAATTGTACCTTCTCTCGAATTGGAAAGTAGCTCATCACAGAAAACCATTCCCGTGATGCCTGCACCAACTAGTGAGGAAGCTAATGATAATGATCATGAAACTTCAGATCAAGTTACTACCAAACCTTGTAGGTCGACCAGAGCACGTTCCGCACCAGAGTGGTATGGTAATCCTATTCTAGAAGTCATATTACTAGACCATGAGGAACCTACGAACTATGAGGAAGCAATGATTAGCCCAGATTCCGATAAATGGCTTGAGGCCATGAAATCTGAGATAGGATCCATGTATGAGAACAAAGTATGGACTTTGATTGACTTGCCCAATGATTGGTGAGCCATTGAGAATAAATGGATCTTCAAGAGGAAGACGGACGCTAGTAGTAGTGTTACTATCTACAAAGCTTGATTGTCGCAAATTGTTTTTGACAAGTTCAATGTGTTGACTATGATGTGATTTTCTCACTCGTATCGATGCTTAAAGTCTGTCCGAATCATGTTAGCAATTGTTGCATTTTATGAAATCTGGCAAATGGATGTCAAAATTGCATTCCTTAATGGATTTATTAAAGAAGAGTTGTATATGATGCAACCAGAACGTTTTCTTAGTCCTAAAGGTGCTAACAAAGTGTGGAAGCTCTCGCGATCCATCTATGGACTGGTGCAAGCATCTCGGAGTTGGAATATACGCTTTGATGAGTTGATCAAAGCATATAGTTTTATACAGACTTACGGTGAAGCCTGTATTTACAAGAAAGTGAGTTGGAGCACTACAACCTTTCTGATAAGTATATGTGAAAGACATATTGTTGATCGGAAATGATGTAGAATTTTCTGGAAAGCATAAAGGAGTGTTTGAAAGGAGCTTTTTAAAGAAAGACCTCGGTGAAGCTACTTACATATTGGGAATCAAGATCTATAAAGATAGATGAAGATGCTTGATAATACCTTCGATGAGTACATACCTTGATAAGATTTTGAAGGAGTTCAAAATGGGTCAGTCAAAGAAGGAGTTCTTGCCTGAGTTGTAAATATGAAGTTGAGTAAGACTCAAAACCCGACCACGATAGAAGATAGAGAGAGAATGAAAGTCATTCCCTATGCCCCAGCCATAGGTTTTATAAAGTATGCCATGCTGTATACCAGACCTATTGTGTACCTTGCCATGAGTTTGGTGTCGGTGTCAAAACCGTCCGATCTCGGGTACGGGGTCCCGAACTGTGCGTCTGAGGATCGAAGGTAACAGGAGACAAGGGGACACGGTGTTTACCCAAGTTCGGGCCCTCTTAATGGAGGTAATACCCTACTTCCTTCTTGATTGACTTTGATGAGTATAGGGGTTACAAGAGTTGATCTACCTCGAGATCATAATGGCTAAACCCTAGCCGTCTAATCTATGTCAATTCTGATAGCCTCTACGGACTAAACCCTCCGGTTTATATAGACACTGGAGGGGCCTAGGGTTGTACATAGTCGGTTTACCGAGAAAGGAAACTACACATCCGAAGGTCAAGCTTGCCATCCATGCAAAGGAGAGTCCCATACGGACACGAGGGAAGGCCTTTTGCCTTGTATATTCACGGCCCACCAGTCCGGCCCATGCTACTCAGCCCGGACACCCGAGGACCCCATAATCTAGGACTCCCTCAGTAGCCCTTGAACCAGTCTTTCGATGATGATGTGCTCGGTACGCAGATTTGTCTTCGGCATTGCAAGGCGGGTTCCTCCTCGGAATACTTCAAAGCTGTCTTCTGAACAAGAGAATTGTATCCGGCTCTGTATAACAGTGACAACCCTCAACCACCAGGGCACAATACTTAATCAAAATAAGATATGTCCACTGACAGCTTTTTCGGTGAAACGTTATGTCTGGCATCTTTATTATTTCGAACCATTTTTTGGCCTCTCGCTTCGCGTTTCGAGGTGCAGCCTCTATTGACACGTCTTGTCAAAGCAGAGATCGTGTCCCCTTATTGCGGGATTCTCATCAATACGGGTTTGGGTAATCCAACCGTGCCGTTCGCACGACCCCCTAGGAATAGGCGAGTTTTAAGGCTAGTGGGGCGGGCGCTTGACATTCACGGCCTATATAAGCGGATAAAGATCCCTTCTTTTCACCCCACGCCTTCTTCCTTCCTCAGCCTCCCCATCCTCAAGCCCCAGTGCTCAAGCTTCGATCTTCCCCACCGCCACCAACCTTTCCAGCCATGTCCGGATCCGGTTCTCAAGGCAAGTGGGTGGCCTCCTCCGTGACAGGGAAGGACATCAAGGAGCTCCGGGAGGCGGGGTACCTGAGTGCGGACATCAAGGAGCTCCGGGAGGCGGGATCCCTGCCAAGAACCAGGTCATCCCCACCTCAGAGCCCGGGGAAAGGGTGGTATTTATCCCCCACATCCTCCGCGGACTAGGGTTTCCACTTCGCCCTTTTGTCCGTGGCCTCATGTTCTATTACGGGCTAGATTTCCACGATCTAGCCCAGAACTCCTTCCTTCACATCTCGGCGTTTCTCGTCGTGTGCGAGGCACTCCTCCGCATCCCCCCCCCACTTCGGCCTATGGCTCAAAGTCTTCAACGTGAAGCCAAAGGTGGTTAACGGGCAGCACGCAGACTGCGGAGGTGCCATGGTGAGCAAGCTCCCCAATGTCACCTGGCCCAAAGGGGCCTTTGTGGGAACTGTCAAGATATGGCAGCAGGAGTGGTTCTACATCACCGAACCCCGCGGCACCAACTGGGAGGCCACTCCTGAGTTTAGATCCGGACCCCCGATGCGGCTCGCGTCATGGACCAACAAGGGTCTGGACTGGGGGTCGACCGACGAGGTGTTGATGCCGCAAAAGCTCATCAAAAGCATGATAGAAAAGAACACCAGTCTCACTGACGTGATCCAAGTGATGTTATTCCTCCGGACCCTTCCCTGCCAGCGCTGGCCTCTCCATATGTGGGAGTTCAATTCGAAAGGGCCGCGGACCTTGCAGCAATTCTTCGACACGACGCATGAAGAGATCTGGAAGCTGCTTTTCAAGGCCCAGAAGTTGTGGCCGGAGACGACCGACGATATTGGCCTCGACTGTACTCATCCGGCCACCCTGGTAAGTATTTTATTTTCTGAACATAACTTTAGTTTACCAACCAAAGGGTGTATGATGAGAAAACCATCCTTTAATCAGGGCTGGACAAAGAAGGTGGAGTGGATCAAGTGTCTGGCACTACTGCCCGAAAACCCAGCTGATCCTCTGCTAACGAGGATGCTGGTCCCGACACAGTACTAGGCGCCAGAGAAGAAGGCCAAGAAGAAGGGCAAGGAGGCCAAAGGTGGCCCCCGCTATAAGGGTACTTCAGACGCCGTGTCCGGATAGACCGAAGCTCCCTCCTCCCATGAGGGAGATGAAGACAAAGAGGAGGAGGAGGCTGAAAGCGATTCTCCCTCGAGGGGGACGAAGAAGAAGAGGGCGGCCTGCGTAGACCCGGAGGCGGAGGTGTCCAAGAGGGGGAAGATATCCCTTTCGGACGGCTCAGATTCAGATGCCGAAGCCATCCCTGAGTGGCGCCCCAGGTCGAAGCGCCTGGCCGCATCATAAGTATCCCGGGAGACTGTACATATATCCGGTCTTTATGACTGTTGTTTTAACACACAGTATTGTGTGCTTCAGTCCGGCCCGCGATCTCCCCCAACTATCATCATCTTCATGGAACTCGCTAGAGCCGGGGATGGTGGAGAGCGAGACGCCTCCGCGAGCCTCTTCGCCAACCGCCACGGACGACACCGAGGTGTTGTCCCAAAGGGCCTCTCCGGGTCGCGGAGAGGTACGGGAGGCCACCAAGACGGCGCCAGAGGGTTATGCCTCCGTTGCCGAGAATATGGGGGGCACAATCCCCATGGAGACTGACAATGGGGGCCCTAACCAGTACGGCCCCCAAACGAACACCATTCCGGAGACCCATGTGGCTCTGGAATCGAGCGAGCGACCCCCTTTAAAGGAGAAGGTTCAGACTGCCAAAAGTGGGCTGAACGAAGCCTTCACCAGCCTATTAACAAGCTTTGAGGTATGCGATGTAATATTCTTAGCCACTTTGCATATGCAAAAAATATGCCTGTGTGTAGATAGTAGCCCCTGAGACTCTGTTTGGCTTTTGATAAAGGCCGAACAGAGGATCAAGTAATATTCGCAGGAGATAATGTACTTGTCTATTTCGATAAACAGGCTTCACTGTTAGCGGCGACCGCCCAGGCCGCTCAAGTATCCGAACTCAAGCGGAAGCTGGAGCTGGCCGACGGGGATCTCGTCCGCATCAACAAGCGGTTTGATGAGGCGCAAGGTATGTTTTGGGAATTTTGTTTACACACCTAAAGTAATATGCCAGTACGGAGTCTAATCTCTTGTGTTGCCCTGATCATTATTGCAGGTAGTTCGGCCGAGGTCAAGACCTTGAAGAGCACCCTTGCCCCAGCCAAGGAGCAGGCACGGGTGAGCCAGGTGGCCGCTGACAAGGCAGACGCGGATTTAAAGGCCGAGCAGGTCGCCCGCTGCCGATACGAGGAGCAGGTGACCGAAGTGGAGCAAGAGCTCAAGGACGCCGCCGACAAGTGCGAGGCCTTGGAAGAGAAGAATAAGGACCAAGTGGCCGATCTTGCCAAGGCTCTCCAGGGTGCCAAGGAGGCGCGGACCGAGTCTCGGGCGGCTCGTGAGGAAATCAAGCAGGCCGAACAAATAGCGGCTGGTAAGCCCTTTCTTTTGCAGAGTAAATTTGGCAGTCAGAAATATGTCTTGCTCACTCGACTATGGAGTTCTCCAGGCGCCATTGCGGATCTTCTGAGGAGTGCGGCCGACGCCACACAATTCTTCCAGGCCCAGGAGGGGAACACCACTGAGAAGCTCTTCTGGTCACAGTACCTGGCGCCAGAACGGCCAGCGCTGCTGAACAACCAGATGATGCAGCTGGCGGAGCTGCATAGGATTTCCGGTTTTGCCATGAAGGACATCATAGTCCAGCTATGGACAGCCAGACCCATTCCTAGCAGCTACTTCAGCTTGGTCAAGCGGCTCGGCAACGCCCTACCCCGAGTTGAAGCTGTGAAGCGCTCGGCGTGCATAGAGGGCGCGCGGATGGCCTTTGCCCGTGTCAAGATGCACTAGGCGAAGATGAAGGCCGCCGCCGTGGCAGTTGAGGGCCCACCCGAAGGCAAGGACCACCGCAAGCCGGAGCAGTATTTTGAAGACGTCCTAGAGGGCGCCCGTTTAATAGAGGGTCAATGCTCGAAGGATGTCATGTTTGAATGAATGTATTCGGGCGGCCCAGACTTTGTTTTATGAACCAAGGCTTTGTAATATATTTGTGCCTTTTATCTGAAATTATTTTCCTCTTGTGCGGCCGTTTTTATTTCTAAAAGTTTACTAGTCATCGACTTCAGCCCCCACGTAGATAATACGGGGGTGTTCGGAATAGCACGTGACCACACTTGACCCAACATCCTGGTCCGTAAAGGAGGTGTCTGTGCAGCGAACCAGGCAATCAGACTATACGGCTTTATCACTCTCACTTAGCCATAGGAGTTTAACAATGGGACTATGAGCTAGCCCCTGGTGCGTGTGCGGCTATCCGAACTTGGATGCCGTAGGCGCGTGACTGGGTGGAGGCCAGTTCTTCAGAAAATACGGAAAAAATCGCAAGAGATTTAGTAAGTCGCCGAACCGCTGACCAGCTCTCGCTATATCATGACAGTCAGTTTTCGGCTTTCTCTACTGAGGTGTTTGACTGGACGAACCAGAAACACAATCGCAGTAATTCTCCCTTTACTACCTTAGCCGAACAAGCGGAACCTAAGGTGGTAACCACAGGGGCCGGGCAACCCAACTATTGACCAAAGACATGATTCGGAGCCGATGCATATAATGTAGTATTCGGGACGCCGAAGTATACTATAAAAGTGTTCGGACTTTTTTTTGAAGAATATATGTGGCCGAATAGAGCCCCTGGCAATTTAAATCATGCCGAGGCGTATATGCCAACCTGACGTGAAGAGGGAGTACAGATTATGAAATAAGCCAATACCGTGTAGGGTTGGACAAAACTATTTCCCTTGTAGTCTGATTGATACGTCAAAACGTGCTCTTACAAAGAATGCCATAAGCATTAGGGCTATTCTACATGCCAATAATTTGCTAACAAGGGAAAGCTGTATACAGGTCCTAAAAAGAAAAGGTGATCTTGAAGATCCTTTGGAAACCCTGCCGCACGTCTGCGCTGCTTTTCACCTTGGTGTAGGATCCTTTGAGAGGATCAACGATCGTGTATATAGAAGGGGCCTGGGAAAGGGCCCTTGTACCACCGACAAGTGATTTAGGTTTTAAAGAACCTGAAATAAGAAAGAAAAGGAAAAAAGGAAGAAAATCAAGGTCTGAATAGGGCTGAGCCGTATTGTGGGTAGTGTGCCTCCGTCCTTGCCCAAGGTATTTTGAGTGCGTAGTTATGCACACGCGGTACATACGCCGCGGTTAGATGGGTGGATTGATGGAGGCGGAATTGCTAGTCCAGCTCAGGAAGGACTGAGCTGTCGTTCTGCAGGGTAGACCGGACTAGTTTGACAGTGTCTGGGGCTTAATGGCCGATGAAATGTTCGGCTTGAAAGGGCCGCTACGTACCTCGGCTGCGAGGGCCGCGGTGTGCTCCTCGGTACAAAGGGAGCGCTCCATGCTTCCAGTAATTGTGATGACGCCGTGCTACCTCTTGAGCACTGCGTTGGTTTTCCCTTGAAGAGGAAAGGGTGATGCAACAAAGTAGCATAAGTATTTCCCTCAGTGAAACCAAGGTATCAATCCAGTAGGAGGCTACGCGCGAGTCCCTCGCACCTACACAAAAAAAATAAATCCTCGCAACCAACACGATAAGGGGTTGTCAATCCCTTCACGGTCACTTACGAGAGTGAGATCTGATAGATATGATAGGATAATATTTTTGGTATTTTTGTGATATAGATGCAAAGTAAACAAAGCAAAATAAAGACGGTGCCAGAAATAGCTTGTTGTCGGGAGATTAATATGATGGAAAATAGACACGGGGGCCATAGGTTTCACTAGTGGCTTCTCTCAAGAACATAAGTATTTTACGGTGGGTGAACGAATTACTGTTGAGCAATTGACAGAACTGAGCATAGTTATGAGAATATCTAGGTATGATCATGTATATAGGCATCACGTCCGAGACAAGTAGACCGACTCCTGCCTGCATCTACTACTATTATTCCACTCATCGACCGCTATCCAGCATGCATCTAGAGTATTAAGTTCATGAAAACAGAGTAACGCCTTAAGCAAGATGACATGATGTAGAGGGATAAATTCATGCAATATGATAAAAAACCCATCTTGTTATCCTCGATGGCAACAATACAATACGTGCCTTGCTGCCCCTACTGTCACTGGGAAAGGACACCGCAAGATTGAACCCAAAGCTAAGCACTTCTCCCATTGCAAGAAAGATCAATCTAGTAGGCCAAACCAAACTGATAATTCGAAGAGACTTGCAAAGATAACCAATCATACATAAAAGAATTCAGAGAAGATTCAAATATTGTTCATAGATAATCTTGATCATAAACCCACAATTCATCGGTCTCAACAAACACACCGCAAAAAGAAGATTACATCGAATAGATCTCCACGAGAGAGGGGGAGAACATTGTATTGAGATCCAAAAAGAGAGAAGAAGCCATCTAGCTACTAACTATGGACCCGAAGGTCTGAAGTAAACTACTCACACTTCATCGGAGAGGCTATGGTGTTGATGTAGAAGCCCTCCGTGATGGATGCCCTCTCCGGCGGAGCTCCGGAACAGGCCCCAAGATGGGATCTCGTGGGTACAGAAGGTTGCGGCGGTGGAATTAGGTTTTTGGCTCCGTATCTGATCGTTTGGGGGTACGTAGGTATATATAGGAGGAAGGAGTACGTCGGTGGAGCAACAGGGGGCCCACGAGGGTGGAGGGCGCGCCCTGGGGGGTAGGCGCGCCCCCTACCTCGTGGCCTCCTCCTTTGTTTCTTGACGTAGGGTCCAAGTCTCCCGGATCATAATCTTCCTAAAAATCACGTTCCCGAAGGTTTCATTCCGTTTGGACTCCGTTTGATATTCCTTTTCTGCGAAACTCTGAAATAGGCAAAAAACAGCAATTCTGGGCTGGGCCTCCGGTTAATAGGTTAGTCCCAAAAATAATATAAAAGTGAATAATAAAGCCCAATAATGTCCAAAACAGTAGATAATATAGCATGGAGCAATCAAAAATTATAGATACGTTGGAGACGTATCAAGCATCCCCAAGCTTAATTCCTGCTCGTCCTCGAGTAGGTAAATGATAAAAACAGAATTTTTGATGCGGAGTGCTACTTGGCATAATTTCAATGTAATTCTTCTTAATTGTGGTATGAATATTCAGATCCGAAAGATTCAAGACAAAAGTTTAATATTGACATAAAAATAATAATACTTCAAGCATACTAACAAAGCAATCATGTCTTCTCAAAATAACATGGCCAAAGAAAGTTATCCCTACAAAATCATATAGTCTGGCTATGCTCTATCTTCACCACACAAAGTATTTAAATCATGCACAACCCCGATGACAAGCCAAGCAATTGTTTCATACTTTTGACATTTTCAAAACTTTTTCAATCTTCACGCAATACATGAGCGTGAGCCATGGACATAGCACTATATGTGGAATAGAATGGTGGTTGTGGAGAAGACAAAAAGGGAGAAGATAGTCTCACATCAACTAGGCGTATCAACGGGCTATGGAGATGCCCATCAATAGATATCAATGTGAGTGAGTAGGGACTGCCATGCAACGGATGCACTAGAGCTATAAGTATATGAAAGCTCAACAAAGGAAACTAAGTGGGTGTGCATCCAACTCGCTTGCTCACGAAGACCTAGGGCATTTTGAGGAAGCCCATCATTGGAATATACAAGCCAAGTTCTATAATGAAAAATTCCCACTAGTATATGAAAGTGACAAAATGAGAGACTCTCTATCATGAAGATCATGGTGCTACTTTGAAGCACAAGTGTGGTAAAAGGATAGTAACATTGTCCCTTCTCTCTTTTTCTCTCATTTTTTTATTTGGGCCTTTTCTCTCTTTTTTATGGCCTCTTTTTTTTCGTCCGGAGTCTCATCCCGACTTGTGGGGGAATCATAGTCTCCATCATCCTTTTCCTCACTTGGGACAATGCTCTAAAAATGATGATCATCACACTTTTATTTTCTTACAACTCAACAATTACAACTCGATACTTAGAACAAAATATGACTCTATATGAATGCCTCCGGCGGTGTACCGGGATATGCAATGAATCAAGAGTGACATGTATGAAAGAATTATGAACGGTGGCTTTGCCACAAATACGATGTCAACTACATGATCATGCAAAGCAATATGACAATGATGGAGCGTGTCATAATAAACGGAACGGTGGAAAGTTGCATGGCAATATATCTCGGAATGGCTATGGAAATGCCATGATAGGTAGGTATGGTGGCTGTTTTGAGGAAGGTTTATGGTGGGTGTATGATACCGGCGAAAAGTGCGCGGTATTAGAGAGGCTAGCAATGGTGGAAGGAAGAAGGGTGCGTATAGTCCATGGACTCAACATTAGTCATAAAGAACTCATATACTTATTGCAAAAATCTACAAGTTATCAAAGCAAAGTATTACGCGCATGCTCCTAGGGGGATAGATTGGTAGGAAAAGACCATCGCTCGTCCCCGACCGCCACTCATAAGGAAGACAATCAATAAATAAATCATGCTCCGACTTCATCACATAACGGTTCACCATACGTGCATGCTACGGGAATCACAAACTTTAACACAAGTATTTCTCAAATTCACAACTACTCAACTAGCATGACTCTAATATCACCATCTTCATGTCTCAAAACAATTATCAAGCATCAAACTTTTCATAGTATTCAACACACTCATAAGAATTCTTACAAATCTTGTATGCTTAGCATATTAGGATTATTTAAGCAAATTACCATGCTATTTAAGACTCTCAAAATAATCTAAGTGAAGCATGAGAGATCAATAGTTTCTATAAAACAAATCCACCACCGTGCTCTAAAAGATATAAGTGAAGCACTAGAGCAAAACTATATAGCTCAAAAGATATAAGCGAAGCACATAGAGTATTCTAACAAATTCCAAATCATGTATGGCTCTCTCAAAAGGTGTGTACAGCAAGGATGATTGTGGTAACTAACAAACAAAGACTCAAATCATACAAGACGCTCCAAGCAAAACACATATCATGTGGTGAATAAAAATATAGCTCCAAGTAAAGTTACCGATGGAAGTAGACGAAAGAGGGGATGCCTTCCGGGGCATCCCCAAGCTTTGGCTTTTTGGTGTCCTTAGATTATCTTGGGGGTGCCATGGGCATCCCCAAGCTTAGGCTCTTGCCACTCCTTGTTCCATAATCCATCAAAATCTTTCACCCAAAACTTGAAAACTTCACAACACAAAACTTAACAGAAAAATCTCGTGAGCTCCGTTAGCGAAAGAAAACAAAAGACCACTTCAAGGTACTGTAATGAACTCATTATTTATTTATATTGGTGTTAAACCTACTGTATTCCAACTTCTCTATGGTTTATAAACTATTTTACTAGCCATAGATTCATCAAAATAAGCAAACAACACACGAAAAACAGAATCTGTCAAAAACAGAACAGTCTGTAGTAATCTGTAACTAACGCAAACTTCTGGAACTCCAAAAAATCAGCCAAAATAGGGCAACCTAGACAATTTGTTTATTGATGAGAAGCAATTGGAATCACTATTTTATCACGTTCTGGTGATTTTTAACAATTATTTTCGTGAACAGAAAGTTTCTGGAAATTTCTGCAAGATCAAATAACTATCATCCAAGAAGATCCTATAGGTTTAACTTGGCACAAACACTAATTAAAACACAAAAACACATCTAACCAGAGGCTAGAACAAATATTTATTCCTAAACAGAAGCAAAAAGCAAAAAACTAAAAATAAATTGGGTTGCCTCCCAACAAGCGCTATCGTTTAACGCCCCTAGCTAGGCATAAAAGCAAGGATAGATCTAGGTATTGCCATCTTTGGTAGTCAATCCATAAGTGGCTCTCATGATAGATTCATATGGTAATTTTATTTTCTTCCTAGGGAAGTGTTCCATGCCTTTCTTTAATGGAAATTGGAATCTAATATTCCCTTCCTTCATATCAATAATTGCACCAATCGTTCTAAGGAAAGGTCTACCAAGAATAATAGGACATGAAGGATTGCAATCTATATCAAGAACGGTAAAATCTACGGGCACATAATTCCTATTTGCAACAATAAGAACATCATTAATTCTTCCCATAGGTTTCTTAATAGTGGAATCCGCAAGGTGCAAGTTTAGAGAGCAATCATCAAAATCACGGAAATCTAGCAAATCGCACAAAGTTTTGGGAATAGTGGAAACACTAGCACCCAAATCACATAAAGCATAGAACTCATGATCCTTAATCTTAATTTTAATAGTAGGTTCCCACTCATCATAAAGTTTTCTAGGAATAGAAACTTCCAACTCAAGCTTTTCTTCATAAGATTGCATCAAGGCATCAACGATATGTTTAGTAAACGCTTTATTTTGACTATAAGCATGAGGAGAATTTAGCACGGATTGCAACAAGGAAATACAATCTATCAAAGAGCAATTTTCATAATTAAATTCCTTGAAATCCAAAATAGTGGGTTTAGCAACATCTAGGGTTTTAATCTCTTCAATCCCACTTTTATCAATTTTAGCATCAAGATCTAAAAACTCCGAATTTTTGGAACGCCTTCTAGGTAAAGGTGGATCATATTCAGTCTCATCATTATCAAGATTCATATTGCAAAACAAGGATTTAATAGGAGACACATCAATAACTTTTAGATCTTCATCTTTATTTTCATAGAAATTTGAAGAACACGCTTTTATAAAGCAATCTTTCTTAGCACGCATCCTAGCGGTTCTTTCTTTGCACTCATCAATGGAAATTCTCATGGCTTTGAGAGACTCATTGATATCATGCTTAGGAGGAATAGATCTAAGTTTTAAAGAATCAACATCAAGAGAAATTCTATCAACGTTCCTAGCCAATTCATCAACTTTAAGCAATTTCTCTTCAAGCAAAGCATTGAAATTCTTTTGTGAATTCATAAACTCTTTAACACTAGT